>NC_083240.1:38159667-38459667 GCF_032191835.1 Heteronotia binoei
GCATATCAGGCCACACACCCCCAATGGATTCCCCAAGAGCTTATAGGGCTCTTCTTACAGGGCCTCCTGTAAGCTCCAGGAGGATTGCTACATCAGGGGCGTGTGGCCTAATGTGCAAAGGAGTTCCTGCTACAAAAAAAAAGCCCAGAAAGAAGCTTCTGTATGCACAGCAGAACCACTGGATCCAGACAAAAGTTTATACACTGATTCCGTCTGATTGCCTGAGCCACGCAACAAACAAAGTCAGCCCAGCAGCTGTGGATTGCTAAGTGGGAGGATATTCTGCTGCTAACAAACGGTCACTCATAAAAGCCAGAGGCCTTTATCTGAACTGGGACCCCATTTGTTTCTCGTTTAATTTAAGGCAAATGGTGTGTTTATTAACAGAGTTCAAGGTCCCCTTGCTTGGCACCCACCAAGTGTTCTTAGGAAGCGGAGGAGGCCAGGTCGGGCTCTTGCTCCAAGGGCTGCTGATCTGCCTCCAGAGAGTCGATGAGCTGGGCGGATGAAAACCATGTTGATTTGGTGGCCGCTGCCCCCACGGGGTCACTCTTCTTCCCTCTCACCCCTTTTTTTCTAGCATATTTTTTAAACTACCCTCCCCTTTCCCTCTGAACTTGGGACTTGCTCTGTGTTTGCGGCTCTGGCTCCTACAGCACCCCCCCACCCCTTTTGTGGTTCACTCCACCTCCTGTGGCCGCCATTTCGTGCCAGAATTCCAGCGGTGCCTGAGAACTCAAAAAGACTGCAGACCCCTAGTCGGTCAAGGAAATAAAGGCAAAGCAAATACAACTGCTGCTACCAGATGTCAACCCATTCTGCTTTTCCCTTCCCTTTTCAAGTTAAGTTTTGTTCTGATGTTGAGTCGCCAGCCTCCAGGTGGGGCCTGGAGATCTCTCACTTTTACAACTGATCTCCAACCGGCAGAGTTCAGCTCTCCTGGAGAAAATGGCTGCTTCGAAGGGCGGACTCTAGGGCATTGGGCCATGCTGAGGCCCCTCCCCTCTCCAAACCCCGCCCTCTTCTGGCTCCACCCCCCCAAAGTCTCCAGGTAATTTCCAACATAGACCTAGCAACTCTAGGTCAGAATTAGCTGACTCCATTTACACCATGGAGGCTGGAGGTCTCCCGCTATTACAACAGATCTCCACGTGACAGAAATCAGTTCACCTGGAGAAAATGGCCACCTTGGAAGGAAGACTCTATGGCATTATAGCCCACTGAAGTCCTTCCCCTTCCCCACCCTCCTCAGACGCCACCTCCAAATTGCCAGCTATTTCCCACCCTGGAGCTGGGAACCCTAAACACCACATCACCTCTTGCAATTCCAAAAGCCTGTTCCAGCGCAATCAGCTGCCCCCTCATCCCCCGTTTCACCGTTTGACGGGCTGAGACGATTCTTAACATGAAAAGAGGGGCCCTCCCCATCTCTCTTTCCCGCCTCGCGTTCTCGTGCTCCGGCATCAAATGTGCATTTCGAGATAAGTGGCTCAGCTCCTCTAATCCTCGCAAGCTGTGAGACGTGAGCCGCGGGGGCCTTAACTGACCACACGCGGGCGGGCACTTCACGCACCACAGGACTGAGCCCCGCATTTGCTATAGATTTTTTTCTTTAAAAGTCAAAATTAATACTCATCGCTTAAAGAGGTGCTGTTTCAACTGGTCAAACGATCACATGAAAGTAGGCTAGATAAACGTACGCTCTGGTTCCAAATGCTTCTGTTAAGAGCTCAGGGCTAGACAGAGCACCATTTACGGAGCGGGGAGGATTCTCCGCCTCTTTGCTTGGGGTTCTAATCCTCAGCATCACCCACACATCTGCTCTCCGTGTTTCTATATTTCTAAGCAAGCCCGTAATTCTATGCCTTAGGAATGCATGTCAAAAGCCCCTGGGGTGGTGGCAAGTCCCACTGACTTGCAGTCAACCTACAGCGACCCCATAGGGTTGTTAAGGCAAGAGACGGTTTGCTATTGTCTGCCTCGGTGTAGCAAGCTTGGCATCTGTTGGAGGTCTCCCACCCAATGTCTAAACAGGGCTGACCCATCGCGGCGTCCAAGAGCTGATGAGATCAGGCTAGGCTGGGCCTTTGCCTAATTTTTAAAAAGGCGCGAGGCTTTAAAACAGATGTTCATCACCTTGCTGCAGTTACTACGGGATATTAAGATTTTAACCACAGATGCTCGATATCTAAATCAAAAGTTAACACCGATTATACACAATAACGGGCAGGGCTCACTTTCGTAGCAGGAGCTCCTTTGCATATTAGGCCACACCTCCCTGCTGGGGCCAATCCTCCAAGAGCTTACAGCAGCCGCTGGAAGAAGAGCCCTGTACGCTCCTGGAGGATCGGCTACATCGGGAGTGTGTAGCCTGATATGCAGAAGAGCTCCTACTACGAAGAAAGCCCTGATAATGGGACTTTGGAACAGTGCGGAGATCTCTGTCACGCTCCTATGAAAAGGCTCTGAGTCTGTGCATAAGGATGGTCCCAGGTCAATTCCTGGACCTTTCAGGGAAGGAGCTCCAGTGTTAATGCGTCACCTTTCTCTGCCTGAGACCCTGAAAAGCCACCGTCAGTTACATCAGACAAGTTAGGGCTAGACGGACCAAGATGTTCTGACTAGGTGTCAGGCAGATGTTGAGATAAAATCGGAATCCTCCCCCTCCCCCCCCCCGAATATTGGCCAAGTATTTTTAGAAGCAGACACACCTCTTTTGAGCAAAGACAAGCCAAATCATGTCGCGGCTGGTCCAGAGAGTCATACTTGGGCTGTACGAAAAGGTGTGCCTGTACGTTTTCAATATTCAGGCACATTATCGGCATGTACCAATTTACAAAACAAAACGGAAGAACACACTTCTACTTTTTTTTTTTGCACACAGTTTGCCTCTACTAAACTAGATTTGTAAGCTCTCCGCTTATCGTATAAATAAACTCTAACAAAATAGCCCCGTCAGGTTCCAAATGACTGGGTTCAAAAAAGCCCTGACGTTTAATAAGATATAAAAAAGGTGAGGCTTGACAAAAAAGATCCTGAAACACACACACACAAAAAGAAACTGGGAGGTAGACAGGTACTTTGAGGACAAACACGGATTTCTGTCTTTCTTTTTTCTTCTGAAGCATTCAGCCATTATAGATGATCGCCGCAGCATTCTCAACAGCCGCTCAGACCTCGCTGCGGATCCAGAGTGATGGATATGTCACCTGTACGGAAGACTTTAGCAGTGCACTTTGGGTCTTTGTAATGTCTGACTCAATCTCTCTCTCTTTTTAGCAATGTGGCTAAAAAAAAAAAGGGAAGTGCTTTGATACTTCTGCTGCCCTTCGGTCGCAGACAGAACCGGTCTTTGATCGGTACAAATAAAATACTATAAAATCGTGGGTAGCGGAGTCGGAGAGGCGTGCTCTTTTGGTGCATATTTTGCAAAGAACGGCAAAAAGACGGACAGCATGACGCCGACGATCGCCAACATGTACCCCCAGCCGATCTGGCAATCTCCTGCATAGTAAAGGCTCGCATTCTCACAGCGTCTCTGCACGGTGGCAGAACCGAGACCGAAAGGGTAGACCAAAAGCCCAGAACCCATGATGAACACTAGAAGGGAAAAGATAAAAAAGGAGAAGATGTTAGTATTTGAAAAGGATTTTCTATGCTTGCCTAAAGCAAGTATTCATCTGTTAACATATTCCATGGGGTTTCAGGCCACGGATCAAGTGATCTAAAGTAATCGGTTCAATGTATTATTACAGTCATTGACCAGAACATTTTAGTCAGATCTAAGTAATCAAGTGAATGAAGCTCTACACGGGCCAGGGCCTTCTCAGTGGCAGCACCGACGCTATGGAATGCTCTCCCAGAGGCCACAAGAGCCCTGCGGGACTTCTCCCAATTCCGAACTCTTTCGACAGGCCTACAACAACTACTGTGGGATGAGGCTGCCACTGCTATGCTGCTGAGCTATACTATCTGCAAGACCATTAAAAGATTTAACAGAAGAACGGAGAACTGGGATATCGATATAAACTGCCTGTTAAATCTCTTTCATAGCACCAAACGCTTGGGTTTTTAAACTGTTTTAATCCTTTTACAACTGTAATTTAAATTGTTTTATTATGACCGTTGGCCACCCAGAATCCGCTTGCGGAGTGGGCGACACAGAAATCCAACGTTAAAAAAAAATGATTTGCACGCTCATTTATACAGATTGGAACGCAGTCGTACTGAAAGCACATCAGTTTTAGATAAGGCTTGTGTTAGTATTTGGAAAGGGATTTTGTATGCTGGCCTAAAGCAAGCGTCATCTATTAACATATTCCATCTGCTCATTTATGCAGACTGAAATGCCGTCGTACTGGAAGCACATCAGTTTTAGATAAGGCTTGTACCTGTCACGACAGGAACAGCCTTAGAAGAAGCACTCCCTTCTGTACACGGGAGGGAGTCGTCTCCTCTAGGAAGACACCAGCCATTGACAATTTTTGTAAGTGTTTGTAAGAAAAGCAATGCGTTCTTAAACAATTACGTTTCTGGATTAACCAGAGGTACAGAATAGCAGTATCCGCTGTCCTGCAGGGAGGCCGACCAGTGCGTCTCTTGGTGAGTCCCTGTGATGGAACGGCTTCCTCCCAATGAAAAGAGCCATGACCAGCCACTGCAGCAACTGGCAAAGCAATACAGGTACGTTGAGGGCAGATGGATCTTCAACTCATCTCACACATCCTGCAGAACTTTATCAGCTGGCCAGAGGCAGAGCACTTGAAAGTCATATCATGTAAAAAACATCCTTCAAATAAATACATGATCCTGTATCATGCCAGAAACATGCTGGCTTTCTTTTTGCAGGTTTTTTTTAATGCAAAAGAGGAGGAAGAGGAGGAAGAAGAAGAGGAAGAGGAAGGAGGAGAAAGAGGAGGTGGAGGAGATTGGATTTATACCCCACCCTTCACTACCCAAAGGAGTCTCAGAGCAGCTTCCAATCTCCTTCCCTTCCCTTCCCCTCCCCACAACAGACACCCTGGGAGGAAGGTGGAGCTGACAGAGCTCTGACAGAAACCGCTCTTGAGAGGAATAGCTCTGTGAGAACTTGTGACAGACTCAAGGTCACATCAGCAGATGCATTACGTCATTACTTCCAAAGATTCTGTCCTTGACTAAGCTATGGAGTTTTACAGTAAAGCAACTTTTGATTCAATAACAAAAGCTTGATTGTTGAGATATATCAATGCTTGACAGCAGAGGAGTGGGGAATCAAACCCGGTTCTCCCAGATAAGAGTCCGCGCACTCCACCAAACTGGAGCATTCCAAGATGAAACACATCAACACGAGCTGAACTTCAACTTCCGGTGTAAATGCCTCACAAGAGTTGGGAGGAAGGGAGATGGAGCCCACTGGTGCATTTTTCTCTCTGGTCCATCACCACCACTTCCAGTAGAGATCCTGCTTCCAGGTGGGACTCGGGATCCTGTGGAATTACAGCTCATCTCCAGACTATAGGGTCAATCTCCACAGAGCAAATGGATGCTTTGGAAGGTGGATTCTGTGGCATCGTACCCCGCTGAGGTCCCTGTCTTTCCCAGGCTCCATCTCCAAACCAGGAGTTTTGCAACCTGAACCTAGCAACCCTGCCCCCACCAATGGCAGGGGGGAACCGCCAACCCCAGCTTCCAGACTTATGAATGCCTTGGTTATGGACTGTCCCATTTTGCGGACTGTACCAGTTCACGATATGTGACCCGCCCAGAGTCCCTGTGAGAAAGGCGGATGATAAAAGATGTAAATGACACCGACCGATTTCCCACTAGTCTTATGCCGCCCTCCAGCTCCTCTTCTCCGCGGGGCTTAACTCGGATTTCACACTGTCTGCCCCGGGACTGCAACTCGCTTCGCCTTTTTGTGTGGCAAACAGAAACTAATTTTTAGAGGCTCTTGCTTGCTGTGTGAAAGAGGCGGAGCGAGCTGCAGCCTCGGGGCAGATAGTGCGAAATCTGACAGAGAGGAGAGAGGAGGAGAGTGAGAGGAGGAGAGTGAGCGGAGGAGAGTGAGCGGAGGAGAGTGAGAGGAAGAGAGTGAGCGGAGGAGAGTGAGAGGAGGAGAGTGGGAGGAGGAGAGTGAGCGGAGGAGAGTGAGAGGAGGAGAGTGAGAGGAGGAGAGTGAGAGCGGCATAAGGCTAGTGGGAAATCGGTGACTGATCTAAACTATGTGGGGCTCATAGGTCTGCATGCAACCCTGAACTGGCAGTATGCAAAGAAAGAGGGGCTGCCTGTAAAATGACTGGGTCCAAGGGCCAGAGAGAGGGCGCAGGATCGAATCCTGCCACTTCTTGGAAACCCAAGAGGCCTCCTGATGAACCCTCTCTGTGAGAAAAAATAAATGAAGGAGGAGGAAAAGAAAAGAGCACAGAGACAGAATCTTGGGATTTGTTCCAACCTGGCAGGCTGTTAGGTTCAAAAGACTGTTTTTTTTCTCTCAGTTTGGGAGTGTCTGTTTGGGCACTCTCTGCGGTAGGTCTGTTCCTCTGGATTGGCCTGCCAGGCTGGGTGCAAAGAGCAGACTTGCTAGCTTCAGGATGGTATCGTTTGTCCCTGAGGGTGCGGGGTGGAGGAGAAAGTGTCTTTGGCTGGTTTTTTTTTAAAAAAATGGTATATTGATTTTTTAAAATTGTGCTTTTGAGTCATATGAATGTATGAAGCTGCCTTCTACTGAATCAGACCCTCGGTCCATCCAAGTCAGTATTGTCTAAGACTGGCAGTGGCTCTCCAGGGTCTCAAGCTGAAGTTTTTCACGCCTACCTGCCTGGATCCTTTTTAGTTGGAGATACTGTGGATTGAACCTGGGACCTTCTGCTTACCAAGCAGATGCTCTACCACTGAGCCACCGTCCCTCCCACATAGGAAGCTGCCTTCTACTGAATCAGACCCTCGGCCCATCCAAGTCAGTATTGTCTACTCAGACTAGCAGCTGCAAATTATCTCCTAATACAGAGGCTCAGAGCACCGGCCCCTGCCACCTGTGACTCCCGCTACAGCCTGCAGGCGCCTTCTCAAAAGCCCCTTTGATGAAGCTGCAAAGAAGAGGCAGCAGAGAGAGGCAGCAGCTGCACCAGCCAAGTCAGGCAAAGAGCAGCTCAGTTGCTGACTGCGCATGCAGGCTGGGAGGGCTGCAAGCAAGGGGGGAAATGGGTGGGGGAAGCCAGCCCAGGGCTCCTAAAGGCGCCGGCTTCAGATTGAATTCCAGATCAAGGTCATGGTTGGTGTTCATTTTAACCAGGGGTGAAATTCTAGCAGGAGCTCCTTTGCATATTAGGCCACCCACCCCTAATGTAGCCAGTCCTCCAAGAGCTTACAAAAAAGACCTTTGTAAGCTCTTGAAGGATTGGCTGCATTGGGGTGTGTGGCCTAATATGCAAAGGAGCTCCTACAAGGATTTCACCCCTGGTTTTAACCCTTCAAGCCCTTCACCGATATGTCTTCGGGACTGCCTCTTCTTGCACCTCCGCACCCCAAAAAAGAGCGTCATGTTCCTTAGGTAGCAACACACTGATGGTCCCAGGACCAAGGACCATTTGTCTGGCCTCAACTGGAGCTACAGCCCTTTTGGCGATAGCTCCAGTCTTGTGGGATGCATTTCCGTATAAGATCCGGGCCCTATGGCTCTTAGCTCAGTTCTGCAGGGCCTGCAACACGGAACTGTGTCGCCAGTCTTATGGGTAAGACCACGGAACTGTTACTTATACACTGTTCTCTGTTTCACCTCCCCTCTCCCCAGAAATCAATGCTGTAGCTACATGCTGTCTGGTCAATGGTTGAATTGTATATATAGATTTTAATTATCACCTGCTTACTTATCTTGTATTTATCTTGAGCCCCACAATCATGGGGAAGAGTGGAATAGAAATCAAATAAATAAACAAACATTGTCGTTACGCTCTATGCCGGGGTGGTGGCTCTTTCACACACATTGTTTGGCTCCTAAAGCCCCCATCAGCCAGCTTAGAGAAGGCCTTTCTCTCTTTAAATTGCTTCTCCAAGCCAAGCTGGCAGCTCGGAGAAGGCATTTAAAGTTAAAGTTGCTTTCTTTCTACCTCTCCCTCCCTCATCTCCCTTTCTACCTCTCCCTCCCTCTCTCCCTTCCCTGTGGCTCTCAAACGTCTGATGTTCTTGTCTTGTGGCTCTCAAACGTCTGACATTTATTCTATGTGGCTCTTACGTTAAGCAAGTTTGGCGTCCCCTGCTATATACTAACTTACTGCTCACCCTCTATCTGCATGTGCAGATCGGTAATTTCCACTTCGTTGTATCCGAAGAAGTGTGCATGCACATGAAAGCCTCTACCTTGAATAACACTTTGTCAGTCTTAAAGGTGTCGCTGGATTCAAACTTTCCCTCCAGGAGACTGGTAATCTCTACTGCCAGCACTCTCTTGTGAAGAGAGTTTTTCTCTGCCCGGTTTCAGTGGGCAATGCATGTTTTATGGCTGGGTTATAAATCCTTCCGAAGCGGGTTGTATATAGCGAAGACCATCAGCTACCGTACGGCTCAGGGAAGGCGAACCAGTAAACTATAGCAAAGGAGAAGTGACACTTTCTCTTCTCCAAAGTCTGGGAGATTAGAAAGCCGAAAGGGAAGGTGACCTTCCGCAAATTGATGCTCACGGTCTCGGCTATAAAGCATCGTGCAGCTGACATGGACTTTCTGGCAAAGGGTGCCAGTCGGGGTTCTTAGCAGAGCAGAAGAGGGAAAGGCAGTGTTGGAAAGATGGGGATCCAAGGCAGACGATGGAAGTCGCTGTTAATGTTGATAGCTGTGGGGTCCCTTGCCCAAAGCATTCCTTCTTGGCCTGCAGCAACTGGCACACAACTATAAGTTATAGGCCAGGGGTGTCAAACATGCAGTTTGGGGGCCAAATCAGGCCTCTGGAGGGCTCATATCAGGCCCCCGAGCAATGGACTGCCGTCTGCTTCCTTCTTCCTATATCTTGTTTCCTTCCGCATCACAGCTTCCTTTGCAAGGCTTGCACAATTGCACAGGAGCTACAGAGCAAAACCTCTATTTTCTCCATTGGCTGAGACTTCTCCCATGGGGAGGGGGGGGGAGGAATAGCTTGCTTTGACAGGCTCTCTCAATCGAACAGCAGAGCTACTGAGCCAAGCCTCTCTTCTATTGGCTGAGGCGCCTCCCCCCTCCCTCTGTCCCCTGGGGAAGGAAGGAAAGAGCCAGAGCTTCCTTTGCCCAGTTCCCTGGATCCCATGGGAGAAATACAAAGAAAGCATCTAAAACCAATGAGTGTTAACTTTTTAAGCACGATTTAAGTTTTAAAAAAATATATATTTGTGTTTGTTTTCTTTATAAAATTTATATCTCTGCTACCTGATCTTAAATAGGTACGCACATGGCCCAGCCCGACGTGGCCCAGCCCTACAAGGTCTCATTTATGTCAGATCCGGCCCTCATAACAAACGAGTCCAACAAATGAGTTCGACATCCCTGTTATAGGCTGTTTTATCGGTTTGGCAGAGGGGATAAGTGTGCAATGGAAATTTGACATGAACATTTATAACCAAAAGCACAAGGAGGGGAAGGAGGCAGGGATGAGATGGTGGTGTGGCCAAGAGAGAAATCCCATGTCCAGGGCTGTAACTGACGGGTTGTTTCCACGTCATCATAAACTCCAGCCTCCTGTTTACTTTTTATTCATTTGGAATGTCTATATGCTGCCCCGCCTCTGCAAACTTGGGGCAGCTAATAATGCAGCAAAAGGGGACACGGATGACATGAGCATCCAGCGATCAGCGAAAACTACTACATGATGGGAGGGGAGGGACAGTGGCTCAGTGGTAGAGCATCTGCTTATTATTATTATATCTGCTTATTACATTATTTCCTTTTCTTCTTCCCCGGATTGCAATTTCAAATTACGTTACATTCTGCTATTCATTACGTTCAGGCCTCAGATTCAGCTCGCGGGAGTGCAGCTCCTGAACCTTTCTGGGGGTTCCGCCTCCTCCTTCCCACTTTGTCCATTGAACAGCAGGTGCAGCTGCATAGCAATCCCTGGATGAGCTCCACCACCTATTTTTCTACAAAACCACCCCTGATTATGTTACATTACAATCTACTGTTCTGATCTATTATTCCCAATAAGAAATAAAATAAAAAGAACATACGGCCCTTTGGGGGGGATTGGTGAGAATACAGATGTAAGGACTGAATGAAGTTAGCATATGTAGCGAGTATCTTGGAAAGCTGGTCCTTATTTTGGCTTCCTTTCAGCACCGGGCTGTATCGCTACAGAAGGAGCCTCATAAGACGGACGGTTTCCCTCAACTTCAAACGCAGCCTCATATGGCCAAAACCTCCCTCTGTGCTTGAAACTATCAGGTGCGAAGGTTTTTGCTCAGGCATCTCCTTGGCAATATCCGTGTTCTCCTTGACTTTAATCTGATTAAAGCTCCTCGACTAAAAGCCCTGAGCAGTCAAAAACTGATGTGTTAAGTAGCATCATCTGGACACAAGATTCTACCAGCAGAAAAATTTTGCAACAATACGGGTAAGGTTAGGGATTTCGGTCAGATAAAAGGAAGTAAAATTAGCATGTGATGAGACAAAGATGAAAAAAATTATCTAGGTCCTTTGTTAAAAACCTCTTTCTTATATAAACAGGACACTTCCATAGAATATGTATTAAAATACCAGTTTTCCCCTGAGAACAATCACAAAGGCAGTTTGTGTAAAGAATCTTTCTGAATCTTCCCTTCGTAACAGGAGTGGGCTGTGCATTCAATGGAAATAGTAAGAAAACTCTACAGCAGGAATGGCCAAACTTGCTTAACGTAAGAGCCACAGAGAATAAATGTTGGATGCTTGAGAGCCGCAAGACACGAACATCAGATGTTTGAGAGCCACAAGGGGGGGGGGAGGGAGAGGTGGAAAGAAAGCAGCTTTAACTTGAAATGCATTCTCCAAGCTTCTGGCTGGCTTTGAGAGCCACACTAAATGCACGAAAGAGCCACATGTGGCTCCCAAGCCACAGTTTGGCCACAACTGCTCTAAAGTGATTTGGGATAGTTGGATAAAAAGCATAGGAAGGCAGTAATTTTGGTGAAGGCATACTAAAAGATGCCTTCAAGTATGAGGTAGTGCTTTCTTCAGCATGATTTTTTTTTAGAGGAACAACTGAAATTATATGTAAAAATGATCCCCAGGTATGTATATCCTTTCAACTTGTTGGCTTGTAACTTTATCAGAGCCAGTTTGGTGTAGTGGTTAAGTGCGTGGACTCTTATCTGGGAGAACTGGGTTTGATTCCCCCCTTCTCCATTTGCAGCTGCTGGAATGGCCTCAGGTCAGCCATAGCTGTCGCAGGAGTTGTCCTTGAAAGGGCAGCTTCTGAGAGAGCTCTCTCAGACCCACCCACCTCACAGGGTGTTTGTTGTGAGGGAGGAAGGTAAAGGATATTGTGAGCTGCTGAGGCTCTGAGATTCAGGATGTAGGGCAGGGTATAAATCCAAAATCATCTTCATCTTCTTCATCAATAGATCCACTGGTATAAGGGAGGGTTTGTTTTCTTCTGAAAGGGGAAGTCATTACCATAATTAATCTACCGTAATTAATTTCTAGATCTTCCGAATGATAGTAAATGGCAAATTTATTCAATAGCCTCCGAAATCCAATGTGCGAGCAGAACCGCCTCATCATCAGCATATAATAAGAGTGGGATCTCTAGGCCAGCTAGTCAGGGAGGGGGATGATTTTTGCCAAGGGAGGCGCAGATGTGACAGAGTTCACGCATGTGATGCAGAATCACAGTCCCTCCCCTCCCTCTACCCAGATCCAATGATTCAGCATCTTGAAATTCACAAACGGGGGGGGGGGGGGACATATAGGCCGTTTTCGCACTTAGCGTTTGCTACCGATATTCCGCGGAGCAATTATGTCCGGACCATTTCCCTCGTTTTCGCACTATTGTCTCTTTTGCGCAGTCGCTTTCCATGACGCCCCGGCTCAAATCGTTTTCACACTGGCATCGACTTGACTTCGATGCCATGTGTCATTTTTTTTTTAAGCTCAATTCCAGTTGCGTAATTGCGTAACAACGCAACAACGTAATAGAGAATTCACCGCTGCTCATCCCCCTTTTTTTCGCGGGCAAACCATCACGTGACACAGTCGTAATTCTCGCGAGACCCTCCCCATAAGACCCTCGCGAGACCCCCCCCCCAGGGATCGACCCTGATCTATATTGAAGGATTTATATGACGAAATTTCGTTGTTGCGAAATAACGCAACTAAGCCTATTTAAAAAGGGGGGGGGGTTCACTCTCTCTTACATGGAAAATAACGCAAACCGCTGTTTGGTATAAAAAAATGGTTTTGGCTTTTACTCAGCGTAAGCTCTAGGAAAACTACAGGAGCTATGAATCGGCAATTGAGGCTATTCAACCAAAGAGATATCTTTTTTTTTATTTCAAAGTATCACTATTACACAAGAAATAAGAAGTTTTAAAAAAAAAATGGCCGGGCGGGCACTTTTGGGAAGCACCACGAACGGCTGATGATTGGCCAGGCAAGCTGCCTACATGATTTGAATTGCACGCCCCAAGGGGATGGATGGAGTGGAGTGGGAGGACTGAAAGGCAGAGGGTGCCGCCCACAAAGCAGTCGATGCGGGATGGGATGAATTTCCCACAACAAATTCCACAGAGTGGATCCAGTGTGGATCCGCAGGTTTTAGGAAACTCCGCTAACATGCGCATCCAGATACTGCGGGGTGAAACTGCTGAAGCCCCGGATCAAACCGTGACTGCGGAGCAACATGTGCGAAATCGAGCAAAAGATCCGGAGGTAAATGGGATGCCACCCCGGAGTAAACGCTAATGCGAAAACGCCCATAGTGAGCACAATGTTAAAAGGCCAAAAAAAGTAAAGGTAGTCCCCTGTGCAAGCACCAGTCGTTTCCAACTCTGGGGTGACGTTGCTTTCACAACGTTTTCACAGCAGACTTTTTATGGGGTGGTTTGCCATTGCCTTCCCCAGTCATCCACACTTTCCCCCCAGCAAGCTGGGTGCTCCTTTTACCGACCTCGGAAGGATGGAAGGCTGAGTCAACCTCGAGCCGGCTACCTGAACCCAGCTTCCGCCGGGATCGAACTCAGGTCATGAGCAGAGAAGCTTGGACTGCAGTACTTCAGCACCGCAGATTTACCATTCTGTGCCACGGGGCTCCTGTTAAAAGGCCAAATCTCTCCCCAAAAGGCAAAGACGAGACAGTGATTTATCAAGCACATGATCCAGACAACAAGAAGTCCCTGGTAAACAGGGGGAACTGGGAAACTGGATAACTCCCCCCCCCAAAAAAAACAAAAACAAAAAACAGGCAGACAACTGAAGCCAGGCTCCAAAGAATTGCCTGAGGTCAAGCAAAACGGTGACATTCCTTGGGCTGCCAGCCACCAGGTGGGGACCAAGGAGATCTGCTTCACAACGTTTTCACGGTAGACTTTTTACAGGATGGTTTGCCATTGCCTTTCCCAGTCATCTACGCTTTCTCTGCAGCAAGCTGGGTACTCATTTTACTGACCTCGTAAGGATGGAAGGCTGAGTCAACCTGGAGCTGGCTACCTGAACCAGCTTCCACTGGGATCGAACTCAGGTCGTGAGCAGAGGGCTCCGACTGCAGTAGTGCAGCTTTACCACTCTGCACCACGGGGCTCTACTACATTTACTATAGGAGTATACATAGGGGTATACATATTACAATAAAAAAAAATTGATTAATTATAACACACATTTATCAGAATACCATGGGACTTTGCAACAACCTACAAGGAATTCCAATAGAGGAATCCATACAAATTCAATGACTTATTTCTTCTTGGACTATAAGCACCAGCAGTTTCTGACTCTGGGGTGACATCACATCAGACGTTTTCACAGCAGACTTTTTAATGGGGTGGTTTGCCATCGTCTTCCCAGTCATCTACGCTTTCCCCCCAGTAAGCTGGGGACTCCTTTTACCGACCTCGGAAAGATGGAAGGCTGAGTCAACCTGGAGCCGGCTACCTGAACCCAGCTTCCGCCAGGACCAAACTCAGGTTGTGAGCAGAGCTTGGACTGCAGTACTGCAGCTTACTACTCTGCGACGCAGGGCTCTTCTGCTTGGATTATAACGACTATGTAAACAGTCTCTATTCGCTTACAAGATCAGTATTGAATAATGTTTCAGAGAAGCTGCATGGCTACGGCTGTGTGGTGACATGCTTCCGAGGTTCCATCTTCGTTTGTTTCGAAGTGAACTTCATCTGACCACACACTCACTATTCATTCTGGAACCCATGCTCTAGCAATAAAGAAGCTGTCGGTCAATTTCACTTTCTCCAGTTCCAGAGGAAGAAGATATCGGATTTCTATCCCGCCCTCCACTCTGAAGAGTCTCAGAGCGGCTCACAATCTCCTTTACCTTCCCCCCCCCGCACAACAGACACCCTGTGAGGTGGGTGGGGCTGAGAGGGCTCTCCCAGCAGCTGCCCTTTCAAGGACAACCTCTGCCAGAGCTATGGCTGACCCAAGGCCATGCTAGCAGGTGCAAGTGGAGGAGTGGGGGATCAAACCCTGTTCTCCCAGATAAGAGTCCCCACACTTAACCACTACACCAAACTGGCTCTCTGCCCTGGGGCGTGGACTCTATGGCACTATGTTCTGCTGAGGTCTCTCACCTCCTCAAACCTTTCCTATTCCCAGACCCTCCCCCCAAATCTCCAGTAATTTCCCAACCTGGAAATGGCAACCCAACGTGTCAGCCCCCTGGGATTGTGGGCCATCTGGCTTGAAACAGCTGAGCCCCCTCCTCTCCTCCTCACAAGCTGCTTTTTGGGGACATCCCCAGGCCTCATTTTGGGCAAGATCTCACAGGAGCAGAGCTCCGGAACCTCTAAATTTTATTGCGCTCTTTCTTTCTAAAAAGGTAAAATACTTGCTTCTGGGCTCCATTGTTCAAGCCCCCTGTGAGAATTTTGCTGAACTCTTTAAGATCTGACAAACTTTCTAATATTTCCCCCCCACAAAAAATGGGGAAATAACCAAAACACATAAAGCAGACCGATGGAACTCTTCCTCATGCCACTGTGGCCACACAGGAAAAAGTAATTTAAAAAACATGATGGGAGTTTAATTCAGGTAGCCAGCTCAAGGTTGCTTAATTATGACAATTATAATTCAAGAAGCATTTGAAGCATGAGATGCTGAGCTGATATATTTTAGTCCACCTTCTGGTGATGTCAGGGCTATGTGGCAGGTGCAAATGAGTTGTGCTAATGAGCTCCGGCACCTCTTTTTCTACAAAACGAACATATGAAGCTGCCTTATACTGAATCAGACCCTTGGTCCATCAAAGTCAGTATTGTCTTCTCAGACTGGCAGCGGCTCTCCAGGGTCTCAAGATGAGGTTTTTCACACCTATTTGCCTGGACCCTTTTTTGGAGATGCCGGGGATTGAACCTGGGACCTTCTGCTTCCCAAGCAGATGCTCTACCACTGAGCCACCGTCCCCTCCCCTGATATATTTGCAAAATGACCCCTAGACTTGCCCCAATGGGTGGGGGGAGATATGAGCCCAAGGTGCCCAACTTGCCTCAGTTGCTTTGGATCTGGTCCCCAAAACCTCTGTCTCAGTACAAGAAGTGCCTGCAATTCAGGCTCGAGTAGCTAGGTGGCAGCAGTGTCCAGGCCTTGGTAGCCTGCATGTGCCGGAGGTGAAGAGGGAGGGGGCCGCTTGCATTACCTCCTCCTCACCAGACCAGGAACCAGGTCACACCAACAGGCAGGAAACGTTATCTCAAAACAAGCTGAAGAAGTTCACTCAAAATCCCGAGTGGCCAACCTTGCTTAATGTAGAATAACTATCGAGTGTTTGAGAGCTGCATTAAGGGAAGGAAGGAAGGAAGGAAGGAAGGAAGGAAGGAAGGAAGGAAGGAAGGAAGGAAGGAAGGAAGGAAGGAAGGAAGGAAGGAAGGAAGGAAGGAAGGAAGGAAGGAAGGAAGGAAGGAAGGAAGGAAGGAAGGAAGGAAGGAAGGAAGGAAGGAAGGAAGGAAGGAAGGAAATAGATGGGGAGATGGAAGTGGAAAGAAAGCAACTTTAACTTTAAATGCATTCTCCAAGCCACTGGCTGGCTTGGCTTGGCTTGAGAACTGATTTAAGGAGACAAATGCCTTCTCCAAGCTATTGTGGTGGGGTGGGGGCTTCGAGTGCCACACAATATGTGTGGAAGAGCCACACGTGGCTCCAGAACCACAATTTGGCCACCCAGTCCACAGGATCACAGCATATACTTTGGAAACAGACACTTTGCCAGTTGATTTCCAAAAGGAGAAGTCAGACACCAGTCAATGAAGAGAACCCGAGTGCTGAACCTGCACTGGCCTTTTGAGCTTTCCTTAAGGCATCATGGGCGGCTCCCCACCATTGAGCACACCAGAACATCTGGAACATTTGTTAAGTCAGCTTGAAAACCCACATTTCTTTTTGTTTGTTTGTTCCACAACTGGGTTACTTCAGCAGTGCTTTAATGGAGCCCTCCAAAAGGGCAAAGATCAGCCCTGCAGAGCACACACCCGAGCACAGCAAAGGGTGGGGGACAACATTATATAAGAAGAGGAAGAAGTTGAATTTATATCCCGCCCTATACTCTGAATCTCAGAGCCGTCACAATCTGCTTTACCTTCCCCCATACACACGACACCCTTGAGAGGCAGGTGGGGCTGAGAGAGCTCTCCCAGAAGCTTACCTTTCAAGGACAGAGTGGCCTACAATCTGCTTTCCCTTTCTCCTCCACAACAGACACCCTGTGAGGCAGGTGGGGCTGAGAGAGCTCTCCCAGAAGCTGCCCTTTCAAGGCAGAACGACCTACAATCTCCTTTCCCTTCCTCCCCCACAACGGACACCCTGTGAGGCAGGTGGGGCTGAGAGAGCTCTGACAGAAACTGCCCTTTCAAGGTGTGAGAGCTATGGCTGACCCAAGGCCGTTCCAGCAGCTGCAAGTGGAGGAGTGGGGAATCAAACCCGGTTCTCCCAGATAAGAGTCCGCGCACTACACCAAACTGTAAAAACGCACACACACCATTTTAATTTCTACAGGTTATAGTGCTGGCAAAAGAGAATGGAGGCAGAGAGGAGACCTGGAAAGGTTCCCACATATTTTCAGGAAGGCTCGAAAACGGATGAAACCAGACCGCTGGGGTCTGTAGCAGACAGAAAATTCTCCACCCACACAATGCTTTCATTTCCAAAACCATACAAATGCAGCCGGAGCACTCTGCACATGCTCAAGGGCCTTCACTTTTATTACACTAACATCAAATTGCAGCCCAAGAACAATCAATGATTTGAGAGAGGGAAGATTTCCCAAGTTTAGATGTCCTGTCTACTAAAAATTCACCTGGTGGACTTAGAAAAGTTATGGTCTCCCCTCCCACCCATTCTCACCCCTCTATCAGGATTATAGGGATAATATATATGTGCTTACCTATAGGGCTATTTTAAGGAAGACTGTCATAACGCACGTGGAACACTGAAAGTGCCATACAACTTCTAACAGTAATATCTGCTTATGTGGCTTTAATAGCTTGACACAATGGTGTTTTAAGAAGCAGTTTAAAAAGGTAAAGGCAGTCCCCTGGGCAAGCACCAGTCATTTCCAACTCTGGGGTGACATCGCATCATGGCGTTTTCATGGCAGACTTTTTATGGGGTGGTTTGCCATTGCCTTCCCCAGTCATCTACACTTCCCCCCCCCCAGCAAGCTGGGGACTCATTTTAGGCTGAGTCAACCTTGAGCTGGCTACCTGAACCCGGCTTCCGCCGGGATCAAACTCAAGTCGTGAGTAGAGAACATGGACTGCAGTATTGCCGCTTTACCACTGTGCAACGGGGCTTCTCAAGAAGAGGTTCACAAACCATGTAACAATCAGGGTTTGCCGTGTTTGACTCTTACCCGTTGCTGCTATCTTAGACAAACACAGCTCTCCCCGGGAACAAGAAATAACAGAATCAGCTGACAGTACTCTTGCAAAGTCAACAAGAGGATGTCTATGAAGTGCCTGGAAGGCCCTAAAGACATTTTTAAGAGACGGCCTCTTTATTCCCAGGGATTCCAAGGCAGGACCTGGAGACCCATCATCCCTGGCGGTGATTCACTGCCAAATGACAGGCAATAAGCAGGCCAGAGCATCCAGCGTAGCCGGTGGCAGAGGAATAAAAGGCTGCTGCCACTGCAAAGCCATGTGCAATTTTCCTCTTTTTTTCCTCCTTCTTTTAACAGTTGTTTTTTCCTGTCCAGAACGATTTCCTTTGGTTGAATTTCAGCCACGCAAGCTGCAATTCCGAGTTATTTGAAAGCAGTTTTGGATGGCTTCCATCAGAACGGAAGGGCTGCCTCAATTCTCTTTGGCTGGTCTCTCAGGAAGGGGAAGAAGAAGAAGAAGAAGAAGAAGAAGAAGAAGAAGAAGAAGAAGAAGAAGAAGAAGAAGAAGAAGAAGAAGAAGAAGAAGAAGAAGAAGAAGAAGAAGAAGAAGAAGAAGAAGAAGACGACATTGGATCTATATCCGCCCTCCACTCAAGAGTCTCAGAGCGGCTCACACGACACCCTTGAGAGGCAGGTGGGGCTGAGAGAGCTCTCCCAGAAGCTGCCCTTTCAAGGCAGAGCGGCCTACAATCTCCTTTCCCTTCCTCCCCCACAACAGACACCCTGTGAGGTGGGTGGGGCTGGAGAGGGCTCTCACAGCAGCTGCACTTTCAAGGACAACCTCTGCCAGAGCTGTGGCTGACCCAAGGCCATTCCAGCAGCTGCAAGTGGAGGAGCGGGGAATCAAACCCGGTTCTCCCAGATAAGAGTCCGCGCATTTAACCACTACACCGAACTGGAGGGAGGTGGCAGTTTAGGAAGCACAAGGCAACAAGTGCTGGGAGGAAGGAAGAGGCAGTCTCAGCTGCTGTAAAGCAAAGGGTTGTGAATTCCCCAGCCAAGGGCAGGGGATCCCCCTATCTGGAGGTCCTGTTAAGTTTTTGATGTAATTTCACTTCCTGTTGTCATGAGTTAATTAAGTGTTTGTAGATGCATGCTGATGTTTAGCCAGCGAGATTGGTAGAGCCAATGAGAATGTTTGCACATACTTCCCGCCAGAGGCTGGGTGTCAATATGCATAGTGACCACTGAGGGAGAGCCGGAATAGGCTAATCCATATATTTGGGTGGTGGTCTAAGGAAGAGCATATGGTCACTTTTATTGCCCTTTGTGTTAAGCCCTTAGATCTCCATGCAGTTGAAGTTAAGGCTCGAGAGAGTCAAGATGCAGTTTAGAAGCTAGATAGGATGTTGAATCCGTTCTTTGTTTTCTAGAAATCGCAGTCATCCCCTTTCCTCATTAGAAAAGGAAACTACTTTTATTCTTAAGCTAAACCGTGTGCCTGGCTGTCATTTTGTGGTTCTCTCCACGTTACTCTGCTAATCGTATATCTAAACGCTAACAGGTCCTCCCCTTGCTTCAGGGTCATCAGAAAGCGGGGTGGGGGGGGAGGGAAATGTCTGCTGCTGGGCACTCCATTATGCCCTATGGAGACCGATTCTCATACGGTATAATGGAGAATTGATCCACGCGTATCTGGGTCTTTTTTTGGACTCACTCCATGTAGAAAATAGTTCTCAATGCAATCCACAAAATGCAATGTCTGAGTGACAACAAACAATTTAGGGGAGGGACGGTGGCTCAGTGGTAGAGCATCTGCTTGGGAAGCAGAAGGTCCCAGGTTCAATCCCCAGCATCTCCCAAAAAACGGTCCAGGCAAATAGGTGTGAAAAACCTCAGCTTGAGACCCTGGAGAGCCGCTGCCAGTCTGAGAAGACAATACTGACTTTGATGGACTGAGGGTCTGATTCAGTAGAAGGCAGCTTCATATGTTCAATGCAGTGGTACAGACAGAAAGCCATCCTGCGCACGACACAGCTGCTGTCCAAAAAACCATGTAACATTTTTGGCAATTGACATTTTATTGGAGTTTTCCAATACAAACAAACAAAGACTACAAAGGAAAAGGACGGAAATAACATTGTAAATAACACTGCAGTGCAATAAATAATACTGACCACAGCAAAGTAAGAAGTATGTATAAACAAGCTGTAAACCGTATTGGACAAGTACGTAGCAGCCACATTATGTATAAAAAGGCAATTAAAAGATAGGAAACCTAGCAAGTAGATTAACATCAAGTTATGCAAGATGCCATAATCAACCCATTATGGAATTTGAAACCTAGAACCTTAACCTAATTTAAAGAATATCAGTGCAAAGAGTAACGTATGCTATTACTGTTCTAAAGTGTACTTTCTGCAACAGTAGTATGCAACATTTGTAACATTTAAACTGTAGTCCAAGGGACAATAAAAGAACCGGTCCAATTTCGTTTCGGATATGGAGTATCCAGGGGACCGTTTTTTGTATTCATAGGTTCAGTAGGGTTGAAGTGCCGTAATTCATTTCCTGGCTTTCCAAATTTCTATTTTATTTAAATTCATTTTCTGGAACGCCGCTGCCAATTACACTCCTTCAGCATTCCGTTTAAATGTTACACGGCTTTTTGGACAGCAGCTGCGTTGTGTACAGGATGGCTTTCTATCTGTACCGCTACATTGTTTATTGTTACTCTTACTCAGAAAAGACAGGTTGCCTACCTGTAACTGTAGATCTTCGAGTGGTCATCTGTGCATTCACACTCATGGGATAGTGCGCCTGCGCCGATCCCCGAATCGGTATCTGAAAAAGCCCGGGATTTTTCCGCGCTCGGCGCCAACGAGCATGCGCAGGCGACCCACTGCGCATGCCCACCAGCGCCCGCGCGGCAATCCCGCCAGTTCCTCCCTGACCGCTGAAAGCCCCTTACTGAAGAGAGACCGTCAGCAGCGGGGAAGGAGGGCGGGTAGTGTGAATGCACAGATGACCACTCGAAGATCTACAGTTACAGGTAGGCAACCTGTCTATCTTCTTCGTGGTCTCTGTGCCTCACACTCATGGGAGATTAGCAAGCAAAGCATACCTGGAGGCGGGAAGACGGTCAGCCTGAAGAAACAGCTTGCAACACCGCAGCTCCCAACCGAGTCCTCTGCTGAGCATGCACGTCCAGCGCGTAGTGCTTCATGAAGGCATGCGGAGAAGACCAGGTAGCCGCCTTGCAGACATCGGAAAGGGACACCCCCTTCAGGAATGCCACCGACGTGGCCATCGCCCTTGTGGAGTGTCCACGAACAGGTCCAGGCAAAGGCTTCTTAGCCAACAAATAACAAAGTTTGATCGTCTCAGTAAGCCATTTGGACAGTCTCTGAGAGGAAATTTTGGACCCTAACTTTGGGGCAGAGTAGGAAACAAAAAGTTGATTGTCCTTACGAAAACCCCGTGAACGATTCAAATAAAACAGGAGGGCACGCTTAACATCTAACGCGTGCAGTCTGCGTTCCTCATCCGAGGAAGGACTAGGGTAAAAGGTGGGCAACCAAACTTCTAAGTTAAGGTGAAACTGGGAAACCACCTTCGGGAGAAAAGTAATGTCTGGAGCCAGAGAGACCCCAGCCTCCCTAAAGGCAAGGTATGGGTAGTCACAACGCATCGCTGTGAGCTCCCCCGCACGACGTGCCGAAGTTATGGCAACTAAAAATGCAGTCTTCCAAGACAAAAGTTGCAGGGAACATGTCGCCATAGGCTCAAAGGGACGACGAGTCAACTTGTCCAGAACCAAAGTCAAGTCCCACAGCTGTGGAGGGGATCTAGACGGGGGATGAAGGCGGAACAACCCCTTCATAAATCTCTTGGACTGCGGGTGAGCAAAGACGGAGTAACCCTCAACTGAACCATGAAAAGCAGAAATAGCTGCTAAATAGACCTTAATGGATGAGAATACCAGCCCCTCATCCACCAAGGACAAAAGAAACTCAAAAACTGTGGGCAGCCCCACAGTGTCAGGTGACATTGGAGAGTCAGCCACAAAGTCACTAAACCTTTTCCACTTCCTCTCGTAAGAGGCACGGGTGGAAGGTTTCCTGCTACTCTGGAGCACTTGCTGAACCCTGGTGGAAAAGTCTAGTGGTCGATGAACCACGCTGTCAGCTTCAGGTGCGGCACGTTGTGATGGAACACGTGCCCTCCCTGGGCCGACAACAGGTCCGGTTCTGCCGGGAACTGGTAAAAGGTCCCCTTCGACTGCTGGAGCAGGATCGAAAACCAGCTCTGACGGGGCCACCACGGGGTCACCAGGATGCAACGTGGCTTCTCCTGCACTAACTTGTGGACCACCCTCGTTAGCAGAGGTAAGGGCGGGAACATGTACAGGAACCAGCCCTCCCACTGAAGTAGAAGTCCGTCTCCCAAGGAAGCCGGATCCGCACCTCCCCTGGCACAGAACAATGGGCACTTCTTGTTCTGCGCTGTGGCGAAAGCGTCCAACTGTGGGTAGCCCCAAAGTTGGAACACCGGCTCTAGGAACCTCCAATGCAGTTCCCATTCGTGAGGGGAGGCTCCACCCCTGCTGAGCGAGTCCGCCTGTATGTTGAGGACCCCCGGCAGATGTGTAGCTTTTACAAAAATGTCCCACTGGAGGCACTCCTCCCAGAGGTCCATCGCCAGCGAGCATAGCCTGCGAGACACTGTCCCCCCCTGTCGGTTTATATAACACAGGGCAGTGGTGTTGTCCGTAAGCAATGCCACAGTCTGTCCCACCAGCAGCGGGCGGAACGATCGAAGGGCAAAGTGAACTGCTAGCAGTTCCAGATAGTTTATGTGGCACCGGCTCAGTTTCGGTGGCCACTTGCCCCCCACACATAGCTCTTCCAGGTGGGCTCCCCACCCCCACATGGAGGCATCGGTAGCGATGGTTACTGTAGGGGTCGGCAGATGAAAAGGGGCCCCTTGACGGATATTGCTCTCTGTTCCCCACCATTGCAGGGAGCGGAGAGTCCCGGGTGGAATGGTGAACCTCTTCCGAGGTGAGTCCCTGAGAGGTCGAAAATGGCGCAAGAACCATATCTGTAGGCCTCTCATGTGCAGTCTTGCGAAACGTAGCACGCTTGTCGTCGCGGCCATCAGCCCCAGCATCCGCTGAAGCTGCTGAGCCGTGCCCCACTGCCGCCTTTGAAGTAGCTGTACCAGAGTGATAATGTCCTTCGCTCTCTGCGAAGGGAGGAATGCTCGATGTTGTTGAGTGTCCAACAGAGCCCCTATGAATTGAACTGTCTTTGAAGGAGTGAGATGGGACTTTTCCAGGTTGACTTGCAGGCCCAGGGTGCCAAGAAGACGCAGAGTGATAGCGATGTGGGTTGCTAGACTCTCCCTCGACTTCGCCACAAGAAGCCAATCGTCGATGTATGGAAAGACAACGACTCCCTGCAGACGAAGATGGGCAGCCACCACACTCATCAGCTTCGTGAACACCCGAGGAGCAGTAGACAGTCCAAACGGCAGGGCCCTGAATTGGAAGTGACGAGCACCCACTGCAAACCGTAGAAAACGCCTGAACGCTGGATGGATGCTGACATGAAAATAAGCATCCTTGAGGTCCAGAGTCGCCATCCAGTCTCCCTGATTGATGAGGGGCAGGATTGTTTGCAGCGTAGCCATTCTGAACTTCTGGTACAGAATAAATTTGTTCAGACTCCGAAGGTCCATGATAGGCCTTAGGCCTCCGTCCCTTTTGGGGACCAGAAAATACCGGGAGTAGAAGCCTCCCGTCCTGGCCTCCGGTGGAACTACCTCTATGGCTTGTTTCTGTAGGAGGTTGTTCACCTCCGCCAGCAGAGGTGGGGAAGGGGGAGTGGTGACTACCACGGACTGGTTCGGGGTCTGAACAAACTCTATTTTGTAGCCCTCTTCTATGATGGACAGAGCCCACCTGTCTGTGGAGATCAACTCCCAGGCCGGTAGGAAAGGGCGTAGGCGGATGGATGAATTCCCAATGGGGGCGATGACGCGTGCTTGGAAGAAGTCAAACCCCCTGCTTCTGGGAGCGAGCCCCCTTCGACTTGCTGGGCGGTTGTGACCCGTAACGGTTCCTGCCGTTGCCTGAGTAGGGTGATCGTTCGGATTGGGCAGGGCGAGGACGCCACTGCTCTGGGGAGAACTTCTGGTAAGGCTTTTTGGTCCAGGGTTTGGACCATTGCTTGGATTTGGAAGCCTTAGCAGCAGATTGGACACCCAAGTTCTTAGATGTCTTAACGCTCTTGTCGAACTCCTGGAGGGCCGAGTCAGTCGTTGTACTGAAGAGCCCGTCACCCTCGAATGGCAGATCCTCAATGAAGGTCTTAGTGTCCTGGTGGAGCGTGGTAGACCTGAGCCAGGAGTGCCGTCGGATACAGACTGCAGACGTGATCTGTTTGGCTGAAGCTTCCACCATATGTTTTGCTGCGGCCAGTTGTTGTCTGGCCACAGCGAGACCTTCTTTCTGTAGCCTGGTTGCAGCAGCTCTCTTGTCCTCGGTTAACGAGGAAAGGAAGGGGGAAAGTTGTTCCCACATGGCATACTGATATCTAGCCATGCAGGCGGCATAGTTAGACACCTTTATGCCGAGTGCCCCCGCGGAGTAGACCTTGCGGCCCATTCCATCGATCTTCCGCCCTTCTTTGTCCGGTGGGGAGGAGTGGACCTTCCTTGCCTTTGAAGAGGAGGAAACTACCACCGAGTTCGGGCGCGGATGGGTGAACAAAAATTCAGCCCCGGGCTCCTGGACCCTATACATATGGTCCAGTCGTTTGGATGAGACTGGCGTCGAGGAGGGTCGTGCCCAAGGCTCCTTGACCACTTGAAGGATCACCTTGGTCACTGGCAGAGCCACCGCAGTGGATGTGTTCCGTTGCATTATATCGAACACGTTGTCGTCCACTACAGGCTCTGGTTGCGTTACAGGCAGCTTGAGGGTGGCAGCAATCCGCTTCACAAGGTCCCCATAGGACTTCAGATCCTCCGACGGTGAGATCGGAAGATCCTCGGCCGTCTGGGAACCCGGTGAAGGCTCCAGTCCCTGGACTTCACTCTCCGATTCCGACGACGAGGAGTCTCTGTGTGTAGAGTGCTCCGAGAGCATCGGGGTCGACTCTCGCGGTGGAAGGATTGGTGTTCTTCGATCCGCATCTACCGGAACCAGCTGTCGATCCGGGGGAACCGATGCCGACGCAGAAGCCTTTCGGGACCGATGGGAAACCCTCGAGACCGATGAAAATTGGGATGCCTGCTCCCAATCGGGGTAGTCGTCCGGGTACCAACGACAGGTCTCGAAGCGGGAGTAGGGAGGCTGCCACCTGCGTTGCTCCCACGATGGTATCGGGAAGCGTTGAGGAGGGTAGAAAGTTTCTCGCCTGACTCGGGGCTTGAATGGTGGATCGATCACCGGTGCCGACGCGTCAACCTCCGAGGTCGATCCGCTTTCGGAGCGACGACGGGAGCCCGAAGACGAAGACCGCTGGGTCAAGTCGATTTCCGGCTCTTGTTCCGACGCCGACAGGCGCTGCTGGTCAGCTGGGCTACGGCGCGGAGGCGTCCGAGGTTTTTTCGGGGGTTTTGTCGACGTCGATGCCGACGTACCGCCCGATGGGGAAGGAGTGCGGGGTCGCTTTCGCTTCTCCTTCGACTTCGCCTTTTTCGGAGGTCGGGTCCCCGAATCCTCCTGGCGCTTTTTAGCAGGCATATCCACCGTGCCCTCGAGGGGACGTTTAGTGGAGCCCCGCTCTTCCGGCAAGTCCAGAGTCAGTATCGGAGCCGCATCGGCCGATGCGAGCTCCAGTGCCGGGGTTTCGGACGACTTCGGTGCCGATGCCTCCATCGGTCGATGGGGTCTAAGCGCCGATTCGATCAGTGCCGCCGATAAACGAGCCGCCCGGTTCTTTCTCGTCTGCTTCGAAAAGCGGAGACAATGCGGGCACGCGTCTACTCGGTGGGCCTCTCCCAGGCACAGTAGGCAGAGGGAATGACCGTCTGGAGGGGCGATCTTCTTCCCACACGCACGGCAGCGTTTGAAAAACCCCCAGCGACTTTCCATAGAAAGTAGCCGCAAAAAAACTCCCCAGAACAATCTGAGCGAGAAAAAGAAGAGCGGGGGAAAAGCGCGGGCGAAGCGCCCCGAAGGGCCGTAGCCTGACGAACACAAAACGCTTTTTTTTTTTTTTTTTTTAACTAACTAACTAACAACTATAAACTACAACTAACTACTAAACAACAATATTAAACGGGCTAACAAGAAGAAAAGGCGAAGCCAAAAACTTCTCACCGACCGGGGAAAACGGAAAGGTAAACCTCTCAGCGCAGCGGTCAGAAAGGAACTGGCGGGATTGCCGCGCGGGCGCTGGTGGGCATGCGCAGTGGGTCGCCTGCGCATGCTCGTTGGCGCCGAGCGCGGAAAAATCCCGGGCTTTTTCAGATACCGATTCGGGGATCGGCGCAGGCGCACTATCCCATGAGTGTGAGGCACAGAGACCACGAAGAAGATCTGTATTTTGTGGATTACATTGACAATTATTTTCTGCCCGGAGTGAGTTTGTAGTCTTTCTCCAGCTCTTTATGCCTCCGTGGTCCCGATCTCTGCTGACGACATGAACACACGAGGTTGCCTTCTACTGAATCAAGCCCTTGGCCCGTCAAGGTCAGTGTTGTCTACGCAGACTGGCAGCTGCTCTCCAGGGTCTCAGGCAGAAGGTCTTTCCCATCACCTCCTGCCTGGTCCTGTAACTAGAGATGCCTGGGATCGAACCTGGGACCCTCTGCATGACAAACAGATGCTCCCGGCCACCAGGATGGCTCAGGCATCCTAAGATACAGTACATGGAGCTGCATGGCCCCTCCCTGCAAGCACCATTTGAAAATCTCCGGTTCCCGCCTCCTCACCGTAAAGGGGGGGAAACAGCCACCCACAGACAATACGCCCTCTAAGTTGTGGAGTCCTGTGAGCAAAAGCAGGGGGGAAAACAGGCCACCCACAGACAATACGCCCTCTAAGTTGTGGAGTCCTGAGAGCAAAAATTCTACTTCGTGAGCTACTGGCATTCAAGTTGTGAGCTACTGCATCGATTAGTTTGCTCTGGGATCATCCTTCCTGAGCTAAGACAAAAACGTGTGAGCCGGAGGTGAAAAAACTATGCGCTAGCTCACACTCACGCAGCTTAGAGGGGACACTGCCCACAAGACAAAGGTGCAGTTTCTATACCCTTGAAGAACTCCCCAGATATGCAGAGGACTACTGGCCCAGTCTAAAGCGAAAAGGAGAAGAGAGGAAGCAGAGAGGCTGGAGGAGGTCAGGTGAGCCCCACTCACCTGTAAAAGCATCTATTTGCCACCAAAGACTTCTCACCAGAGACCTATTAGAAGAAGACTGCAGATTGATACCCCGCCTTTCTCTCTGAATCAGAGACTCAGAGTGGCTCACAATCTCCTTTTTCTTCCTCCCCCATAACAGACACCTCCCCTGAAAGAGCTCCCTCAGAAGCTGCCCTTTCAAGGACAACTCCTGCGATGAGCTATGGCTGACCCGAGGCCATTCCAGTAGCTGCAAGTGGAGGAGTGGGGAATCAAACCCGGTTCTCCCAGATAAGAGAGCTATGGCTGACCCGAGGCCATTCCAGCAGGTGCAAGTGGAGGAGAATCAAACCCGGTTCTCCCAGATAAGAGAGCTATGGCTGACCCGAGGCCATTCCAGCAGGTGCAAGTGGAGGAGAATCAAACCCGGTTCTCCCAGATAAGAGAGCTATGGCTGACCCGAGGCCATTCCAGCAGGTGCAAGTGGAGGAGAATCAAACCCGGTTCTCCCAGATAAGAGAGCTATGGCTGACCCGAGGCCATTCCAGCAGGTGCAAGTGGAGGAGTGGGGAATCAAACCCAGTTCTCCCAGATAAGAGAGCTATGGCTGACTCAAGGCCATTCCAGCAGCTGCAGGTGGAGGAGTGGGGAATCAAACCCGGTTCTCCCAGATAAGAGAGCTATGGCTGACCCGAGGCCATTCCAGCAGCTGCAGGTGGAGGAGTGGGGAATCAAACCCGGTTCTCCCAGATAAGAGAGCTATGGCTGACCCGAGGCCATTCCAGCAGCTGCAGGTGGAGGAGTGGGGAATCCAACCCGGTTCTCCCAGATAAGAGTCTGCGCACTTAACCACTACAACAAACTGGCTCTCTACACAAGGAGCCACAGTTGATGCTACTGTAGACGTCAGCAGCTTTGGGGGGGGGGGGGATCCGCCAATTCCCTGCTGCCCTCCCCGTGACCCAGAAGGTTACACTCCACCGAGAAAATGAAGGGCTGTCGGTGTGCCTGGATGGTGCTCGTTGGGGGGGGGGGGGGAGCAAGAAGATTTATCGGCCTAATGTAGTTTTATCTGCAGACGTAATAATAAAGCCACAGAGCGGGGCCTCCTCACCCTCCCCAAAGGATGAAGCGATCCAGCAACGCTCAGCCTCCGCCGGGAGAGCACGTCTTGCCATCAGCACAGAAGGGGGAAACATATAGTCCCCTCAGCAGCTGGAAACAGGCTCATTTGCCTCCGTGAAAGGCAAAGAGGAATACACAAGCCGTCTAGCCTTCTTCTTCTTCTTTGGTGGTGGTGGAAAGTCACCTCAGCTATATTAGGGGTCCCCGTAGGGTTTTCAAGGTAAGAGGCAAACAGAGCTGGGTTTGCCATTGCCTGCCTCTGTGTATTGACCCCGGACTCCCTTGCTGGTCTCCCATCCAAAGACCAGGGCTTTTTTCTTGTAGCAGGAACTCCTTTGCATATTAGGCCACACACCCCCTGATGTAGCCAATCCTCCAAGAGCTTACAGGGCTCTTCTTCCAGGGCCTACTGTAAGCTCCAGGAGGATTGGCTACATCAGGGGTGTGTGGCCTAATATGCAAAGGAGGTCCTGCTACAAAAAAAGCTCTGCCACAAACTAGCAAGGGCCAGACTCGTTTAGCTCTGATAATAATAATAATAATAATAATAATAATAATAATAATAATAATAATAATAATAATAATAATAATAATTTTTAACTTATATCCTGCCCTCCCCTCCGAAGTAGACTTAGGGCTCAGACCAGCCTCGGCCATCTAAGCAGAGGCGGCTTGCCGTTGCCTTCCTCTGCAAAATCTTCTTCGGTGGTCTCCCTTCCAAGTCTGAACTATGGCCGACCCTGCTGAGCTGCTGAGATCCTTGAGTTTTCAAAGTTTTATTAGGTTTTAAAACAAGTCCCCAGCTTGCTGGAGGTAAAGTGTACATGACTGGGAAAGGCAATGACAAGGGAAAAAGAAAGGAAAGGTCCCCAGTCATTTCCAACTCTGGGGTGACGTTGCTTTCACAACGTTTTCACGGCAGACTTTTTACGGGGTGGTTTGCCATTGCCTTCCGCAGTCATCTACACCTTCCCCCCAGCAAGCTGGGGACTCATTTGACCGACCTCGGAAGGATGGGAGGCTGAGTCAACCTCAAGACGGCTACCTGAACCAGCTTCTGACGGGGATCGAACTCAGGTCGTGAGCAGAGCTTAGGACTGCAGGACTGCAGCTTTAACACTCTGCGTCACGGGGCTCTTGACTTTTTAAAAAGCCCCCTCTCCTCTCAATTTTTTTAAAAATCCTGGCTACACCCCTGGAGGAAAAGCACACATCTCATAGAGAGGGCAAAGGAGTGGGCCAAGCTGAGCCAGAGAGAAGCAAGGCCCCCTGTATTGTGAGAACAGCGACAGGACAGGGGGGAAGAGGGGTTGGAACCGCCCCCCTTCCGAAGTCTGAGGCCAAAAGAGCTGTCCTCCCTCTGTGAGATACCTACATCCCGGAGCCCTCACAGCCCCCAAGGGTAAACCCCAAAGCGACAGGGGCTGACAGCTGTCCTTTGACCAGAAAGACCAAGGTTCGAATCCCTGCTCAGACGCAGAACTCGCTCATGAATGCTGAGCCATTCACTTACCTCTCAGTCTAACCTAACTTGGTGACAAGCAAAAAAAAGGCAACTGCTTGCTTTGGCAGCACCCCCCACCCCTTCCAGTTGCACCTGGGGGAAGAGGTTTGTTCTGTTAGCGGAAGAGACAAACTGTTCGAGTCTAGCAGCTGGAGTTTGCAGGACGAGCAGAAGAAAACACTAGCGGCCCAGTAGAAGAAGAAGATATCGGATTTATATCCCGCCCTCCACTCCGAAGAGTCTCAGAGCGGCTCACAATCTCCTTTATCTTCCTCCCCCACAACAGACATCCTGTGAGGTGGGCAGGGCTGAGAGGGCTCTCACAGCATCTGCCCTTTCAAGGACAACCTCTGCCAAAGCTATGGCTGACCCAAGGCCATGCTAGCAGGTGCAAGTGGAGGAGTCGGGAATCAAACCCGGTTCTCCCAGATGAGCGTCCGCACACTTAACCACTACAGCAAACTGGCTCTCCAGATAAGTAACCCCAAACAACTGTGCCAAAAATCAAACACTTAAAATAGAAAAAATATTCCATTATATAAGTGCATAAGCATCATAAATTTATACAATAGTATCAAGATAAATAAAAAGAGAAAGTCCCGCAAAGAGTACGTCCATTCCACTGGGTGACTCCCAAGAAATTTTCCAATCTTCAAAGGGTGTATCCCTCCAAAAACTAAATGCAATACAGAGTCCAACCTCAGATATCGGCTTCAAAGGAAAATTCACCTTCACATGACCACCAGCTTTATACCACGTTTCACTGATTGCAGCTTCTTCATAAGCCAAACAAAGAAACTTGTAACGCTATCCTAAGTCATGCCCATTTTCAAATTTTCAAATGCAGGATGGGCAGTTGCACACTTCGGGTGCAAAAGGGTTATGGTGCTTGAGCACCTGAGGCCTGACGCAGCAGGAGACCCAAGGGAGGAGGTGGACGTCTTAGCGGCAGCATCTCCAGAATATGCCTGTCCACATCTTTTTCCTTTAAGGCAGGGGTGGCCAAGGGTAGCTCTCCAGATGTTTTTTGCCTACAACTCCCATCTGCCCCAGTCATTGGCCATGCTGCCTGGGGCTGATGGGAGTTGTAGGCAAAAAAAACATCTGGAGAACTACTGCTGGCCACCCTTGCTTTAAGGCATGCCCTGAAATCACCCTAGGAAAACTCCTGCAAATAGCTGTCATTCTCTTTGGGGAGGGAGGGCAGCAAATGTGAAGAAATCCCCAGCGCCTCTCACCCTCTTGACCTTGGGCACGATCCCTCCCGCCTCCCCCCCAGCTGTGGCTGTCCGTCATAGCTCCAGAGAAATTCCTACAGCATCCTGCTCCATCTAGGAAAAAAAAACCATTCGCTCAATTACAGCCTCAGAACAAAGAAGCTTAAAGGGCCCAGCGGTGGCTCTTGGATGAAACACGCGGAGGAAAGCGTCTACTTCTGTATGCCTGGAGCATCAGAATTACAGGGGAATGGGGGGGGGGGAATGGGAGAGTTACTGATGTTGTGTTTTTCTCCAGGCTGCTAATACAGGCTCCTTGGCAGGGGGTCAAAACCAGAGCATCCTATTTATCAAGCCCACGCCTGAGTCTTGTGATTGTCACTGTTCCAAAGACCACGTGCCTCCCTCTCCTGATATAAAGCACCCCCAGCCCCCAGCCCTATACAAAAGTCCCTCCCCTCCCCACCTGGCTTTCACGAGTCTTCTTTCTGACATGCCCTAAATCAGCATCGCTGCGCCTCGGAAACAGTCTTTCTCCAAAAAATCCCTCCCACTCAGCGGTGGTTGTTTTTTTTAAGACGTGGGTCAAAACCGGAGCTTCCTATTTATCAAGCCCACGCCTGAGTCTTGTGAATGTCACTGTTCAGAGACCATGTGCTTCCCTCTCCTGGTATAAAGAAGAAGAAGAATTGCAGATTTATTCCCTGCCCTTCTCTCTGAATCAGAGACTCAGAGCGGCTCACAATCTCCTTTATCTTCTCCCCCCATGACAGACACCCTGCCTGTGAGGTGGGTGGGGCTGAGAGAGCTCTCACAGCAGCTGCCCTTTCAAGGACAATTTCTTGGCTGACCCAAGGCCATTCCAGCAGGTGCAAGTGGAGGAGTGGGGAATCAAACCCGGTTCTCCCAGGTAAGAGTCCGCACACTTAACCACTGCACAGGAAGGAAGGAAGGAAGGAAGGAAGGAAGGAAGGAAGGAAGGAAGGAAGGAAGGAAGGAAGGAAGGAAGGAAGGAAGGAAGGAAGGAAGGAAGGAAGGAAGGAAGGAAGGAAGGAAGGAAGGAAGGAAGAATTGCAGGTTTATACCCCCTCTCTGAATCAGAGACTCAGAGGGGCTTACAATCTCCTTTATTTTCTCCTCCCACAACAGGCACCCTGTGAGGTGGGTGGAGCTGGAAAGGGCTCTCACAGCAGCTGCCCTTTCAAGGACAACCTCTGCCAGAGCTATGGCTGACCCAAGACCATTCCAGCAGCTGCAAGTGGAGGAGTGGGGAATCAAACCCGGTTTTCCCAGATAAGAGTCCGCACACTTAACCACTACACCAAACTGGCACCCTGCCCATCCCACCCCAGCCCTATACAAAAGTCCCTCCTCTCCCCATCCGGCTTTCACGAGTCTTCTTTTTGACATGCCCTAAATCAGCATCGCTGCGCCTCGGAAACAGTCTTTCTCCAAAAAAAATCCCTCCCACTCGGCGGTGGTTGTTTTTTTTAAGTTGTGGTTTCTCCATAGGAGGTTGGGGGCTTTGTTCCAGCTACCTAACAGATTGCTGGGGGCTTTTGAGGGGGGGGGCTCTGTCTCCTCCTCTCTCCAAATGTTCTTAGGACCTAAGGGGAAATTGCAGAGTGTTGTTGTTATTTTCTTGCTGGAGTCGTTCTCCCCAAATCAAATCTCACCTCTGCCGCAAACTCATTCAGAGACCTTTGGGCAAGCCCTGAGTTTTAAGCCCTCGCCTATTTATCCAAGATTCTCTTGTGTGTCTAGCTCAGGGGTGGCCAAACTGTGGCTCTTTCACACTTATTGTGTGGTTCTCGAAGCCCCTGCTGCCTTGATGGCTGGCTTGGAGAAGGCGCCGGGGGGTGGGGGGCGGAGTTGTCCATCACTTTTCCAAGTCAAGCTAGCTGGCGACTTGGAGAATGCATGTAAAGTTAAAGTGGCTTTCTACCCACCTTTCCCTCCCCCATCTATTTGCTTTCTTCTTTCCTTCCTTCCTGTCCTGCAGCTCTCAAACATCTGACATTCATGTCTTGTGGCTCTCAAACATCTGGCATTTATTCTATGTGGCTCTTATGTTAAGCAAGTTTGGCCACCCCTGGTCTAGCCTAAAAGGCCTGAAGGAAGCAAATGTCAAGCATGCTATTTTTAAGTGTTGGTTTTATCCATACCTTTCTTCTCTCCCCCCCCCCCCTTCTCTCCCTCCTCCCTGTGGACGCATAATAAATCCATCTGGATCCAGGATGTTTAGTGTAACCTTGTATTAACCGTGTAGAATGCCTCTCCCCCAGATTCACACAGCCGTGCCTTATCAGCTAGCAGAGAATGTGTGAGAAATGGAGATGTTAACATTCCGTAGCCATAAAAGAGATACTAGAGAGTAGCCTTTGAACCTTCAACTCAATTTGCATCTTTATGTTATTCTTTTGAAGTTATCTGTAACCTGTTTGTCTATAAGATACTATTCAATACTATGTATGCCATTACTTCCAAGGAATTCGTCCTTGGAGCAAGTCATGGAGTTTTCAATAAAACAAGTCTTTGATTAAAGAACAAAAGCTTGATTATTGCAAAATATCGATGCTTGACACCTCCCATTCAAGTCATGGTGGACTTACGGCAACTCCGTGCTGGTTAGTTTTAAGGTAAGAGGCATTGCCTACCTCTCTGCATATCTGGCAGTCCCCCATCTAGATACTGACCTGGCCCAGTTCTGCTAAGCTTCCAAGGGTTTGACGAGATCGGACTAGCCTGAACTAGCTAGGTCAGGGCAGAGGTGACTTGCTCTCCCCGAGCACCAGCACTTGGGAAACCCAAGGAGTCAATGGGCAGCCAATCCAGGAGAGACCAAAAAAGAAGTCCCAAAAGATCATTAACACATGGAGCTAATGCCACACACAAAGAAGAAGATGATGATATTGGGTTTATATCCTGCCCTCCTCTTCGAAGAGTCTCAGAGTGGCTCACAATCTCCTTTACCTTCCTCCCCCACAACAGACACTCTGTGAGGTGGGTGGAGCTGAGAGGACTCTCACAACAGCTGCCCTTTCAAGGACAACCTCTGCCAGAGTTATGGCTGACCCAAGGCCATGCTAGCAGGTGCAAGTGGAGGAGTGGAGAATCAAACCCGGTTCTCCCAGATAAGAGTCCGCACACTTCACCACTACACCAAACTGACTCTCCATGCTCATGAAGCTGCCTTGCGCCGGATCCGACCATCGGTCTCCATCGAGCTCAGAACCAGGGCTTTGTGTGTGTGTGTGTGTGTGTGTGGCAGGAACTCCTTTGCATATTAGGCCACATCCCCCTGATGTAGCCAATCCTCCAAGAGCTTACAGGGCTCTTCTTGCAGGGCCTACTGTAAGCTCTTGGAGGATTGGCTACATCGGGGTGTGTGGCCTAATATGCAAAGAAGTTCCTGCTACAAAAAACAAAGAGCCCTGGTCAGAACTGATGACTCAGACTTGCAGTGGTTCTGCAAAGTCCCAGGCAGAGGTCTTCCACATCACCTACTACCTGTTCCTTTCAACTGGGGCTTCGGGGATTGAACCTCGGGACCTTCTGCATGGCAAGCAGGTGCTCTACCGCTGAGGCACGGCCCCTCTCCGAGTGGGATGTCATGCTGATCACTAATGTAGGTAACTTTCAGAAGCGGCCTATATAAATTCATGGAGCAGGGGGCCACTGGCAGCCAGAAGGACAAAATGAAACCTGAAGATGCTACAAGAGTCAAGCTTCGTTGTTCAGTCGCCCAGTCGAGTCCGACTCTTTGCGACCCCCTGGACCAAGTCACGCCAGGCCCTCCTGTCTTCCACCATCCTCCGAAGTCTGCTCAAATTTGTGTTGGTTACATCAGTAACGCTGTCAAGCAACAACAGACAAATATCACAATAAATTAAAGACCCAGAGCCTGAATATCAGAGCAAGCTTTACATAAGCTGTAGTAAGGGGTGGAATTCTAGCAGGAGCTCCTTTGCATATTAGGCCACACCCCCTGATGTAGCCAATCCTCCAAGTGCTGACAAAAAAGAGCCTTGTCAGCTCTTGGGAGGATTGGCTACATCAGAGGTGTGTGGCCTAAAAAGCAAAGGAGCTCCTGCTAGAATTCCACCCCTGGCTGTAGTAGTTTCTGAACATGGGTGATGGACATCTCAAATGACCAACACAAGACCATAAGCCTGAGGCCGAAATGCGTCTGGTCTTGTGCTAGTCATCTGATGTTTCCATCGCTGCATTTGGAAAATATTACAGCTTATGTAAAGCTCGCTGTGACTCTTAATGCAGCCTGATATTCAGGGTCTATGTTTTTAGTTTTACTGTTGTGCATATCACATACTCCAATTTGGAGTAGTGGTGAAGTGCGTGGACTTATCTGGGAGAACAGGGTTTGATTCCCCACTCCTCTACTTGCAGCTGCTGGAATGGCCTTGGGTCAGTTGTAGCTCTTGCAGAGCTGTCCTTCAAAGGGCAGCTTCTGGGAGAGCTCTCTCAGCCCCACCTACTTCACAGGGTGTCTGGGGGAGGAAGTTGTGGGGGAGGAAGGTAAAGGAGACTGTGAGCCGCTCTGAGACTCTGAGATTCAGAGTGAAGGGCAGGGTATAAATCCAATATCATCATCTTATTATTTTGGTAATATTTTATAGGTCGTAGCTTGACCCCTGTAGCATCTTCAGTGCGTTTCAGGCTGAGGTTTGTTTCCCCTCTTTTTTCCTTTGCTTGAACGAAAGGGAACATAAGAACATAAGAGAAGCCATGCTGGATCAGGCCAATGGCCCATCCAGTCCAACACTCTGTATCACACAGTGGCCAAAATACAGACACACACACACACTGTGGCTAATAGCCACTGATGGACCTCTGCTCCATATTTTTATCCAATCCCCTCTTGAAGCTGGCTATGCTTGTAGCCACCGCCACCTCCTGTGGCAGTGAATTCCACATGTTAATCACCCTTTGAGTGAAGAATTACTTCCTTGTATCCGTTTTAACCTGACTGCTCAGCAATTTCATTGCATGCTCACGAGTTCTTGTATTGTGAGAAAGAGAGAAAAGGACTTCTTTCTCTTATTTTCTCCATCCCATGCATAATCTTGTAAACCTCTATCATGTCCCCCCTCAGCTGACGTTTCTCCAAGCTAAAGAGCCCCAAGCGTTTTAACTTTTCTTCATAAGGAAAGTGTTCCAACACTTTAATAATTCTAGTTGCCCTTTTCTGGACTTTTTCCAATGCTATAATATCCTTTTTGAGGTGCGGTGACCAGAATTGTACACAGAATTCCAAACGAGACCGCACCATCGATTTATACAGGGGCATTATGATACTGGCTGATTTGTTTTCAAAATTCCCTTCCTAATAATTCCCAGCATGGCGTTGACCTTTTTTATTGCAATCGCACACTGTCTCGACATTTTCAGTGAGTTATCTACCACGACCCCAAGATCTCTCTCTTGGTCAGTCTCTGCCAGTTCACACCCCATCAAATTGTATTTGTAGCTGGGATTGTAGTTGGAACCACCTCGTTTGGAAGCTGTCTGCCTTGGAATGCCAGTCCTTTGTGGACAGCAACAGAGGGTGGGAGGTGCTGGGCCCCTGCTTCTCTGCTCAACGACTGTGTGAGTGCCTGGTCAGGCAGGAGGATGCCGGACTGGACGGACTGTTTGCCTCTTTGTACAGGACAGGGTTCTTTGAAGCATTATCGTGCTAACGGCCAGCCCAGAAAGCATCGTTTCAGCCTTGCCCAAAGTGCTTCTGCTCAGTCAGCAGGATATCGGACACCCCCCTGCCCTCTGAATTTTGGACCCCTGCCAAACTGCAAGGTGCTTTTGATGCTCACTTCCATTATACAAATGCTTTGGGGGAAGGGGACTGCTCTCCCGTCCAACACACTTTTGGGTACCTGACACTATCCAAGGCAGGGGTGGCCAGACTGTGGCTCAGGAGCCACGTGTGGCTCTTTCACTCAAGAGCCAGTTTGGTGTAGTGGTTAAGTGTGCAGACTCTTATCTGGGAGAACCGGGTTTGATTCCCCACTCTTCCGCTTGCAGCTGCTGGAATGGCCTTGGGTCAGCCATAGCTCTGGCAGAGGTTGTCCTTGAAAGGGCAGCTTCAGCCTCACCCACCTCACAGGGTGTCTGTTGTGGGGGGGGGGGGAGATAAAGGAGATTGTGAGCCGCTCTGAGACTCTTGAGTGGAGGGCGGAATATAAATCCAATGTCATCGTCTTCTTCAAACTGCGTTCATCGTCTTCTTCAAACTGCGTGGTTCTCGAAGCCCCTGCCACCCTGTCAGCTGGCTTGGGAGAAGGCATCTGCCTCTTTAAATCACTTCTCCAAGCCAAGCCAGCTGGCAGGATGGAGAATGCATTTTTAAATTAAAGTTGTTTTCTTTCTACCTCTCTCTCCCTCCCCCCTTCCCCACCTATTTGCTTTCCTTCCTCGGGAGGTGGTGCGCTCTCCTTCCTTGGAGGTTTTTTAAACAGAGGCTAGATGGCCATCTGACAGTGATGAAAATCCTGTGAATTTGGGATAGGTATTTGTGGGTTTCCTGCATTGTGCAGGGAGTTGGACTAGATGACCCTGGAGGTCCCCTTCCAACTCTATGAATTCTATTATTCCTTCCTCCCTTCATACATCTGTCATTTATTCTATATAGCTCTGATGTTAAGCAAGTTTGGCCACCTCTGATCCAAGGGGCTCTCTGATGGTCCTGTGGTCAAGTGCAGAGCACGCTGAAGGCTTCAGCATTGCTGTGGGAACACAGTCGCTATGTTTTCAGGTATTCCTTTCAGGTGGGCCATTCGCCCATCCTAGGACTACCTCCGTGGGAACTATCAACTCAGCAGGGATCACATGACCCCAGGAGCCAATAGGAGTCCAGCCAGTCCTATAAATACTGTTAATTTTGGCCCTGGCTCTTCAATTTGCTCTGGGGACTACCCCATTCCTGCATACTTCTGACCCGCCAGCCCTGACGATCCCCATCTTTCAACAGAGGTCCCAAGGGCTTGGGTTCAAGACTGACTCACGCTGACCCCCAGGCTACTTAAAAGCATCCGGGGAGAACGTAATATTGCAGCTTCAGCTGAATGCGCCTTTGTGATGGAGGGTCTTTCTGTCAATTTGGCCTCACTGTACGAAGTCCCCTTGCTTAAATCATTTCTAAAAGGGGTCAGCCGTCTCCGTGGCCCCCACGCTGAAGGATTTAAGGAGTGAGATCAGTTCATACATCTTTCGAAAGGGAAGGAAAGGCGCTTCCTTTTATTAGAGTTTCAACAGAGATTCTTTCAATGCACTAATTCGTTACTTGGGCTCAGTGAAGCTACAAGGGCTCAGAGACCACACATACACAAAACCCCACACAAAAACACTGAAAGGAAGTTGCAAAAGGTAACCCTGGCGGTCTGCGGATGAAGAGCTAGTCTGAGTCCACTACAGCCTTCAGAGACTGTCTAAATTTGGGGGGGGGGATAAGGTTTCAAGAGTCAAAGCTACGATAGCTGATAAAGGGAACTTTGGATCTCGGCAGTTTAGCTCTCAAAATTTTTGTTGGTCTCTAAGGTGGCCTGTGGCGCAGAGCGGTAAGTTGCAGTACTGCAGTCCAAGCTCTGCTCCTGACCTGAGTTCGATCCCAGCAGAAGCTGGCTTCAGGTAGCTGGCTCAAGCTTGACTCTTCCATCCTTCCAAAGTCGGTAAAATGACTGGGGAAGGCAATGGCAAGGTAGGCAAAGGTAGTCCCCCTGTGCAAGCACCAGTCATTTCTGACTCTGGGGTGATGCTGCATCACAACGTTTTTCACGGCAGACTTTTTACGGGGTGGTTTGCCATTGCCTTCCCCAGTCCTCTACACTTTCCCCGCAGCAGGCTGGGTACTCATTTTACTGACCTCGGAAAGATGGAAGGCTGAGTTAAGGATGATGCTGTTAGGAAATCTCCTTGGGTCACCAGAGGCTGTTTTTAAGCAGGTCAGCAAAACCTGCTCTGACTACCCGCCTTCCCTCCATCAACCAAAGGGACTCCTTGAGTCCTTTTTCCCTAGTTTGTGAGCTCTCACCCACTGGCACCTTAGCTGCACATTTTCTATTTGTTTGTCTCTGAGAAGGAACAGCTGAGGTACAAAAAAGGTGGAAATGGTTACTGTGCTCCCCATTACTCACCCTCAATTCCCTCTTCCAGATTCCTGAAGGTAGCTATGGTGACCAAAGGAACCTCCACATTGAGAGGGCAGTCAATCTCTAAATCCCCGTGCCAGGAGGCAACATCTGGGGAAGACCTCTAAATCCTATCATTGGCCCTCCAGAATAACAGCCTAAGCACTGTGTGAGATCGAATGTCGGACTAGATGGACCACTGGTCTGATCCAGCAGGGCTGTTCTTAGGTTCCTATCATGGGAAGGCCTCAGCTTCTATGCCCTGTTGTTGAATGTCCAGAGGAACTGGTTGACCACTGTGCAAGACAGGATGCTGGGCTAGATGGACCCTCACTGGTCTGATCCAGCAGGGCACGTCTTAAGTTCTTATAAAGGCCTCGACCTCTATGCCCTGTTGTTGCCTGTCCAGAGGAACTGGTTGGTCACTGTGTGAGACAGGATGCTGGAATAGATGGATCACTGGTCTGATCCAGCAGGGTTCTTCTGAAGGCCTTGACCTCTATGACCTGTTTTTGACCCTCCAGAGGAACCGGCTGGCTACTGTGTGAGACAGGAGGTTAGACTAGATGGACCTTCACTGGTCTGATCCTTCAGGTCTCTTCTTATGTTCTTCTGAAGGCCTTGGCCTCTATGCCCTGTTTTTAGCCCTTCAGAGGAACTGGCTAGCTACTGTGTGAGACAGGATGTTGGACTAGATGGACCACTGATCTGATCCAGCAGGGCTCTTCTGATGTTCTTGTGTTGACTTGCGCTCAGCTATGCATAAGAGGGGCACAGTGGAGTTCATTCTGCCGATGAAGCCCCAAAATCTGGAGCTGGGGCCCACTTTGCCCATCTAAGAACATTCAGTGGCAATAAGGAGAAAACCCAGACAAAGATTCATTCTCATCCACTGTGGGGAGGGGAAGACTAAACAACCCTGGGTCAACACCTCCCTTGTGTGGCAGCTTCAAGAGGAAGAAGGCAAGAGGTCTGCACTCTGCACATGAGGCTAGGAGCTAGAGGCAGCCTGATGGGTGGAATGAACCCCTGAGCCCCCAGCAGCACCCCCGGCCCAATGCAATCCTTCCTAGATGCCTCTCTGACTGCAGCCTGCTTCCACCTGATGGTGAGGCCTCATTTTGGAGTTCTGTGTACAATTTTGTTCACCGCACCTCAAAAAAGATACCATAGCACTGGAAAAAAATCCAGAAAAGGGCAACTAGAATGAGTCAAGGGTTGGAACACTTTCCCTATGAAGAAAGGTTAAAGCGCTTGGGGCTCTTTAGCTTGGAGAAGCGTCGACTGCGGGGTGACATGATAGAGGTTTACAAGATTATGCATGAGAAGGTAGAGAAAGAAGTCCTTTTCTCCCTTTCTCACAATACAAGAACTTGTGGACATTCAATGAAATTGCTGAGCAGACAGGTTAGAATGGATAAAAGGAAGTCCTCCTTCACCCAAAGGGTGATTAACATGTGGAATTCACTGCCACAGGAGGTGGAGGTGGCTACAGGCATAGACAGCTGTGAGAAGAGATTGGATAAACATCTATAGCCACAAGGTATAGATGGAACTCTGTTAGGGGAAGTGATGCTCTGTATTCTGGTGCTTGGGGGGGGGGGACAGTGGGTGGGCTTCTAGTGTCCTGGACCTCCTGACGGCACTTGGTTTTTTGGCCACTGTGTGACACAGAGTGTTGGACTGGATGGGCCACTGGCCTGATCCAACATGGCTTCTCTTATGTTCTTATGGACCTACTGATGGCACTTGGTTTTTTGGCCACTGTGTGATACAGAGTGTTGGACTGGATGGGCCACTGGCCTGATCCAACATGGCTTCCCTTACATTCTTATGTACCCCCCCAAGCCTCCCCCCCAAGCCACACAACCAATGTTCCAGAAATGCCCATCCCTGCAGAGTCTTGCTGCTCAAAGGGCAGCTGCAAACCAGTTGCCTGCGTCCAAATGAAAACCGGTCAGCAGATGCCTGTGGGAAGTGACATTCTGTGGTAGGACCTTAGCAGCAGCCATATTTCTCTGCCTCTTGACCCTTCAAAGGGACAGGGCAGAAGCGCTCCCTGCCACTGGGTAATTCAATTTATGGCAAGTCTCCAAGAAAGGGCAATCACCCTCCCCCTTATTTATTGACTCAGGGAAAATCCACTTCTGGGAAGAAGAACAAATTCTCGATTAATTGAGGCCTTCTCTCTGAAAGAAGCCGTTGATCTCCAGGACAGATGTTGGTCTTTGTTTTAAGGGGGGAGGTAGCAGCAATAGTTGTACTTGCCCTCTGCTCTTCCCCAGTTGCATATTGGGCGCCTTCCGACCTGAGGAGCTCATCTTTCAGTGCCATATCTTTTAGCCTTTTGTCCATGGGGCTGGAGAAGACTCTTGAGAGTCCCTTGGACTGCAAGAAGATCGAATCAGTCAGTCCTCAGGGAAATCAAGTCTGAGTGTTCCCTGGAAGGCCAGATGCTGAAGCTCAAATACTTAGGCCCAATGAGAAGGGACCACTCGCTGGAGAAGACCCAGATGCTGGGAAAGAAAGAAGGCAAAAGAAGAAGGGGACGGCAAAAGATGAGATGGCTGGATGGCGTTACTGATATAACTAACATGAATTTGAGCAGACGGTGGAAGACAGGAGGGCCCGATGTGACTTTGTCCATGAGGTCGCAAAGAGTCGGACTCGATTGGGTGACTGAACAACAAAGCAGCAATAGGGAAGATAACCCGTATCTTTACTGCGGATGCCCTTCCTGAAGGGGCAAACCGGAGCTCTTTAGCTAGAGGCATAAAACGAGTCCTCCACAGCCATGCACACGGAGATGTCTCCTCCTCAACAGATGTGCTTTCCCCAGAATTGGGACACCCGTCTATTTTCTTCTAAAAATATCACCGTCGCTTCTGCTCGCTTTATTTTTCTGCCGACTTGGATGTTCAGATTTCTCCACGGAAAGCTGAGGACAGAAAGGTCCGCCCGGAAAAGCCAGCTGCGCTTCATGACGGTTGAATGCCAAAGGAGGTCAGACCATTTCTGAGAAAAACACACGCTTGCTCCATAAGAAAATGGATTGGTATGTCAAATCCATCCGTTGCCTTCCTGGACCAACTGACTCAAATCCTAGGCAAGTAAATAGTTCATCCCACAGACTGGGATGAGCCTGTTTGGGTTCTGTTTCGTTTTGACATCTGAAGAAGCAGGCACCCAAAGCCGAGGCTCTCCTCACCTTTACCCTGGGAGCCAGATTTAGGATGCTTCGATACCCTCAGACATACAGCTCAATTGCAAAAGCAGGGGTGGAATTCTAGCAGAAGCTCCTTTGCATATTAGGCCACCCCCCCCCCCCGATGTAGCCAATCCTCCACAAGCTTACAAAAAAGAGCCTTGTAAGCTCTTGGAGGATTGGCTACATCAGGGGTGTGTGGCCTAATATGCAAAGGAGCTCTTGCTAGAATTTTGTCCCTGTGCAAAAGTACCTGTGGAAGGCCTGCTGTGCCATAGCACTGGTTAAGCAGGAGCGTCAAACTCATTTGTTATGAGGGCCTGACATAAATGAGACCTTGCCAGGCCAGCCCATGTGTTTCACGAAATGCGATGCCAGGTAGCAGAGAGATATAAACTTTATAAAAGACACAAACGAACACAAAGATTTTTTTAAAAAAACTTAAAACATGCTTAAAACATTAGCAATCGTTGGTCTTAAAGATGATTTCTTTGTATCTCTCTCACATAATCCAGGCTCTCTCAATCACACAGCAGAGCTACTGAGCCAAGCCTCTCTTTCCTTCTATTGGCTGAGACTCCCTCCTGGTCCCCCTGGGAAAGGAAGGAAAGAGCCGGAGCTTCCTTGAGAGGGAGAATGAAGCAGACGGCAGTCGATTCCTCGAGGGCCTGATGGGAGCCCGAATCAGGCCCCCAGGCAGCAGGTTTGACACCACTGGGTTAAAAGGTTCTCTCCTTTCCTCCGATTCCCCAAGATTACTTGCCTAAGAGCTGAGCTTGTTGGACCACATTATCCAAATGTTAACAATGGCCTTTCCCTGCATATTCCCTCCTCCTGGACTCCCAGCATCCTCTGTTCAGTCCCTCTGACGCCAGCATCAAAAACTCGACGTGTGGGTGAAGGGTTCTTTCCTCACCTTGTCAGTCAAGAGCAGAGCCACACTCGGTTTGAAAAGCTCACGGTTTTGCTTTAGAAACTCAAGGTTTATTGGCTGCCTCCAGTCTCTCCTCTCCTCTCCAAGCAGATGGAAGGCTGGCACGCTTACGGCTCTCTTCAAAACGAAAAATGGAATATATTGATAGCAAATAATTTAATAATTTATACAGTACTTAAGAGTACGGAAAGCCAGCCCTGACCCGAATAGCTCAGGCAAGCCTGATCTCGTGAGATCTTGGAAGCTAAACAGGGTCGACTTTGGCTAGTACTTGGATGGGAGACCTCCTTGGAATACCAAGTCGGGAGGACAGGGGCAGGGTGTATTCAGCCAGCTCTCTGAATAGCCTCCAGGCCCCCCAAAAGGGGTCAGTCACCAGAGGTCGCCGTGACTTCCAGGTGCGCACACCCACATGCACCCAAAGGTACAAAAAACAAAAAAGGGTGCAAAAAAAATCCTGGCACCAACTGTTCGCACGGGCTTGGCCTTACTTCCACTATATTTATGACGGAGGAAACCGAGGCACAGCAGCTGGTCTCAAGCAGGGGTCCCCTATGTGATGCCCGGGGGCACCACTGACCCTTTCCTGCCACCTGTCAAGTGCTTTTAGGAAGTGGGCAGGGCTCAGTAGGGCTTTTGTTCAGTAAGGCTTCTGATTGGCTACTGGAGATTTGATTGGCTGGACAGATTTTTTTTTTTAAATGCTGCTTGGGCAGCGGCTGCCGCCACTGCACAAGGATCTGCCCTGTGTGACTGATAGTTTTGTAGCTGATTCTACCTTCTGCGGCAGCCATTTTGCTGTTGCACCCCCCCCCCCCCCCCACTGCTGTGTCAGAATTCCAATAGAGTATCCCAAAGGTCGGGCTTTCCTGGTCTAAAGCCAAAGGCTCACTGCAGAGGTAGAATCTGAACTGCAGACCTCTTGTACAGCGCCATCTTCTTCGCTACTCACCAGCTCTCAGTATTCCCCAATTTGTACGCACAAGAATTTCACAGATTTATGCTTCAAAAACACATAAATGGGAGCAGGGCTTTTTTTTGTAGCAGGAACTCCTTTGCATATCAGGCCACACACCCCTGATGTAGCCAATCCTCCTGGAGCTTACAGTAGGCCCTGCACGAAGAGCCCTGTAAGCTCTTGCAGGATTGACTACAGCAGGGGGTGTGGCCTAATATGCAAAGGAGTTCCTGCTACCAAAACAAAGTCCTGGGTGGGAGCTTACATGATGACTTTTGAGAGCTGAAAAACAGATTGTGAAAAGAAGCCCTGACAATTCTAGGCAACGGCAGCCATCATGATGGAATGCAACAAAGAAGAAGACGACTGCAGATTTGTAACCCGCCCTTCTCTCTGAATCAGAGACTCAGAGCGGCTTACAATCTCCATATCTTCTTCCCCCCACAACAGACACCTTGTGAAGTGGGTGGGGCTGAGAGAGCTCTCACGGCAGCTGCCCTTTCAAGGACAACTTCCTGCGAGAGCTATGGCTGACCCAAGGCCATTCCAGCAGCTGCAAGTGAAGGAGTGGAGAATCAAACCCGGTTCTCCCAGATAAGAGTCCAAACACTTCACCACTAACCACAACACCAGATTGGCTCAGAGGAATCCAACCACTCAGTACCATGGTCAGCTCCTAGGTAGCTAGGAAGGGTGTGATGAGACTGGGGGAGCGGAGAGAGGTTGAACTACCACGTGCCTAAGGCAAAATCAGAGGTGAATCCAGAGGTCCCTGCCAGTCCCTTCAAGGTAAGATCAAAAGGGCTCCCTTCAGATCAGCAGATTTTGCTGCCAGAACTTCTCAGCCCCCTCCTTCAACTGCCAATAAATCTTCATTCTTTTGGCATCTCTTATTTCTTCAGGCTTCAATTTCTTGGCCACAAACATGACAATAAGCTTCTCTGCTCACAACAGCAAGCAAGAGGATACGAAGGTACTGGAAGCAATGGAAGACTCCAGGGGTCATTTTGTAGGGAAAACAGGTGGTGGAGCTCATCCAGGGATACTTATGCAGCTGCACCTACTATTCAATGGACAAGGTGGGAAGGAGGAGGCGGAACTCTCAGTAAGGTTCAGGAGCTGTGCTCCTGTGAGCTCCTGCTGAATCCGAGGCCTGGAAGCCTCTATTTTGGAAGGCTACCTCGAAGGTTCTGGAAGCGACAGAAGCCTCTGTTTTGGAAGGCTACCTCGGTACCAAGCACCGCGTGGGCAGTAAGCCAGCCCAATGGAGAGAAGGTTTAACTCTAGCTTTTTCTGCTTCGTGGATGCATTGTCCACCCCTTTCCCCAAATCCCTGCACCGATACATGGAATTCACACAATATAACGGGCATCTCTCCAGTCCCCCTTTCACCATGGGCTGCATGTTGGCTTTTTGCTCATGTGTGCTGCGATGTGGAATACTGCAACGGCGACTGGCTGAACTGCCTGCCAGTCACACGGCAGTGCATCTCTTCTTGGTTCTGTCAGATCTAGCCATTGCGACCTGCGCTTTAGACACATCTAGAGTGGACTACTACACTTTGCCCCACTTGGGGCGACCCTTGAAGAGCGCTGAGGCTGCAGAATGCTGGGGCTGGAATGCAGGTCAGGGCCAGCTATTGGGAGCATGTGACCCTTACATTACAACAATTAAACTGGATACAGTTCCATTCGTAGCCCCAATCTGAGACAGAGCCTTTTCAGTGGCGGCTCCACAATTATGGAACAACCTCCTCCAGGAGGTGTACCTGGCCGCCTCTCACTCTTAGGAGACAGTTTACATGGTTTTATTCAGGATTGCCTTTGAAGTTACCAGCAGTCTTGACTTTTATGTTTTTCATGTATTTTATTCTATATCAGGGGTGGCCAAACTGTGGCTCGGGAGCCACATGTGGTTCTTTCACACATTGTGTGGCTCTCAAAGCCCCCACTGCCCTGTTGACCGGCTTGGAGGCTTGGACAATGTATTTAAAGTTGCTTTCTAACTCTTCCCCATCTATTTTCCTTCTTCCCTTCCTCCCTAGGCAGCCAGGTTTGCTCACAAGGTGGTTTTAAGAAAGCATTAAACTTACAGCAATAACAGGCTAACTTCAATCCGCTGGCCCTCGAACACATACAGCGAAGCCAGTCAGAACCTGAGATGAGACACACAGCTAAAACTGAAGATTTTATACCCTAATTGCTGCCTACAGGTCAACAATAGCATCGTCCACGTTACACTCCAGACACTGAGAGGCCTTGCACCTGGAACTCAGTGACGGAGAGAAACAAGTCAGCTTTCTAGACAAGAAGTTGGGAGAGTGTGAATGAGAAAACCTTCTCTTGGGGGCAGCCTGTCGACCATCCTTCCAGGCACATCGAGGTCAGGAGCTAACAGAACTCCACGATGGGGTAACAGAGACGCACCCCTTCCAGAGGGAGAGCTCCTCTCATACCATGATAGGACCATACCAGAGTGAGGAGAGGAAGCAGGTCTGCCTCCAGCACAGCTGAGATTTTTGTCCTCAGGGCTTTTTTTGTAGCAGGAACTCCTTTGCATATTAGGCCACACACCCCTGATGTAGCCAATCCTTCAAGAGCTTACAGTAGGCTCTGTAAGAAGAGCCCTGTAAGCTCTTGGCTACATCAGGGGTGTGTGGCCTAATATGCAAAGCCCTGGTTCTGACCTTTTTAGGTAAAAGGTAAGGTAAAATTTTATTTGTATCCCGCCCTCCCCCGCCGAAGCAGGCTTGATGGAGACTGATGGTTGGATTCAGTACAAGGCAGCTTCATGCGCAAGTTTTGTGGCTGGCTCCGCCTTCTGAGGCAGCCATTTTGTGGCTGCACCCACTGCCCTGTATCAGAATTCCCAGTGTGCCTGCTGGCTCGAAAAAGCTGGGGACCCCTGCTCTATTCCCTGCCATCGATTAACCCTCCATTAACCACAGTCTCCTTGCTTCTCCCCAGGGCCTTGTTTGTAGCAGGAATGTCCTTTGCATATTAGGACACACACCCTTGATGTAGCCAATCCTCCAGAAGCTTACAGGGCTCTTATTACAGAAGAAGAAGAAGAAGAATTGCAGGTTTATGCCCCGCCCTTCTCTCTGAATCAGAGACTCAAAGAGGCTTAGTTTCCTATGTCTTCTCCCCTCACAACAGACACCCTGTGAGGTGGGTGGGGCTGAGAGGGCTTGCACAGCGGCTGCCCTTTCAAGGACAACCTCTGCCAGAGCTATGGCTGACCCAAGGCCATGCCAGCAGGTGCAAGTGGAGGAGTGGGGAATCAAACCCGGTTCTCCCAGATAAGAGTCCACACACTTAACCACTACACCAAACTAGCTTACAGGGCCTCCTATAAGCTCCAGGAGGATCGGCTATATCTGGGGGGGGGGGTGGCCTAATATGCAAAGGAGTTCCTGTTACACACAAAAAAAGGCCTTCCCACCTTCAAGCTACAAATAGCTGGACTAAGCTTATGTGGTTGTTTGTTCAGGTTTTCAATCCCTATCAGCCATTTGGGTTGAAAAGTGGGTTTCCAAAAATAAAACAAAGCAAAGAACAAGGCAGCCAGGCGCAAGCAGCGGAAGGGAAAAGAAAGCCAGGAGAGGATAGGGAGAGAGGTGAGGAAGGCCAAATCCAGATGCCAAAAGCAACCAGTCAGAGCAGATTCACTCACTCAGCTGCTCTGCGGCTCCTCCTTTCTACCCTTCTATTGGCTGCTCATTCAAACTGAAGAGAAATGATCACTAGGATTACCGGCGTCCTTTGGACAAAAGCTGGCCCCGGTCCATCTGCAGTCAGCAAAAGGCACATCCCTGCTCCCCCAGCCGTTGCTATGGGACTGCTCTGCATTCTTCCGCCGGAGAGAGGAAGCCCCGCCGCAACTGAGTAACAATGGCTTGAACGGCTGGGACGCTGGGTCCGTCTGGCCCCTTGACCCGGCTGTCGCTCCCTCCTCAGCCCGAACGCTCTTCGCATCCCAAGTATCCGAAAGCAGAGGGGAACCATTCAAAAAGGGGCTCAGAGTTTGATGAAACGCACACTGCCAAACCTGCGTCTGAAGGGAGGCCGAGGCAGGGTTTAATTAGGGGCCCCAGAGAAGTCACAAGACGAAGTGTCTCTCTCTTGGGATGCCCCCTCGAAAAAGGCGGGAATCTGTTTCAGGCCTCAAATTCAGCAGGAGCTCACAGAAGCACAGCTCCTGAACCTTTCTGAGGGTTCCCCCCCACCTACCTATCTTGTCTATTGAAGAGTAGGTGCAGCTGCATAACAATCCCTGGATTAGGAGAGCGGGCAGCCAGCCAGCCACCAGGGGCTTTGCCACACCCCTGGCAGTCCTCATTAACCCCTGGAGAAGCCCACACCACCGTTTCTCCACTTCTTATGTGATTTTGGGCAGCAGGTGACTTGCTTGCCTGTTGACAGGAGGGGGGGGAAGTGGTCAAGGAGAGCCCCAGGTGAGTTAGGCCTGCTTGGGATGGTTGGATCTCTAGCCAGCCCAAGCAGGCCTTGCTCATCCGGGGCTCTCCTTTCTTGCATCGGTTGCTTTTGGTTGGGGAGGGGGGCGGCAGCATATGCTAATGAGTTCCACCACCTATTTTTCTACAAAACAACCCCCGTTTAGATCTATGACAATGGGGGAAACCTCTCGTGACATGCTTACTTTTTGAGAGACGCCTGCTGGCGTTTGTGTTCACCAACATTGCCAAGATGCTCAGTCACATGCACTATTAATAACCAACGAGAAGGGGTGGGGGGAAGGCAAGATGGTAAGAAGAAGAAGATGATATTGGATTTATATCCCACCCTCCACTCCGAAGAGTCTCAGAGCGGCTCACAATCTCCTTTACCTTCCTCCCCCACAACAGACACCCTGTGAGGTGGGTGGGGCTGAGAGGGCTCCCCCAGCAGCTGCCCTTTCAAGGACAACCTCTGCCAGAGCTATGGCTGACCCAAGGCCATGCTTGCAGGTGCAAGTGGAGGAGTGGGGAATCAAACCCGGTTCTCCCAGATAAGAGTTTGCCCACTTAACCACTACACCAAACTGGCTCTCTAATATGTATACATATTACAGCATATTCTTACGGCATATTACATTTTACAGCATATTCAAAGCGCTGCCTGTGCCACACCACCTTGTAAGTTGCGCAACAATCCTGTAAGATGGATTCCTATGGGGAGTTCAGGCTTGCCTTCAGCCGATCAGGTTGTGGAGCAAGCAAGAGTCAACAACGGGGTATAGAGGCAGAGGCCGTTCCCCTGATGTTAAGAACATCAGAAGAGCCCTGCTGGATCACACCAGAGAGGGTCCATCCAATCCAGCATCCTGTCTCATACAGTGCCCAACCAGTTCCTCTGGGGGGACAACAACAGAGCAGAGAGGCCGAGGCCTTTATAAGAACATAAGAGGAGCCCTGTTGGATCAGACCAGAGGTCTATCTAGTCCAGCATCCTGTCTCATACAGTGGCCAACCAGTTCCTCTGGAGGGCCAACAACAGGGCAGAGAGGCCGAGGCCTTCATAAGAACATCAGAAGAGCCCTGCTGAATCAGACCAGGGGTCCATATAGTCCAGTATCTTGTCTCACACAATGGCCAACCAGTTCCTCTGGAGGGTCAACAACAGGGCATAGAGGCCTTCATAAGAACATAAGAGAAGCCCTGCTGGATCAGACCAGTGAGGGTCCATCCAATCCAGCATCCTGTCTCATACAGTGGCCAACCTGTTCCTCTGGGGGGACAACAGCAGGGCAGAGAGGCTGAGGCCTTTATAAGAACATAAGAGGGGCCCTGCTGGATCAGACCAGTGAGGGTCCATCTAACCCAGCCTCCTGTCTCACACAGTGGCCAACCAAGGTCCTCTGGAGGGCCAACAACAGGGTAAAGAGGCTGAGGCCTTCATGAGAACATCAGAAAAGTCCTGCTGGATCAGCTAGTGGGTCATCTCGCCCAGTATTTTGTCTCATGCAGTGGCCAACCAGTTCCTCTGGAGAGCCAACAACGGGGCACAGAGGCCTTCCCCTGACTTTGCCTCATGGCTCTGGGATTCAAAGGCAGTAAGATTCCCTTCAGCCATGAATCGTTCTAATCCCTTTAAAGCCGTCTGTGTGTGTGGAGGGGGAAATCACTATTCTCTGGCAGTGAATTCCACATTTTAATTTCTCTCTGTGTAAAGTAATATTTCCTTTTGTCTCTCCTGAACCTACTGGCCATCAGCTTCATTGGATGCTCTTGAGTTCTAGTATTCCAGGAGAGGCAGAAACAGTTCTTTCTGTTAAATCCCTCTACCCCTTCCATGCCTTTCTCCACCTCTATTATGTCTCCTCTAAGTTGTCTCTTTTTATTTAAAAAAAAAAATGGAATAGAGCTTCCACTATTTGATAGAAAACTCCCGGTCTTTTCTCTGGTCAGTACCATTTATGCCATTTGGCAGATGACACTCATTGCACTGAAACTCTTCTTCATCCCAGCTGTCAAAAAGGAAGAAAGGATGTCTGCAGTGACAAGTACTGGTAGCTTGTGGGGGAAGGGCAAGTGCTAAAAATAAAATTCTGCATGCAAGCAACACATATTTCTGCACCAAGCGAGACTTAATTCTGCAAGATGCATGGATTTTGCATTTTCCACTACGTGCAGAATTTCATCTCAATTTCCTCAATTCTTTCGCAGAGCGATCCCACCTCTCCGCCTCACGGGAGGTCAAGGACAGCACTAATCTCAGTCTCCTCTGCAGCTTCTGAGAACTCAGCAAACACTGCCTCAAACCCTTGCAAATGCACCCATAAGAATCAGAAGCTGGATGTCAAAAAAGAGAGAGCAGATAATCTCATAAACTTAAATATGGTGCCCCTCGCCATTATCTGCTTCTTTGAACATATGAACTTATGAAGCTGCCTTATACTGAATCAGACCCTGGGTCCATCAAAGTCAGTAATGTCTTCTCAGACTGGCAGCGGTTCTCCAGGGTCTCAAGCTGAGGTTTTTCACACCTATTTGCCTGGACCGTTTTTGGGGAGATGCCGGGGATTGAACCTGGGACCTTCTGCTTCCCAAGCAGATGCTCTACTACTGAGCCACCGTCCCTCCCCGTCCTCTTTCAAAGACCTAAGGCAGGGGTGTCAAATATGTGGACCAGGGGTGTCAAATATGTAGTCGAATCAGGCCCCCGGAGAGCTCCTATCAGGCTCCCAAGTCATCTGCTTCCTTCTCCCTCTCTCTTGCTTCCTTCTGCATCACAGCTTGCTTAACTGCACAGGGACTACAGAGCAAAACCTCTATTTTCTCCATTGGCTGAGACTTCTCCCTTGGGGAGGAAGGGGGGAATAGCTTGGTTTGCTAGGCTCTCTCAATCTCACAGCAGAGCTACTAAGCCAAGCCTCTCTTCCTTCTATTGGCTGAGGCTCCTCCCCCTCCTGGTCCCCTGGGAAAGGAAGGAAAGAGCTAGAACTTCCTTTACCCAGTTCCCTAGATCCCATGGGAAAGATACAAAGAAAGCACCTTTAAGACCACTGAGTGCCAAGGTTTTAAGCATGTTTAAAGTTTTTTTTAAGTATTTAATGGTGTTTGTCTATGTCCTTTATAAAGTTTATATCTCTGCTACCTAATCTTAAATAGGTATACACATGGCCCAGCCTGACATGGTCTCATCAAGGTCTCATTTATGTCAGATAAGGCCCTCATAGCAAAAGAGTTTGACACCCCTGGTCTACTCCTGTCTCCCCCAGAACTGCACCATCTCGTTCTCCTACATGTGTGAAGCTGTTAGATATGTAGAGCAGCAGAGATAAAGAATATGCAAGCCTGGCAAAGCAAGCTGTGATGCAGAAGGAAGCGAGAGGGAGGGAGAAGGAAGCAGATGACAGTCAGTTGTTTGGGAGCCTGATAGGAACCCTCCAGGGGCCTGATTCGGCGCCCGGGCCACATATTTGACACCCTTGCCTTAGGTCTTTGGCAGAAGCAGATAATGGCAAGGGGCACCATATGCAAAGCCTCTATTTTCTCCACTGGCTGAGGCTCCTCCCTTGGAGAGGAAAGGAGGGGAGGGAGAGCTTGCTTTTCCAGGCTATCTTGATTGCACAGCAAAACTACTGAGCCAAGCCTCTCTACCGTCTATTGGCTGAGGCTCCTCCCCCTCCAAGTCACGGAAGGAAGGAAGGAAGGAAGGAAGGAAGGAAGGAAGGAAGGAAGGAAGGAAGGAAGGAAGGAAGGAAGGAAGGAAGGAAGGAAGGAAGGAAGGAAGGAAGGAAGGAAGGAAGGAAGGAAGGAAGGAAGGAGCCAGAGCTTCCTTTGCCCAGTTCCCTGGATTGCACAGGAGAGATACAAAGAAAGCACCTGTAAGACCATCAAGTGCTGTTTTAAGCATGTTTTAAGTTTTAAAAAACCCCCTTTAATTGTGTTTGTCTGTGTCCTTTATAAAGTTTATATCTCTGCTACCTAATCTTAAATGTCTGAAATCTACCAAGGACCGGGCCTTTTCGGTAACGGCGCCTTGCTGGTGGAACCAGCTTCCGGAAGAGGTGAGGGCCCTGCGAGACCTTGGGCAGTTCCACAGGGCCTGCAAGATAGTCCTCTTCCGGCTGGCTTATAACTAACTGACATTGGAAACTTTATGGAAGGTTGTAGTGTAACATTTCGACAGATCGCTGTTCTATATGTTTTACTATCTTACTGCTTTAAATTGTTGTAATTTAATGTTTTTTAAAGCTAAACTTATGTTAGATTTTATATGTTGTAAGCCGTCCTGAGCCGCTTCGGTGGGAAGGGCAGGATATAAATTGAAATAAACTGAAACTATAGGTACACACATGGCCCAGTCCGACAAGGTCTGATTTAAGTCAGATCTGGCCCTCTTAAGAAATGAGTTCGACACCTTGACCTAAGGAATCACCCTGACTTGGATGGCCCGGGTTAGCTCGATCTCATCAGAGTTCGGAAGCTGAGCAGAGTCGACCCTGGTTAGCGCTTGGACAGGAGACCGCCAGAGAAGTCCAGGATCGCTACGCAGAGGCAGGCAACGGCACAATCACCTCTGAACGTCTCTTGCCCTGAAAACCCTCCAGGGTCTCCCTAAATTGGCTGTGATTTGACGGCACTTTCCAACACCACCACAGAATCGCAAAGCATGCATGAACATAAGAACATAAGGGAAGCCATGTTGGATCAGGCCAATGGCCCATCCAGTCCAACACACTGTGTCACACAGTGGCAAATATATATATATATATATACACAGACACACAAACACACTGTGGCTAATAGCCACTGCTGGACCTCTGCTCCATATTTTTATCTAACCCCCTCTTGAAGGTGACTATGCTTGTAGCCGCCACCACCTCCTGTGGCAGTGAATTCCACGTGTTAATCACCCTTTGGGTGAAGGAGTACTTCCTTTTATCCATTTTAACCTGACTGCTCAGCAATTTCACTGAATGCCCACGAGTTCTTGTATTGTGAGAAAGGGAGAAAAGGACTTCTTTCTCTACTTTCTCCATCCCATGCATAATCTTGTAAACTTCTATCATGTCACCACGCAGTCGACGTTTCTCCAAGCTAAAGAGCCCCAAGCGTTTTAACCTTTCTTCATAGGGAAAGTGTTCCAAACCTTTAATCATTCTAGTTGCCCTTTTCTGCACTTTTTCCAATGCTATAATATCCTTTTTGAGGTGCGGTGACCAGAATTGTACACAGTATTCCAAATGAGACCGCACCATCGATTTATACAGGGGCATTATGATACTGGCTGATTTGCTTTCAATTCCCTTCCTAATAATTCCCAGCATGGTGTTGGCCTTTCTAATTACAAACGCACACTGTCTTGACATTTTCAGTGAGTTATCTACCACGACCCCAAGATCTCTCTCTTGGTCAGTCTCTGCCAGTTCACAGCCCATCAACTTGTATTTGTAGCTGGGATTCTTGGCCCCAATGTGCATTACTTTGCACTTGGCCACATTGAACCTCATCTACCACGTTGACGCCCACTCACCCAGCCTCAACAGATCCCTTTGGAGTGCCTCACAATCCTCTCTTGTTCAGTCCTCTCTGGTTCATGGAACAAAATGTGCAGGTAAACTCCCAGGCTATTCAAGCTAAGCTAGAATCCAGCAGGTGGCCTGCAGCATCGGAGAGTGACAGCTATTCTAGGACAGTGAGCTGTTCTATGGAACCCGCTTGCAACTTTACCACCACTTGTAAACTTCAAAACATTATGCTGTCTCGCTTCCAGATCAGAACAAAATGCCATCGAGGCCACACTCTTATCCTGCTACCGAAAATAAAGAGGGAACTGTCAGATGCCTCCAGGAGGCCGAAACAGGGCAAGGCCCTGAGCTGGATAGCCCAGGCAAGCCTGATAGCAGAAGCTAAGCAGGGCCGACTCTGGCAAGTACTTGGATGACAAACCTCCTTGGAATACCAGGTCTGGGAGGCAGGGGCAGGATTCATTCAGCCACCTCTCGGAATATCCTCCAGGCCCACAGTAGGGGTCAGTCGCCAGAAGTTGCCATGACTTCCAGGTGCGCACACAGACAAATTTACAAAAAAAAAAAAACCCTCCCACAGGGCATGGTCTTCTCTTGTTGTTTAAGCCTCAGTGGCTGGGGCTCAGAGGTATACAGCTCCTAAACTGGGAGGCTCCATTATTATAGCTGTTGATGGAAACATCCTTCTTCGTGAGTTTGTCCAGTCCTCTTCCAAAGCTCCCAGAGCCAAAGGCCACTGTTGTCACATGAGTATGAAGTAGCCAATTCAGGGGTGTCTCTTCTGAATTTGTCAGCCAATGTTCCAACACAAGGAGAATTGCCCCTCTCTTCACACTGCCAGCGAGCCTTCCAATGCTCTATTATTCCTTTTCCCCTTTAAATTACGCCCCCTCCCTGCAACACTTTGAGAGCCAGTTTGGTGTACTGGTTAAGTGCGTGGACTCTTATTTGGGAGAACCGGGTTTGAATCCCCACTCCTCCACCTGCACCCGTTGATGTCACCTTGAGTCAATCAAAAGTTCTCTCAGAGCTGTTCTTCTCAAGAACAGTCAGAACCCTCTCAGCCCCACCTACCTCACACACAGGGTGTCTGTTGTGGGGAGGGGAAGGGAAAGGAGATTGTAAGCCACTCTGAGGCTGATTCTACATTCAAGTTTGGGTCTGATTTCCTGAGTACTGAAATCGCCTTCTAGAAATCTGAAGTATATTTTTTCATCTACACTCAAAATGTTGCTCCTGGACTTCCCCTCCGCATTTGCTTGCTTTACTGGGTGTGGGGCAGAGGTTTAAGAGTTCCTTTGTTCTTTCTTGAGAAACGAGTTTATTGCCCTGTTTCCCAGGAAAGAGATCATCTTTATGGTCCTGTGGAATGAGCTTCCTGGAAAACCCTCATTCAAAAGTAGTCTTGGAAAGTCAGGGGCAACTCCGTGCTGAAAAGGGTGTCAGAGCCAATTCAGGAATTTAAATGTAAATGACAGTCAAAACACCAGAGCAAGACAAGAAGTCAAGGCACATCATAATGTAGATGGATGATCGACCAGTTTTGCGCTACACCTTTAATCCTGGTTGAGCCCTGTCCCCAAACTGGCATTCTGCACTAGAGTCATAGAATCAGATAAACCAACTCTATGGCTCTGTGATTCTATTATTTTAGTGTAGAATGTCTGCTTGGGGACAGAGATAAACCAGGATTAAAGGTCTAGTGCGAAATTGGTCGATCGCTTTTGAAAGCGCAGCATTACCGGATCTTTTGCCCAGTGTAAAATCAGCCTGAGACTCCTTCCAGTAGTGAAGGGCAGGGTATTAATCCAATCTCCTCCATGTCCAAGTCTCGCATAGACATGATTTAGCCGGAGCGTTAAACCTTCTCCTCATTCCCGCCTCAACCGTCAGAGGCCTGAGGCCCTAGCTTACTGAGGACCAGGGCAGGATAGGCCCTTTCCTCTTCTCCAAACCATGTCTCCCTCCTCTCTTCCTGTTGAGCGTTCATCCCTCTGTTCTCACAGTCAGTGACGGAGAGCACGGAAGCCAGAGGAGTTGGCAGCAGGCCATGTGCTGGCAGCGCCGACAAGCAAGCTGGTGCTTAATTGCTGCAAGGCTCCCAGATCCTTCCGTTGCAGCCAGATGAAAATACGGGCTGGGGAAGTGGGGGGAGGGGTGGGAAGGGGAGACGAGACGAGACAGCCAGGATGTTGGAGAGCTTAGCAGCCTGTAAACCCAGCTGCTCCTTGCCACTCACCTCTCCGACCCACGCCCGTCAATTTGTGATTTCAGCGCTCCACTTATCTCTACGGAAGGCGCACCATACCCGGGGTGGCAGAAAATGAGGTGGAACATCTGCTTAAGTGATAGGAGGAGGGCCGGAGGGGAAACAAATCACAGACGCTGGTGCTTTGGAACATATGGCTTTGTAGCTGACTTGGGGACTGATTCAAGGAAAGTCCCAAGGCTTCTGTTTGTAGGAAAAAAAGCCTAGCAGGAACTAATTTGCATATTAGGCCACACCCCAGGCGACACCCTAGAGAGCCAGTTTGGTGTAGTGGTTGAGTGTGCGGACTCTCTGAGAGAACTGGGTTTGATTCTCCACTCCTCCACTTGCACCTGCTGGAGTGACCGTGAGTGAGCCATAGCTCTCGTAGGAGTTGTCCTTGAAAGGGCAGCTTCTGGGAGAGCAATCTCCTTTATCTTCCTCCCCCACAACAGACACCCACCCTGTGAAATGGGTGGGGCTGAGAGAGCCTTAGGTCTTTGGCAGAAGCAGATAATGGCAAGGGGCACCATATGCAAAGCCTCTATTTTCTCCATTGGCTGAGGCTCCTCCCTTGGAGAGGAAAGGAAGGGAGGGAGAGCTTGCTTTTCCAGGTTATCTTGATTGCACAGCAAAACTACTGAGCCAAGCCTCTCTACCTTCTATTGGCTGAGGCTCCTCCCCCTCCAAGTCACCTGAGGAAGGAATTAAGGAAGGAAGGAAGGAAGGAAGGAAGGAAGGAAGGAAGGAAGGAAGGAAGGAAGGAAGGAAGGAAGGAAGGAGCCAGAGCTTCCTTTGTGAGATTGCGAGCTGCTCTGAGACCCTGAGATTCGGAGTGGAGGGCAGGGTATAAATCCAATATCATCTTCCTCTTCTTCATTTCGCACATGGCCTTTTAAATAAAAAAAAGCCCAGCAGGAACTCATTTGAATATTAGGCCACACCCCGACACCAAGCCAGCCAGGACCGTGTTCCTGCTCAAAAGTAACCCTGGAAAGAACCATCCAATGGCTTGCTCAGATCTCCATTATCCTGTTACCTAAGCGTGCAGTTTTGTTGCCTGCAGACATTTGGTGCCAGAACACTACTGCTGACTTGCAAACTAAGTGTGTGTGTGGAGGAGAGGGGCAGAGCGTGGGATTTTCTGCTTTATTAGGTGAGGCGGGTGGACGCTCCCTTTCCATTTCAGCCCGGCAGAGAAGCCCCTGAAGTTAATTCACCGTGGCACTAAATTTTGACGCTGGGCATCTGTCCCTCCTACGCAGCAAGAAAATGTAGGCTACGTCCCCACCCACCCTCCACCCCCAGGTCTCCCTCCCCCATGCGGCAACTAGCTTTAGAAGTTTACTGGCTTGATTTGATCGACTCGGATGTTCTGCTATGGTATTTTTAAAGGAAGTTAAATCATGTTTGCGGATTTCACGTTTGCTGCCTCCAAGAGCTTGAGGGGCAGCGTATCAGTTCCCTAAAATAAAACAAGCCCATGCATTTACAGGCCAAGGCTGAAGATAAGCAGCGTGACAGACCGACTTACCGACCCCCGCTCTCTGCTGCTGTGGGTTAAACAGAAGAAGAGGACCGTAGATTTATACCCTGCCCTTCTCTCTGAATCAGAGTCTCAGAGTGGCTTACAACAGACACCCTGTGAGGTAGGTGGGGCTGAGAGAGCTCTCCCAGAAGCTGCCCTTTCAAGGACAGCTCTGCAAGAGCTACTCCCTTTGGGGCATGCAGCTGCAAGTGGAGGAGTGGGGAAACAAACCCCGTTCTCCCAGAGAGGGTTAGGAACCAGAGCGGTGTGCCTGAAGGGCCACACGCGGACTTCCAGAACTCAGGACCATTTGCTTGAGAACACAGAAATCTCCACTAGAGAGGCCTGGCAGAGGGAGGAAACTCTACCCAGCAAACAGAAGCAGGATAATTCCAGGTGCAGGGTGCAGATTCCGGCTCTGAATGCGTCTTCCCATAAAACTCCCTTCAGACTGAAAGCCAGCAAAGTAGGGGAAAAGGGTTGCCATCTCTGTTTGCTTGCTCTGCTTATTTTCTATTAATAGGAAGCATTTTGGAAGGAACGTACAGGCCCTCCAAAAGGTGGAGATGGGCCACGGCTTGGTGGCAGAGCTTGGCCCACAAAAGGTCCCAGGTTTACTCCCCGGCATTTCCAGTACAAGTGCCAGGCGGTAAGTGGCGGGGAAGACCTCAGCCTGAGATCCTGGAGAGCCACTGCCAATCTGAGCAGACAATACTGACCTTGATGGGTTTGATTCAGAACCAGGCAGTGCTGTGGGTTCTCCTTCCACCGGAAGTGACACCATCTACTTCAGGGGTTTCAAAGATGTGGCCCTGGGGCTGAATCAGGCCCATGGAGGGCTCCTTCAGGCCTCCACGCTACTGGCTGTCATCTGCTTCCTTCTCCCTCTCTCTTGCTTGCTTCTGCATCATAGCTTGCTTTGCCAGGCTTGCTCAATCATTCAGGAGCTACAAAGCAAAGCCTCTATTTTCTCCATTGGCTGAGACTTCTCCCTTGGGGAGGAAGGGGAGAATAGCTTGATTTGCTAGGCTCTCTCAATCGCACAGCAGAGCTACTGAGCCAAGCCTCTCTTCCTTCTACTGGCTGAGGCTCCTCCCCCTCCTGGTCCCCTGGGAAAGGAAGGAAAGAGCTAGAACTTCCTTTATCCAGTTCCCTGGGTCCCATGGGAAAGATACAAAGAAAGCATCTTTAAGACCACTGAGTGCCAAGGTTTTAAGCATGTTTAAAGGGGTTTTTTTAAAGTATTTAATTGTGTTTGTGTCCTTTATAAAGGTTAGATCTCTGCTACCTAATCTTAAATAGGTATACACATGGCCCAGCCTGACATGGCCCAGCCCATCAAGGTCTCATTTATGTCAGGTCCGGCCCTCATAGCAAATGAGTTTGACACCCCTGGTCTACTCCTATCTCCCCCAGAACTGCACCATCTCATTCTTCTACATGTGTGAAGCTGTTAGATATGCAGAGCAGCAAAGAATATGCAGTGAGACGAATGTGTATTAGCTTTTAAATAAACTTTCCTTGCTAATGAGGAAAGGGTTGACTGGGAGATTAAAGAAACAAAACTGGGAACAAACATTCTCATTAGCTGCTCCTGCCTACATCTTTACTGTAGGGATGCTAAATCTCACGGGACGACAAACCAGAGGAAAGGAACAAAGGGCCATAAACTGAAACTCAATGCCAACTCTCCAGTCCACCCCCGATGGATTGATTAACCAACTGGAGAACCCCCAATACCAACCAATGAAGCATTCCGTTGCTTTGTTTGGGCTGCAAACACATGCAGGCTCCACCACCACAGGGTCCCTAAACTTAACTTGCTAGGACAGGGGTGGTCAAATTTGCTTAATGTCGGAGCCACACAGAATTAATCTCAAATGTTTGAGAGCCACAAGACATGAATGTCAGACGTTTGAGGGAGGGAGGGAGGGAGGGAGGGAGGGAGGGAGGGAGGGAGGAAGGAAGGAAGGAAGGAAGGAAGGAAGGAAGGAAGGAAGGAAGGAAGGAAGGAAGGAAGGAAGGAAGGAAGGAAGGAAGGAAGGAAGGAAGGAAGGAAGGAAGGAAGGAAGGAAGGAAGGAAGGAAGGAAAGCAGATGGGTGGAGAGGGAGGGACTTTTACTTTAAATGCATCCTCCAAGCTGCCAGCTGGCTTGGCTTGGAGAAGTGATTTAAAGAGAGAAATGCTTTCTCCAAACTCGCTGCAGTGGGGGCTACGAGAGCCACACAATAAGTGTGAAAGAGCCACATGTGGCTCCCGAGCCGCAGTTTGGCCACCTTCGTGCTAGGATATCAGCATTGCAAAATGACCCTCTGGTCACAATAAGCTGCTTCCCACAGTGTGATTCTCAGCTGGCCTTTCCCCTGCTGGAAAAGTCCTGACATCAGATCAACTCCTGGCTGTGATCAATTCAGTCCATCTCCCGTTCGAAAGCCAGGAACGAGAGCAGCCTCTGGAGCTCTCCTGAGGAATGGCAGTACTAACAAAGCCATCAAGAGTGGAGCTTTCAGAAGTCAGCAGCAGCTGGAAGGCAAAGAGCGGGGAGGGGGGGGTGAGAACATCTGGGCTGTTCCCCCTGCGACCATCACCTGACAACGCCAGATTCGACATCCCATCGGGCGCCGACAGATGCTGCTCTATTTGGACCAGCCCCGCCCTTTCACGGAGAAGAAACAAAAGGAAAACTGGTTTCAACGGTTTGAAAAAGTGATGGACTTTGACTGGCTCCCCAAAAGACTTACAATCAGCATTCCCTCTAAGCTGAGTTAGGATGAGCTAGCTCAGAGGGGGGTTTTAGCCTCCGGCTCAACCATTCTTGTCTTTGCTCAAGAAAAAATGGCCCCAGAGCAAACTAATTTATGCATTAGCCAATCGCTTGCTCCCAACTTTAACGCCAGTAGCTCCCCAAGTAGAATTCTTGCTCGCAAGACTTAGAGGAAGCGTTGCGAACCATCAGCCTAAGTGGGCATTTCATTTGATCATTTATCGATCGAAGTCAAGCAAGGTAGTAGCAGATCTGGTTTTGTGAGCTGGCGAAGCTCCGGACAGGCAAGGGCTCATCGTAAGCGGGCTGCGACTGGATAGCATTTCAAGCTCCAGCTATCCTGGCAGAAGGGAATCCAAAACTCCTCATGGGGCGGACAAGAAAAGATGGCTCAGTGTGGGAGGGAAGGAGAGAAGGGAGATGGCCCCTCCAAGCCAGGACTTACACGGCTAGCACCTGTCCTTGTCTCCCTGGTCACCTTCAGAACTGAAGATGACCCCAGATAGAACAGCTTCAGCCTTCAGATACACCAGAGAGCATTCCTGGGGGTGGGGTGGGAGAAGACAGGCTATGAAAGTCACAGCAGATCATAAAAATATAAGAGAAGTCATGTTAGATCAGGCCCATCCAGTCCTACACTCTGTGTCACACAGTGGCTAAAAAAAAACAGGTGTCATCAGGAGGAGGTCCATCAGTGGGGCCAGTCAGGACACAAGAAGCCCTCCCACTGTTGCCCGTCCCAAGCATTAAGAATACAGAGCCTCACTGCCCCAGACAAAGAGTTACGTCTATATCCTGTGGCTAATAGAGAGCCAGTTTGGTGTAGCGTGTGGACTCTTTATCTGGGAGAACAAGGTTTGATTCTCCACTCCTCCACTTGCAGCTGCTGGAATGGCCTTGAGTCAGCCATAGCTCTCATGGGAATTGTCCTTGAAAGGGCAGCTGCTGGGAGAGCCCTCAGCCCCACCCTCCTCACATGGTGTGTGTTGTGGGGGAAGAAGATGAAGGAGATTGTAAAGCAGCTCTGAGACTCTGATTCAGAGAGAAGGGCAGGGTATAAATCTGCAGTCTTCTTCACTGATGGACCTCTGCTCTATATGTTTATCCAATCCCGGCTTGTAGCTGTCTATGCTTGTAGCCGCTGCCACCTCCTGTGGCAGTGAATTCCATGTGTTAATCACCCTTTGGGTGAAGAAGTACTTCCTTTTATCCCTTCTAACCCGACTGCTCAGCAATTTCATTGAGTGTCCAGAAGTTCTTGTATAGGGAGAAAGGTGCTTCTTTCTCTGCCTTCTCTATCCCGTGCATAAACTTGTAAACCTCTATCACGTTGCCCCTCAGTTGACACCTGGCCTGCCCTTCTGGGAAGCACTCTATCAGAGGAGCCAGGGCCTGGCGCAACCTTCCGGGTCCACTCTGGAGCACAGGAGCTCTGCCCAACCTTGGAGCAACTTGTCTGCTCCTGAGCTGTCCGAGGTCCTGAAGCTCAGGTCAGGCCCAGCAAGCCTCCTAGAAAAGGGAAAGGTCCCCTGTGCAAGCACCAGTTGTTTCCGACTCTGGGGTGATGTCGCTTTCACAACGTTTTCACGGCAGACTTTTTACGGGGTGGTTTGCCATTGTCTTCCCCAGTCTTTTACACTTCCCCCCCAGCAAGCTGGGGACTCATTTTACCGACCTCAGAAGGATGGAAGGGTGAGTCAACCTTGGGCCAGCTACCTGAACCAGCTTTCGCTGAGATAGAACTCAGGTTGTAAGCAGAGAGTTCAGATCACAGTAGAGGTTTACAAATTAATAGGAAGCAGACAGTGAGTATAAATGGGCAGTCTTCGCAGTGGAAGATGGTAAGCAGTGGGGTGCTGCAGGGCTCAGTACTGAGTCCCATGCTCTTTAACTTGTTCATTAATGATCTAGAGGTGGAAGTAAGCAGTGAAGTGGCCAAGTTTGGAGATGACACTAAATTGTTCAGGGTGGTGAGAACCAGAGAGGATTGTGAGGCACTCCAAAGGGATCTGTTGAGGCTAGGTGAGTGGGCGTCAACGTGGCAGATGAGGTTCAATGTGGCCAAGTGCAAAGTAATGCACATTGGGGCCAGCTACAAATACAAGTTGATGGGGTGTGAACTGGCAGAGACTCACCAAGAGAGAGATCTTGGGGTCGTGGTAGATAGCTCAATAAAAATGTCAAGATAATGTGCGATTGCAGTAAAAAAAGGCCAACGCCATGCTGGGATTAGGAAGGGAATTGAAAACAAATCAGCCAGTATCATAATGCCCCTGTATAAATCGATGGTCTCATTTGGATTACTGTGTGCAGTTCTTGTCAACGCACCTCAAAAAGGATATTACAGCATTGGAAAAAGTGCAGAAAAGGGCAACTAGAATGATAAAATGTTTGGAACACTTTCCCTATGAAGAAAAGTTAAAATGCTTGGGGCTCTTTAGCTTGGAGAAACGTCGACTGCGGGGTGACATGATAGAGGTTTACAAGATTATGCATGGGATGGAGAAAGTAGAGAAAGAAGTCCTTTTCTCCCTTTCTCACAATACAAGAACTCGTGGGCATTCAATGAAATTGCTGAGCAGTCAGGTTAGAACGGATAAAAGGAAGTCCTTCTTCACCCAAAGGGTGATTAACATGGAATTCACTGCCACAGGAGGTGGTGGCAGCTACACGCATAGCCAGCTTCAAGATGGGATTGGATAAAAATATGGAGCAGAGGTTCATCAGTGGCTATTAGCCACTGTGTGTGAGTGTGTGTATATTGGCCACTGTGTGATACAGAGTATTGGACTGGATGGGCCATTGGCCTGATCCAACATGGCTTCTCTTATGTTCTTATGCTGCTTTACCACTCTGCGCCACGGGGCCGCTAAGCCTCCTAGAGACAAACACAGCCTCTGCTCCTGGGCCAAATGTCTCCTGCTCAGTCGGGCCAGGTGAGTATCCCACAACTAGAGACGAGACCCCTGGCCTTTGCCTGATTTCTCCGGCTCTCCTGACCCCAAGAGCATTAAAGCAAAGGTGGAACTAAAATGTAAAAGGTAAAGGTAGTCCCCTGTGCAAGCACCAGTCGTTTCCGACTCTGGGGTGATGTCGCATCACAACGTTTTCACGGCAGACTTTTTACGGGGTGCTTTGCCATTGCCTTCCCCAGTCATCTACACTTTCCTCCCAGCAAGCTGGGTACTCCTTTTACTGACCTCGGAAGGATGGAAGGCTGAGTCAACCTCGAGACGGCTACCTTTAACCCAGCTTCAGCCGGGATCGAACTCAGGTCATGAGCAGGGAGCTCAGACTGCAGTACTGCAGCTTTAGCACTCTGTGCCACAGGGCTCTGGGACTAAAATGTAACAAGAGGCAAATAAAATGCTACATTTTTAACTCGACCCCACAAACATTTTGAAGGCGGGTGGGGAAGACAGATGTAAAGTACAATTTTTAAAAAGTTTTTTTTGTGGGGGGGTGAGTGCGCGCACGCGCTTGCACACCTGGAAGTCATGGTTGACTTCTGGCAACCCCTACTGGGGTTAGGACGTTTTCCAGAGAGGCGGTTTGCTACTGCCTGCCTCTTCCTCCCGACCCTGGTATTTCTTGGATGTCTTCTCTCCGAATACCTGATAAGGTCAACCCTGCTTAGTTTCCAAGATTTGAGGAGATCGAGCTTGCCTGGACTATCCAAGACAGGGCTAAAGGTCAACATTTTCGGGGAGTCTTCTTGGCTGATATCAATACAAACCAGCGAGTAAACCACGGTACATTAATAAGATCCTCCAGATTCTCCCCCCTGCTGAACAAGCAACCAACCTGCCCGACATTCACTCCCTTTGGGGCACGCAGCTTTCACGCAAACAGCTCGCTGCATTTTCAAATTTAATTTCATTTGAATGATCATTTAAAACCTCGCTGGATGCAAATGGGGCCATCTGCGCAGCAGCTGAAAGGCGGGGGGGGGGGAGGAATTTTCCCTCCCCTTTTTTGGCAGGCATTAACGTTCAACCACAACAAGAAGACGGGCAGAACAGGATGGAGGAAGCTCGATGGAAGGGGAAAGAAGACGGCAAGAGCCTAAAAAGCAAAACGGAAAGAAACCCCCTCCCCGCAAATGCTGATGGTCAGAAAGGCCATAGCCACGGGGAAGGGGGGGGGAAGCTCCTGGGGCCCACCCCCAACTCATCTCCAAGGCCCCACTTTCCACGCCCCCCCCCCGGACTTCTCAAACTAACACGTGACAGCGATCTTCATAGGGCTGAACTGTTTTTCTTCCACCGAGAGCCAGCTTGGTGTAGCGGTTAAGAGCTGCAGACTCTGATACGGAGAATCAAGCTTGAAGGCCCATAGTTAACCAGGGGCCCACGGGGCCCAGTTCCCTGACAGTTTTGGGGGGGGGGGGCACACACCCCATTCCAGGACCACCCCTCCCTCTCCGCCTCCTGTGAGATTTCAGTTGCACGGGAGGGGTGCCCCAGAGCAGCCACTGCCCCTCCTGCACCAGGTAAGCCATTTGTTCTGAGTGTCACGGCTGGGGCCGGGTCAGGCAAAGTCCAGAGGCAGGCCGAGGTCTGTAGCCAGCAAGCAGGAGGGTTCGAGGTGCCAAATCCAAATCGCTGTGCAAGTATCGCAGGTCCGAGGTCCAGAAGCCGGGGTCAGGGAGTCCAGAAGTCAAAAGCCAAAGTCAGGGCGTCAGGAACCAAAGTCAAGCCGGAGTGGATGCTAGAACGTCAGGGAGATGACTAGTTGCTTCCACAAAGCCTCCTCCCAAAGCCCACAGCTATATAGCCCTCTGCTGGCTGTTGCCCATTTGGGCTAATTGCTGGCTCTGGGAGGCAGCCAGGATCCTGTTACAACTCAAGCATCCTTGCTCTTAGGAGGGCCAGAATCCTCTCAGAACTCAGGACTCAGGGAGCGTCTTGCTTGTGAGCGTGCCGCCCTCCTCCGATCCCTGAGGTCCTGACGGAGGCGGTCACGCACACGAGCCACCCGAGAGGGCGAGGCAGGGGGGCTGGGATCTTCTTCAGCAGGAGGCAGGGGTACTGGTGCAGGTGGCAGGGGTACAGTTTCCTTGGCAGACTCGTCTTCCTCTGCAGGGTCCCCAGCACCCATGACACTGAGGGCCAGATCTGAAATACATGAGACCTTGTTGTGCCAAGCCATGTCGGGCCATGCCATGTGTGTACCTGTTTAAGATCAGGTAGCAGAGATACAAACTTTATAAAGGGCACAGACACACACAGAGATTTTTTTTTTAAAAAAAAACCCTAAAGACATTAGTACTTGTTGGTCTTAAAGGTGTTTTCTTTGTATTTCTCCCATGAGATCCAGGGAACTGGGCAAAGGAAGTTCTGGCTCTTCCCTTCCTTCCCCAGGGGGCAGGGGAGGGAGGAGCCTCAGCCAATAGAAGGGAGAGAGGCTTGGCTCGATAGCTCTGCCGTGCAATCGAGAGAGCCTGGAAAAACAAGCTCTTCCTTCCCCCCCCCCCTCCTCTCTAAGGGAGGAGCCTGAGCCAATGGAGAAAACAGAGGTTTTGCTCTGTAGCTCCTGTGCGATTGAGCAAGCACGGCAAAGCAAGCTGCTGTGCAGAAGGAAGCAAGAGAGAGGGGGAAGGAAGCAGATGACAGCCAGTTGCTCAGGGGCCAGATTGGAGCCCTCCGGGGGCCTAATTTGGCCACCGGGTTGCATGTTTGATACTCCTGATTTAAAGGGTCTGCCATTCAGCTGATTGGTGGGCTCTAAACAGAGCAAGAGGGGTTGCCTCCCTGCATGCCCCTCCCATGTGATTTAAATCATGCAGAAGGGGGAGGGAGAGGGGCAGCCCCCAGCCTCTCCAGCTTCCTGGGCCCACCCCCATGGCCCCCTCCCCCCATGGCCTCTTATCTACAGGGCTGCTCCCCCCTCCTCCACACAGAGCCAGTTGGGTGCCCTTGGGTCAGTCCCAGTTCTCTCATAACTCTCTCAGCCCCACCTGCCTCATAGAGTGTCTGCTGCAGGGAGAGGAAGGGACTGGAAGCCACCCCGAGACTCCTTTGGGTAGCGAAGCGCGGGATATGAAACCAACTTGCCTGGTGTAGCAGTTAAGTGTTCAAACTCTTATCTGGGAGAACCAGGTTTGATTCCCCGCTCCCCCACTTGCAGCTGCTGGAACGGCCTTGGGTCAGCCATGACTCTTGCAGAGTTGTCCTTGAAAGGGCAGCTGCTATGAGAGCCCTCTCAGCCCCGCCCACCTCACAGGGTGTCTGTTGTGGGGGGAGAAGATATAGGAGATTGTGAGCTGCTCTGAGTCTCTGATTCAGAGAGAAGGGCGGGGTATAAATCTGCGGTCTTCGTAGTCTTCTTTTTCTTCAACGAAGATTTGAAACAGAAATAGCTAGTGGGAACGCTCAAAAAGGATTGGAGAGTGAGCAATGCAAAGCTTCGGAGCGATCCGGTTGCACACACGCCTCCCCCCAAGACCACACACTGGGGTTCTGCACAAGAACGCAACCGCTTCCCTCACAGGTTACGATTATCCACCAAACGAGCCAAAAAATATCCTTCTGCAAGGCCATCTGTAACATTATATGCCTTGACAATGTCCCTACTTGCTGATGGAAAGTGCTGTGAAGTCACAATTGACCTGGGAAAAGGGGGGTGGGGGGTTACGGTTCAGTGGCAGAGCCTCTGCTTGGCATGCAGAAGGTCCCAGGTTCAATTCCTGGCATCTCCAGTTTAAAAGGACCAGGTGAAAGACCTCGGCCTTGGACCCTGGAGAGTCAATGACAAATCTTGAATAGACAACACGGACCTTGACGGGCCAAGGGTCTGGTTCGGGAGAAGGCAGCTTCACCACGTGTGTTCACATGCGCATGACTTACGGTGAATCCCTTGGATTTTAAGACCACAAACATTCAGAAGTGGTTTGCCACTACCCGCTTCTGCATTACAAGCCTGGTATTCCTGGGAAGTCTCCCCTCCAAAGAGTAGCTAGAGTCGACCCTGCTTAGCTTCTGAAATCTGAGCGACTGGCCTAGCCTGAGCCGTCCAGGTCAAGGTGGTCCCCGCTTAGAAGAAGAAGATACTGGATTTATATCCCACCCTCCACTCCGAGTTTCAGAGTGGCTCACAATCTCCTTTATCTCCCCCCCCCACAACAGACAACCTGTGAAGTGGGTGGGGCCGAGAGAGCTCTGACAGAACCCGCCCTTTCAAGGACAACTCCTAAGAGAGCTATGGCTGACCCGAGGCCATTCCAGCAGCTGCAAGTGGAGGAGTGGGGAATCAAACCCGGTTCTCCCAGATAAGAGTCCGCGCACTTCACCGCTACACCAAACTGGCTCTTAGCCATGACTTTTCTCTTTTGGTGAGCCAGTTTGGTGTAGTGGTTAAGCGCACAAACTCTTATCTGGGAGAACAGAGTTTGATTCCCCGCTCCTCCACTTGCACCTGCTGGAATAGCCTTGGGTCAGCCGTAGCTCTGGCAGAGGTTGTCCTTGAAAGGGCAGCTGCTGTGAGAGCCCTCTCCAGCCCCACCCACCTCACAGGGTGTCTGTTGTGGGGGGAGAAGACATAGGAGATTGTAAGCCACTCTGTGTCTCTGATTCAGAGAGAAGGGCAGGGTATAAATCTGCAGGTTCTTCTTTTTTTATACGTCTCAAACATTTCAAATTTGTATGGATTTGAGCTGTGCCATGGTGATCTTCTCCCTCCCTTTCTTGTCTTTAGTCTGCTTGCCATGAAGAGCAAAACAGCTGAACTGCAGCCAGGAATCCAATGAGAAGGCTGGGCTCTTGTGCCCCTTCTCCTGCTTCTGGTACAGGCCCCACAGGATGCCAGAGAAGCATAGACCAAGAAGTACCACATGACCACCAGTCATTGGATCCACACACACACACCCCTCACTTGCACCAATGGCTTCAGTTCTGTCCAGGCTGCAAAAATCCCCCTGCCACACCCAGAGTTGTGCCTGGCCTTGTAAGTACAGCAGTTTTCTTCCAAGTTTTCTCCCTGCTTGACTCCCCGATCACTGGCTTCTCCGCCAGCTTACCTTATCTGCTTAGCTGCTTCATCCCAGAGCACATGCAACCCCTTCCCCCAGAATACACTGACTAAGACATGGGTGACCAAACTGTGGCTCAGGAGACACATGCAGCTGTGTCACACATATTGTGTGACTCTTGAAGCCCCCACAGCCCCATCGGCTGGCTTGGAGAAGGCGTTTCTCTCTTTTTAAATCACTTCTCCAAGCCAAGCAAGCCCAACGGTTTGGAGAGAGCATATAAAGTTGCTTTCTTTCCACCTTTCCCCCTCCCTGTATCTATTTGAAGAAGAAGAGAGAAGAGATTGGATTTACACCCCGCCCTTCACCACCGGAAAGGAGTCTCAGAGCAGCTTACAATCTCCTTCCCTTCCCCACAACAGACACCCTGTGAGGTGGGTGGAGCCGAGAGAGCTCTCCCAGAAACTGCTCTTGAGAGGAAAAGCTCTGTGAGAACTTGTGGCTGACCCAAGGTCACATCAGCAGGTGCGTGTGGAGAGTGGGAAATAAAATCCAGTTTTCCCAGACAAGAGTCTGCACTCCTTCCTTCCTTCCTTCCTTCCTTCCTTCCTTCCTTCCTTCCTTCCTTCCTTCCTTCCTTCCTTCCTTCCTTCCTTCCTTCCTTCCTCCCCCCCCCTCCCCTCCCCTCCCCTCCCCTCCCCTCCCCTTCCATATCTGATGTTTATTCTATGTGGCTCTCAGGTTAAGCAAGTTTGGCCACCCCTGTTCTAAGACTCTGGCCTGTGCCGAATGCTGCTAGCTGATTCCCTCTTTCTTCAGGTCTGCCCCAGAACTCCCTCCTGACTTGGGTCTATCTCCTGCAGGAAGCCCCAGTTCTGCTTCCCACTGTTGGGCTGTTCGTTGCCCAGCTCCCATCAACCTCTCAGGAAGATGTGCTTTGAAGACCACAGTTTTTTGGTACAGACACACAACGCAACACCACTGCTTTGCTGTTGAGCGCCTCCTTGCAGGTTGCACGCAAGCGGCTGCAGCTCCTGGTTGCGGGTTACTGCTCAGAGCTGAGCTGGAGTGGGGCAGGGACGGGGGGGGGCGGGGCGGGGGAAGGCTTTGATTAAATGGATCCAGTCTGAAACATGCAGCCGTTAAACCTTCCAGCTCCTCTTCCTCCTCCTCCGGCCCCGGTGTCAAATTGATTACTGAGTTCCTTGAAAGAACAATATGACAGAGTGGTCTGTGGCAATTTTGAAACCAGGCCAGAAGACCCATTTTGCCAATAACGTGTCCTTCCTTGAAGAATTGCTCTGCTTTGCGTTAGAGAGAGGGATGGGATAGGATACAAAACAGGTTTGTTTCCTGCAACTGGCAACAGGGGGAAGAGAAAACAAAGAGGGAGAGAAAAATGTAACCATCGCACACAGTCGCTTTTTGGTGTAGTGGTTAAGCACATAGACTCTTATCTGGGAGAGCCGGGTTGGATTCCCCACTCCTCCACTTGCAGCTGCTGGAATGGCCTTGGGTCAGCCATAGCTGTCGCAGGAGTTGTCCTTGAAAGGGCAGCTGCTGAGAGAGTCCTCTCAGCCCCACCCACGTCACAGGGTGTCTGTTGTTGGGGGGGGGGCGGTAAAGGAGATGGTAAGCCACTCTGAAGGATGGGGTATAAATCTGCGGCCTTCTTCTTCTGTATTCACCTGCCTGTTACTTTCTTCGCCCATTTCAGGCAGCAGCGCAAGAAAATCATTCATGCTGGGAGTGCCGAGTCTTGTGGCGCCATTGCTACTCCATCGTTACTGCGGCATGCGCTTTCGGGGACCACAGCACAAGAGATCTGTTGCAGTGCAAGAAAACCATTCTTGCAGGGAGTGCCAGGTCTTGTAGAGCCACTCCTCTTTAAAAGCAAACACCGCCATCCTCTGGGGCATGTACTTTGAGGGGGGGCACAGCACAAGGGAGCTGTGGATGGTGGGGTTCCTGCTACAAAAAAAAAGCCCTGTTCCTTCCTTTTCTCTCCCCACAACAGATGCCCTGTGAGGCAGGTGGGGCTGAGAGCTCTGAGAGAACTGGGACCAGCTCAAGGTCACCCAGCTGGCTGCATGCGGAGGAGTGGGGAATCAAGCCCGGTCCTCCGGATTAAAGTCCGCTGCTCTTAATCGCTACACCAAACCGGAGCCATGCTTGACTGCGCAGAAAAGCAAATAGCCTAGACTGGCCCAGTAGAATCGACACCCGTAGCTGCCGCTTCTTGGCTGGGAGTCTGGAAACATGTTCCCAGGTTCAAACATGTGCAGTTGAACCTGGAATTTGTCTCAAGAGATGTGTTGCTGGAGAAGAAACTTGAGAGTCCCTTGGACTGCAAGAAGATCCAATCAGTCAGTCCTGAGGGAAATCAACCCAGACTGTTCCCTGGAAGGTCAGATGCTGAAGCTGAAGCTCAAATGCTTTGGCCACCAAATGAGAAGGGAGCACTCCCTGGAGAAGACCCTGATGCTGGGAAAGACAGAAGGCCAAAGAAGGAGGGGACGGCAAAAGATGAGATGGCTGGACAGCGTTTCTGATGTAACAAACACGGATTTGAGGAGACTTCGGAGGATGGTGGAAGACTTGGTCTGGCGTGACTTGGTCCATGGGGTCGCAAAGAGTCGGACTCGACTGTGCGACTGAACAACAACAAAAATGTTAACATTCCTGCTTCTTTAATTACTGTTGATATAGGGTGGTGGGCTTGGCATTGTGAGACCTGACATTTCACCACAGCCCCACAGCTCGAAAAATCTACAACAACTCATGAACTCCAGCTGTGAAAGCCTTCGAGGACATATTCCTGCTTCTGCCACAGAAAAGGGGCAAGCCAAGGGAATCCAGGAGTTAGAGCACTTTCTGTATGACCAAAGGCTGAAGAAATTGGAACTTTTCAACTAAAAAAAAAAAATTATCACCATGACCAGGAGCGGAATTCTAGCAGGAGCTCTTTTGCATATTAGGCCACACCCCCTGATGTAGCCAATCCTCCAAAAGCTTACAAAAAACAGCATTGTAAGCTCTTGGAGGACTGGCTACATCAGAGGGGTGTGGCCTAATTTGCAAAGGAGCTCCTGCTAGAATTCCACCCCTGACCATGACACGGGGGGGGGGGAGAAAAGACATGACAGAGGTTTATGGGGTGGAAGAAGGGGACCTTCTGCTCCCTCTCCCAGACTGACAGGAACTGGCCCTCCGACGAAGCCAATTCAGGAAAGAAACAACTTTTTCACTCAGTGAGAAATTCAACTCTGGAGTATCAAGGGATGGCCATCTGCATACCTTACCAGTAGGTAAGACAATTTATTCATTTAACGCATGTATATCCCACCATTCTCCCCCGTGGGAACCCAAAGCTTCCGTCATTCTCCAGAGCCAGTTTGGTGTAGTGGTTAAGTGTGCGGACTCTTATCTGGGAGAACCGGGTTTGATTCCCCACTCCTCCACTTGCACCTGCTGGAATGGCCTTGGGTCAGCCAGAGCTCTTGAAGAGTTGTCCTTGAAAGGGCAGCTGCTGTGAGAGCCCTCTCCAGCCCCACCCACCTCACAGGGTGTTTGTTGTGGGGGAGGAAGGTAAAGGAGATTGTGAGCCACTCTGAGACTCTTTGGAGTGGAGGGCGGGATATAAATCCAATATCTTCATCTACCTCACAGGGTGTCTGTTGTGGGGGAGGAAGGTAAAGGAGATTGTGAGCCGCTCTGAGACCCTTCGGAGTGGAGGGCAGGATATAAATCCAATATCTTCATCTACCTCACAGGGTGTCTGTTGTGGGAGAGGAAGGTAAAAGAGATTGTGAGCTGCTCTGAGACTCGTCGGAGTGGAGGGTGGGATATAAATCCAATATCTTCATCTACCTCACAGGGTGTCTGCTGTGGGGGAGGAAGGGAAAGGAGATTGTGAGCCGCTCTGAGACTCTTCGGAGTGGAGGGTGGGATATAAATCCAATATCTTCATCTACCTCACAAAGTGTCTGTTGTGGGGGAGGAAGGGAAAGGAGATTGTGAGCCGCTCTGAGACTCTTCGGAGTGGAGGGTGGGATATAAATCCAGTATCTTCATCTACCTCACAGGGTGTCTGTTGTGGGGGAGGAAGGTAAAGGAGATTGTGAGCCGCTCTGAGACCCTTCGGAGTGGAGGGCAGGATATAAATCCAATATCTTCATCTACCTCACAGGGTGTCTGTTGTGGGAGAGGAAGGTAAAAGAGATTGTGAGCTGCTCTGAGACTCGTCGGAGTGGAGGGTGGGATATAAATCCAATATCTTCATCTACCTCACAGGGTGTCTGCTGTGGGGGAGGAAGGGAAAGGAGATTGTGAGCCGCTCTGAGACTCTTCGGAGTGGAGGGTGGGATATAAATCCAATATCTTCATCTACCTCACAAAGTGTCTGTTGTGGGGGAGGAAGGGAAAGGAGATTGTGAGCCGCTCTGAGACTCTTCGGAGTGGAGGGTGGGATATAAATCCAGTATCTTCATCTACCTCACAGGGTGTCTGTTGTGGGGGAGGAAGGTAAAGGAGATTGTGAGCCGCTCTGAGACCCTTCGGAGTGGAGGGCAGGATATAAATCCAATATCTTCATCTACCTCACAGGGTGTCTGTTGTAGGAGAGAAAGGTAAAAGAGATTGTGAGCTGCTCTGAGACTCTTCGGAGTGGAGGGTGGGATATAAATCCAATATCTTCATCTACCTCACAGGGTGTCTGCTGTGGGGGAGGAAGGGAAAGGAGATTGTGAGCCCGGAGTGGAGGGTGGGATATAAATCCAATAACTTCATCTACCTCACAAAGTGTCTGTTGCGGGGGAAGGGAAAGGAGATTGTGAGCCGCTCTGAGACTCTTCGGAGTGGAGGGCGGGATATAAATCCAGTATCTTCATCTACCTCACTGGGTGTCTGCTGTGGGGGAGGAAGGGAAAGGAGATTGTGAGCCGCTCTGAGACTCTTCGGAGTGGAGGGTGGGATATAAATCCAATATCTTCATCTACCTCACTGGATGTCTGCTGTGGGGGAGGAAGGGAAAGGAGATTGTGAGCCGCTCTGAGACTCTTCGGAGTGGAGGGTGGGATATAAATCCAATATCTTCATCTACCTCACAGGGTGTCTGCTGTGGGGGAGGAAGGGAAAGGAGATTGTGAGCTGCTCTGAGACTCTTCGGAGTGGAGGGCGGGATATAAATCCAATATCTTCATCTACCTCACAGGGTGTCTGTTGTGGGGGAGAAAGGGAAAGGAGATTGTGAGCCACTCTGAGACTCTTCGGAGTGGAGGGCGGGATATAAATCCAATATTTTCATCTACCTCACAGGGTGTCTTGTGGGGGGGGGGTGGAAGGTAAAGGAGATTGTGAGCCGCTCTGAGACTCTTCGGAGTGGAGGGCGGGATATAAATCCAATATCTTCTTCTTCTCCTCCTCTTTTTCATTTTATCCTCATGACAGACCCGTGAAGTAGGTTAGGCCGCGATTGTCAAGTCTGCTGTATTTTTGGGAATATATTTTCTAACTCTGGTTCAGAAGCAAGGGATTCTGGGTCCATACTGAACACCGAATGCTACTAGCTAACTCTCCTTCCCCCCCCCCTCCTCCTAGCTATGCCTTTGTTGGGTAGTTTACTTTGAAATGCTGATATGGGAATGAGATGTTGGAGCCTTCTCAGACCAAAAGGGCTGTGGGAGTACAGAGCGCCGCGGCTTTGGTGTGAGAATGAGAGATTAACATCCTAGTGTGAAAACCTGTTGTTTAGTGTACCCCGCCCGTAGGAATCCTTTGATCTACACCTTAAAAATGCTTGGTTCATGTTTGGTACCTTAGTCCTTCAATTGTTATCATGGTCTACTTTTCGGCTTTCAATAAACTAGAAGCTTGTTTTCAACCAAGGACTCGTTATTGAATCCAGATGACTTGACATTTTGAAGGACTCCCGCAATTGGAGTTCAACCTTTCCGGCAACTGAAAAGGCGATGTCCGATCAGCCTCCGGACAACGGGGAACTCCCAGCCAGAGCGGAGGGGGCCGAGACACCCTGGCACATCCACACCGCCAGAAGGTGGCGGTCTCGGGCGGCGGGCGCCCGCGGTCCCCACGCCGTGTCCCACGAGTGCCCGCTGCAATCAGGGTCGGGGAACCGGATGGTTTGTGCTTTCCAGCGGATAAGGGGCTCGTGTTTCTCCAACCATCCCACTCCCAACACCACGGGGTAGCCACAAGCCGGGGCGATGACAAACGTTTCCCTGTCCCAATGGCTCTCAATCCCCAGGGGGCATGGTTCTGTTTCCTGCGTGCAGGGCTCCCCCCCCATCACTGACTCGTCCATTTGTGCAAACCGCATGGGGTGGGGAAGTTGCAACCGCTCTAGTCCCAGGGCCTCCACCACCTTGGGGGAAATTAGTTCCCGGTTGCACCCCGAGTCTATGAGGGCGCGGATCTGCAGGAACCTTTTCAGTTTTGGGTTTAGCAGCTTCACCATTACAAAGTACAGTCTTCCCGTGGTTTTTACCGTTAATGGTGCCTCCTCCCGATCGACCTGCTGGCTGGCACCGTTCAAAGCAGGTCGGCGCCGTTTCCCGCCGGCTCCTCCTCCCACGCGAGGTCAGCTAACTCTGCGGAGAGACGGACTTCTTCCTCCTGCAACTCCTCTTGCACCATCAGAGTGCTGCTTTTCGCCGCGTCCTTAGGGCGGCCCGTGGTTTTCTTCGGACCCGGGGTGCCTTGCCTGTTCAGCCCCGGCGTCGGGGTGGCTCCTGCGGGCGGCTGGGGGCAGTTGGAGGCGAGGTGTTTGGGGTCGCCGCAACGGAAGCAGCGGCGGGGCCCTGCCGGGGCGGCCGCTGGCGGCTTCTTGGTTTTGGGAGGCTCGACCTTTCCGGGTGGGGTTTTGGGTGCACCTCTTCCGGCAGTCAGTGCCTGCCGCAGCATTGCCACCCGCTTCAGGTTGGTCTCCACCTCTCCCGCGAGCTGGATCCACCCCACTAGCGTGTCTGGGTGGGCCTGGGTTAGCGCCCGGTCCAGGATGCTGGGGTTCAGCCCGTTGGTGAAGTGTTCAATCTTCATTACTTCGTTCCAATTCCGGGCCCGGGCGGCGTTAGCCTGGAAATCCGCCGCATACTCCCGGATGGATCGGGCCCCTTGCTTCATATTTCGTAGCGCCGAAAGCACCCTGGCCTCTTGCAGGGGGTCCTCGTATTGGGTCAGTAGAGCTTGCACGAACGTGTTCACGAAGTGCAGGATCGGACTGTTGGTCTCACACAGGCTCACATACCACTTCTTGGCGGCCCCCCGCGACTTCGAGCCCAAATAGTCCACTCGGCTCACTTCATCGGGGAACAGATCTCCCCAATAGTACATGTAACTATTCGCTTGGATTGCAAAATAGTTCACCTCCTCCGGATCCCCGTCGAATGTTGCATCCAGCTCCCGGCTCGTGGCTACCCCGTGGTGTTGGGAGTGGGATGGTTGGAGAAACACGAGCCCCTTATCCGCTGGAAAGCACAAACCATCCGGTTCCCCGACCCTGATTGCAGCGGGCACTCGTGGGACACGGCGTGGGGACCGCGGGCGCCCGCCGCCCGAGAGAGGGCGTGCGTCCTGGTAGAGGAGGTGCACCAGGTCCCGAGTGTATATCAGGACCTCATGGAAGTGTTTAGTGAGCGGGAAGCCAACCAACTACCCCCCCACCGGAACACGGACTGTGCCATAGAACTGATCCCCGGGGAAACCCTCCCCCGGGCCAAACTTTACCAAATGGGGTGGGCTGAGAAGAAGGAGCTGCGCAAGTTCCTAGACCTGAACCTGGAGAGGGGTTTCATCAGGCCCGCCACGGCGCCCCACGCGGCCCCGGTGCTGTTTAGAAAGAAGAAGGACAATACGCTTAGACTTTGCACTGATTTTCGCGGGATAAACGCGATTTCCATGTCCAACGCTTACCCCATCCCCCTCATTAAAGACTTGCTGAGCACGGTGGCGGGGGGGAAGATCTTTACAAAGCTTGATCTGAGAGACGCGTACTTCCGAGTGCGCATCAAAGAGGGGGATGAGTGGAAAACGGCGTTCAACACCCCGATGGGACAATTTGAGTACCTAGTCATGCCATTCGGGCTGCAGGGGGCGCCTGGGGTATTCATGAATTTTATAAATGATGTACTGAGAAAATTTCTGTACAAAGGGGTGGTGGTGTACCTGGATGACATCATTATTTATTCCCAGGACGAACAGTCCCATGTAAAACTAGTGAGGGAGGTGCTAACCACCCTGCTGGAGCACCAACTGTATGCCAAGCTGTCTAAATGCGAGTTTCACCGCACCGAATTAGACTACCTCGGGTTCCGGGTGTCCAAAGATGGACTAGCCATGGATCCCGCGAAGGTGCAGGCAGTCGTAGAATGGGCCCCCCCGAGGACACGTAGACAGCTCCAATCTTTCATCGGATTCTCCAATTTTTACAGAGGATTCATTGAGGGGTTCGCTCAAATCGCCCTGCCCCTGACGGACCTCCTCAAAACAAAGGGGAAGGGGGAAGACGCAAAGCGACCGGGGTCGAAGCTTAACTGGACACCCGCTTGCCAGGCGGCTTTCGACCGGCTCAAGCAACTGTTCACTAGCGAGCCAGTCCTGAGTCACCCAGACGAGCTCAAGGGCTTCGTGGTCCAGTGCGACGCCTCCGATGTCGCCGTAGGAGCCATTCTCATGCAGAGGGATGGGGAGGGGAAATTGCGACCCTGTGCCTACATCTCAAGGAAATTCTCAGATGAGCAGAGGAACTGGTCAGTGTGGGACAAGGAAGCCTTCGCAGTCATGTTTGCGCTAAAGACATGGAGATCGTGGCTGGAGGGGGCTAGAATGCCATTTGAAATATGGACGGATCACAAAAACCTGGAGGCACTCACGGGGAAAAGAAAGCTCAGTGAGAAACAGATCAGATGGGCGGGGTTCTTTTCCAAGTTCGATTTCATTCTGAAACACATACCGGGGACACGTAACTTCTTGGCTGATGCCCTGTCCAGGCTCCCGCAGCACGAAAGCCAGAGGGAAGAGGTGGTCGACTCCTTAATTTCCCCCACACAAGTGGCAGCCATGGTCACCACCCGCTCGCAAAAGAGGAGGGAGCTGGACGGAATCAGTCGGGAACGCATCGCTCTAGAGGCCGAGAGGGAGGGAGGCGGGCGGCCTGAGGGGGTGCAGAAGGGGAAGGATGGACTGTGGTATAAAGGGGAGAAACTGTACATCCCGATGAATCTGAGAAAAGAAATCTTGCAGCTTTGCCACTCATCTAAATTGGCGGGCCACTTTGGCTATGTAAAGACGCTGCACCTAGTAAACCGGCAGTTCTGGTGGCCGTCCCTCCGAAGGGACGTGTCGGAATTCGCGACCAGCTGCCCAGTGTGCATAATGGCGAAGAAGAGAGGGGGGAAGCCCCCCGGTCTCCTGCAGCCGCTAGAAACAGCCAAACGCCCCTGGGCCATTGTGTCGATGGATTTTATAGTAGAGCTCCCCTCTTCACGGGGGAAGACGGTCATTTTGGTGGTAGTGGACACGTTTTCCAAGCAAGCCCATTTCATTCCCTGTGCCCAACTACCCACAGCCAGGAAGCTGGCCATCCTATTCTTCGATCACGTGGCCAAACACCATACAATCCCAGACAAAGTAATTAGTGACAGGGGGGCTCAGTTCGTTGCCACCTTCTGGCGGGAGTTCTGCAAACTATTAGGGATGGAGCAGGGGTTAAGTTCAGCATACCACTCCCAGACAGATGGACAGACGGAGAGAGTGAACGGGGTGCTAGAACAGTATTTACGATGCTTTGTGGGCCAACGCCAGGCAGACTGGGTAGACCTCCTCCCGTTTGCAGAGTACGCCTACAACAACAGCGCCCACAGTTCCACCAAAGCCTCCCCCTTCGCCACGGTGTTGGGATATGAGGGAAAGCCAATCCCGCTGCTGCCGGGGGGGGAGAGCCCAGAAACGGGTTCTGCGTTTGAGCAATGGTGGCAAGGACCTAGCCAATACTGGCCCTCCATCCAGGAGAACTTAAAAGCAGCAAAGGAGGCTTACAAGAAGCAATATGATAAGTCTCATGTGCCAGTCTGGGAACTAAAGGTTGGGGACTCAGTGTACCTGTCAACGAAAAATCTACCTCTCTCCCAACCATCCAGAAAGTTGGCCTTTAAGTTCATAGGGCCCTTCAAGATCAAACGAGTGATTAACCCAGTAACTGTGGAGTTAGATTTGCCTCCGGCCCTTGGTAAAGTTCACCCTGTGTTTCATTGCAGCCTGCTGCGTCGAAGCCCAACCTCGACCAATTGGCATCAAACGGAATCAACGCCCCTCTCGGGTCGGGGGAGTGCAGAGCCCCCCCCCAGGCTTCAAAGCACGAAAGCATGATCAAGAACAACCTCGAGCCCGCACCGTAGGGGGGGCTTAGGGGGGGCAGTATGTCAAGTCTGCTGTATTTTTGGGAATATATTTTCTAACTCTGGTTCAGAAGCAAGGGATTCTGGGTCCATACTGAACACCGAATGCTACTAGCTAACTCTCCTTCCCCCCCCCCTCCTCCTAGCTATGCCTTTGTTGGGTAGTTTACTTTGAAATGCTGATATGGGAATGAGATGTTGGAGCCTTCTCAGACCAAAAGGGCTGTGGGAGTACAGAGCGCCGCGGCTTTGGTGTGAGAATGAGAGATTAACATCCTAGTGTGAAAACCTGTTGTTTAGTGTACCCCGCCCGTAGGAATCCTTTGATCTACACCTTAAAAATGCTTGGTTCATGTTTGGTACCTTAGTCCTTCAATTGTTATCATGGTCTACTTTTCGGCTTTCAATAAACTAGAAGCTTGTTTTCAACCAAGGACTCGTTATTGAATCCAGCTGACTTGACAGCGATAGGGTGGCTGGCCCATGATCACCTAGTGCACTTTCATGGCATGTGTGAGGATCGGAACTCAGGTCTCCCAAACACCAGTCCAACCCTGTGATGGCCGAATGAAACCTCCATGGCTAGAGACAGTGTCTCTTTTGTCTCCAGACCTCTGTTTGTAGGCCTCCCAGAGATGCTATAGGAAAACGGATGCTTGGCTAGATGGATTTAGGTCCAGTCCTGCAGGTAGAGAATTTTTCTCCCTTTCTCACAATATGAGAATTCATGGACATTCAATTTAATTGCTGAGCAGTCAGGTTAGAACGGATAAAGGGAAGTCCTTCTTCAACCAAAGGGTGATTAACACATGGAAATCACTGCCACAGGAGGTGGCAGCAGCTGCAAGCACAGACAGCTTCAAGAGGGGATTGGATCAACATATGGAGCAGAGGTCCATCAGTTACTATTAGCCACAGCGTATTGTTGGAACTCTCTGTCTAGGGCAAGCGATGCTCTGTATTCTTGGTGCTTGGGGGGGGGCACAGTGGGAGGGCTGCTGGTGTCCTGGCCCCACTGGTGGACCTCCTGATGGCACCTGGGTTTTTTTTGCCACTTTGTGACACAGAGTGTTGGACTGAATGGGTCATTGGCCTGATCCAACATGGCTTCTCTTATGTTCTTATGCACCTCCTGATGGCGCCTGGGTTTTTTGGCCACTGTGTGACGCAGAGTGTTGGACTGGATGGGCCACTGACCTGCTCCAACATGGCTTCTCTTATGTTCTTATGGACCTCCTGATGGCACCTGGGTTTTTTGGCCACTGTGTGACGCAGAGTGTTGAACTGGATGGGTCACTGGCCTGATCCAACATGGCTTCTCTTATGTTCTTATGGCTCTTCTGATTATCTTACCTTTCCGTGTCTTGAGCAGGCCCCCCAAGCATTCTCTGCCCTTCCCACGCGGCACCCGCCACGCACAATGTCAGGAGGAAACACAGCGCCTCACTCTCCCACCACTTCAAGCCACAATTAAAACAACCATCCTATATTTAGCGGCCTTCATCTGGAAGACAGAGAGAGGCCTAAACAATGACAGATTGGGCCTGTTGTTTTCCTCCCGTCTGATCGTTTCATCTGCGCCTCTTGTTTTCCGCACTGTGGGGACGGGGGAAGGAGCATCGGCGTCCTCTCCGAGTGACAACACGAGTAATTAGAAACAAGCTGCCGTGAGACGACGACAGGCCCGCAGGGCTGCAGCCTCAGCGCGCTCCGGAGTGGCCGTTTTTCACAGCCCAATTTAGGCAGTGACAGGTGGCGGGTTTTCACAAGAGCCATCAACAGGAGAGGGGAGGGAAGAAGACTGCAGATTTATACCCCACCCTTTTCTCTGAATCAGAGACTTAGAGCGGCTTACAATCTCGTTTACCTCCCCCCCCAACAGACACCCTGTGAGGTGGGTGGGGCTGAGAGAACTCTGACAGAAACTGTCCTTTCAAGGACAACTCCTGCGATAGCTATGGCTGACCCAAGGCCATTCCAGCAGCTGCAAGTGGAGGAGTGGGGAATCAAACCCGGCTCTCCCAGATAAGAGTCCGCACACTTAACCACTACACCAAACTGGCACCTAACCTGTTCAGGGCCCAGATCCACAGTGTGAGTTTGGGTTCACCCAGGGGCCTGTTCATTCAGTAGTGTTTTTTTTTAATCACTACTGAATAAACTAGTGTCCATCCAGTCCAACACTCCGTGTCACACAGTGGCCAAAAAACCCAGGTGCCATCAGGAGGTCCACTAGTGGGGCCAGGACACTAGATGCTGTGATGCTGTATTGCAGTACTGTTTTGTGCTATACAACCTTGCTGTCGTGTCATCTTGCTGAATAATCTTGCTGAGGATGTTCTCCGCAGCCGAGAACGAAACGTCTGGAAGAAAAACTTTCTCCAGTAGAACACGGCACTTGAGCCCGAAAGATTCTACAAACCCTAATGATGTTTCCAGCTGTGAAAACCTGAAATCTTTGATAACATCTTGCTGCACTTTGATGAATGTTGTAATTGGTTTTATTATGAGAAGATGATGATGACGATGATGGATTTATATCCTGCCCTATACTCTGAATCTCAGCGTTTCAGAGCGGTTCACAATCTCCTTTACCTCCCCCCCCCAACAGACACCCTTTGAGGTGAGTGGGGCTGAGAGAGCTCTGACAGAAGCTGCCCTTTCAAGGACAGCTCTGTGAGAGCTATGGCTGACCCAAGGCCATTCCAGCAGCTGCAAGTGGAGGAGTGGGGAATCAAACCCTGCTCTCCCAGGTCTGCGCACTTAAACCACCACACCAAACTGTTTCCAGACTCCCAGCCAAGAAACAGCAGCTCCGGGTGTGGATTCTACTGGGCCAGTCTAGGCTATCTGCTCTTCTGGGTGGTCAAGCTGCAGAAAATGGAGGCCATTTCACAGCCCCACAATGAATGGCTCCAGTTTGGTGTAAAGAGTGGCAGACTTTAATACAAAGAACTGGGTTTGATTCCCCATTCCTCCGCATGAAGCCAGCCGGGTGACTTTGAGCCAGTCTCAGAGCTCTCTCAGCCCCACCTGCCTCACAGGGCGTCTGTTGTGGGGAGAGGAAGGGAGGGAGCAGGGCTTCTTTTGTAGCAGGAACTCCTTTGCGTATTAGGCCACGCACCCCTGATGTAGCCAATCCTCCAAGAGCTTACAGGGCTCTTAGTACAGGATCTGCTGTAAGCTCCAGGAGGATTGGCTACCTCGGTGGGGTGTGGTCTAATATGCAAAGGAGTTCCTGCGAGGAGACTGGAAGCTGCTCTGAGACTCCAAGTGAAGGGCAGGGTATACATCCAACTCTTTAGTCTTTTATGTCCTGGAAGTCACCAGCCCCAGCTAGAACACCACTGCCTTCGATGGGAGCTCTCCAAGGTCCTGTTCTCAGAACTTGCTGCCCACTTTCCATAGTTAGACAGCTCCCACTCAAGACCAACGCCCAGCCTGTGAGCCCCACCAGGAACTCACAAGCTTTGACCCCCCAGCACCTAAGCTTAGGAGCCCCAGAGTTGCACCTGGAGATCTCCCAGAATTACAACCACATGCCAGCAGTGTTCCCGCTAAACTGAGTTAGCGTGAGCTAGCTCACGGATCTTTAGCCTCCAGCTCACACGTTTATGTCTCAGCTCAGAAGGATGACCCCAGAGCATAATAATTTATGCAGCAGCTCACAATTTCATGCAGTAGCTCACAACGCTGAATTTTTGCTCACTCTGCAACTTAGAGGGAACACTGCTTGCCAGTCTACAATCAGTTGCCTGAGAGAAAATGGCAGCTTTGGAGGTTGGATTCTAGGGCATCATACCCCACTGAGCTCCCATTCCTGACTGGATCCCCAAATCTCCAGGAATTTCCCAACCGAGAGCTGGCAACCCTACTCAGAAGACAGCCTGGGGGAAGGTCTCCAAAGCGGAAAACTGCTTCGCAAGGCCTACGGGCACCTTTCCCGCCTCCTCCAAGCCCTTGGATGGCGAGCTGAAGGTCGGCGGAGAGCCCATTTCGCACCATGAGCCGTGACGACTGCTCAGTGCCGGCACGGCCTCTCGATTCCCCTGCGAGCCATTCCGAACTGTAGCCACTTAGCAGCAATTAACTGCAATCTGTTCTTTCTGTTTTGCTGTCTTTTGAGAGAGAGAGAGAGAGAAGCCCCCCCCCCCACTCCCACTGGAGAACATCTTTCCCTCCCCTCCCGCCCGCCCCAGCCTGTCACACCCTCTTTTCAGGGAAACTAATTAGACAATTGCGCTGGGAGATGCTTAGAAAACCCAGACACTGTTCTCACCTTGGCGGGACTTTTCACTCCCTCTCCTCCCACCAAGGTGAAAGAGATCAATGCATCAAAGCGTCATCTTTATGTATAGCTTATAATTATCAAAGCAGCACGCTTGAAGGATCAAACGCGTTCGGCAAGCCTTTGCGATGTAACTTTCCAAACCTTCTCACGCCAATAAGAGGAGACGCCCTAGACTGCTCTTCTTAGGGCTTCGCCGCTGGCTTGTAAAGACAAGTTTATCACAAAAGGGGGGAGAGAAGAGAGAGAAGAAGAAGAAGATATTGGATTTATATCTCACCCTCCACTCCGAATCTCAGAGTCTCAGAGCGGCTCACAATCTCCTTTCCCTTCCTCCCCCACAACAGACACCCTGTGAGGTAGATGAAGATATTGGATTTATATCCTGCCCTCCACTCCGAAGAGTCTCAGAGCGGCTCACAATCTCCTTTCCCTTCCTCCCCCACAACAGACACCCTGTGAGGTAGATGAAGATATTGGATTTATATCCCGCCCTCCACTCCGAAGAGTCTCAGAGCGGCTCACAATCTCCTTTCCCTTCCTCCCCCACAACAGACACCCTGTGAGGTAGATGAAGATATTGGATTTATATCCCACCCTCCACTCCGAAGAGTCTCAGAGTGGCTCACAATCTCCTTTCCCTTCCTCCCCTACAACAGACACCCTGTGAGGTGGGTGGGGCTGGAGAGGGCTCTCACAGCAGCTGCCCTTTCAAGAACAACCTCTGCCAGAGCTATGGCTGACCCAAGGCCATGCTAGCAGGTGCAAGTGGAGGAGTGGGGAATCAAACCCAGTTCTCCCAGATAAGAGTCCACACATTTAACCACTTCACCAAACTGGCTCTCCTGAGTAGGGTTGCCAGAGAAAGGTGAAGTTAGAGGAATAGGCTGTATGATGGGGGGGGGGGGCAGAATGCACAAGCCCTCTTGTTGGATTTTATGGTCGCAGTGGCTAGGTCTGATGCTGAGGCACAAAACTGACATATGTCAAAATAGCAGCCATATGGAACTGAAACACAGAAATGACTTTAAGGGGAGGGCCCAGTGGCCGCCGAAGGTAGGACCAGGACCCATGGGTTGAAATTAAATCAGAAGAGTTTCTGGCTGAACATCAGAGGAAGAACTTCCTGATCGTTCGAGCGGTTCCTCAGTGGAACAGGCTTCCTTGGGAGGTGGTGGGCTCTCCTTCCTTGGAGGCTTTTAAACAGAGGCTAGAAATGTGTTGAAAAGAGCATGCTTGCAGCGGTACAAGCTGCTATAGCATCTAGGTGGAAATGTAAATCACAACCACCAATTCCTTGAGGGTTTGATCATTTTCAGAGGTTTTTTTGTTATGGAAAAAATGCTGTACTATAATCAAAACGGAGGAATTGCTGAGTGTAATTGTGATTTTCCAGCAATTTGGTTACTCTTGTTATATTATATGGTTTTAATGGATAAAGTTCCAAGTCATGTATATCCCATAGATTCGCTGCAATTGTAATCTCATTAGTCTCTTAGTCCAGATGTGTCAAACATGTGGCCTAGGGGTGGAATCAGGCCCCTGGAGGGCTCCAACAGGCCCCCGAGCAACTGACTGTCATCTGCTTCCTTCTCCCTCTTGCTTCCTTCTGCTTTGCAAAGCTTGTTCAATCGCATAGGAGCTACAGAGCAAAACCTCTATTTTCTCCATTGGCTGAGGCTCCTCCATTAGGGAGGAAGGGTGAGGAGCTTGCTTTACCAGGCTCTCTCAATCACACAGCAGAGCTCTTCTTTTTATTGGCTTGAAGCTCCTCCCCCTCCTGGTCCCCTGAGGAAGGCAGGAAAGAGCCAGAGCTTCCTTTGCCCAGTTCCCTGGATCCCAAGGAAGAGATACAAAGAAAGCACCTTTAAGCCCAAGGACAGCTAATGTTTTAAGCATGTTTTAAGTTTTTTTAAAAAAATGTTTGTGTCCTTTATAAAATTTATATCTTTTCTACCTAATCTTAAATAGGTACACACATGGCCCGACCTGACATAGCCCGGCCCGACAAGGTCTCATTTATGTCAGATCCTGCCCTCATAACAAATGAGTTCGACACCCCTGTCTTAGTCACTTACCTTAGAAATCTGTATTTGGTATTGTTATTAAATGTCAAGACAGTGTGCGATTGCAATAAAAAAGGCCAACGCCATGCTGGGAATTATTAAGAAGGGAATTGAAAACAAATCAGCCAGTATCATAATGCCCCTGTATAAATTGATGATGCGGTCTCATTTGGAATACTGTGTACAATTCCGGTCACCGCACCTCAAAAAGGATATTATAGCATTGGAAAAAGTCCAGGGAAAAGGCAACTAGAATGATTAAAGGGTTGGAACACTTTCCCTATGAAGAAAGGTTAAAACACTTGGGGCTCTTTAGCTTGGAGAAACTTTGGCTGTGGGGTGACATGACAGAGGTTTACAAGATTATGCATGGGATGGAGAAAGTAGAGAAAGAAGTCCTTTTCTCCCTTTCTCACAATACAAGAACTCGTGGGCATTCGATGAAATTGCTGAGCAGTCAGGTCAAAATGGGTAAAAGGAAGTACTTCTTCACTCAAAGAATGATTAACATGTGGAATTCACTGCCACAGGAGGTGGTGGCGGCTACAAGCATAGCCAGCTTTAAGAGGGGATTGGATAAAAATATGGAGCAGAGGTCCCTCAATGACTATTAGCCACAGTATGTATATATATATATATATATATATGTGTGTGTGTGTGTGTGTGTGTGTGTGTATTTACACACGGCCAATGGCTGGGGCTGATGGGAGTCGTAGGCAAAAAAAAATCTGGAGAGCTACCCTTGGCCACCTCCACCATAGGAGAATATTTTATTAAAATAAAATTTAAATCTTTTTTTTGAAAAGACAGAGTGGCAGCGCAGACCTTTCTGGAACAGATGGAGGAAGCCGTAGCTCAGACCTGCCTTTTCTCTTCAATGGACCTTATGCAAAACAGAGAGAAAGCAATAAATACACTGCCCAGGCCTTTCCCCTCGCCCTTTCCCTGTCAGGGAAGGTGATGCTCTGGATCAAACAGTACACAAGCTCAAAAATCTTGGGAATTGAATCAGGGCCAGCGCTGGAGGTTCTGCTGCCGCAGGCTTCACCGAGGCTTCCTGAGCCTCACAAAGCCTCAGCAAGGTCAGGAAGGCACTGGGCACGGCGTGTAAGGAGAGGGGGCAGCTTGCGATGCCCCTAGGGCAGGTGGCTGCCTGCTTCGCCTACTCCCACACGCTGGGCCTGAATGGAATGGCACAGGAGTGGAGAAAATGGCACAATGACAAAGCCAGCTATATTAAAACAGCAAACAAAAAAAAATGGTTTGTTTCAATTTGGGCCCAAAACCTTGACCTTGAGCCAAATGTACAGAATGATGACCACAACTCAGGAGCGTCCGGGAGACACACTTTTGTGGAAACTAATTTTTAAAAACCTCACAAATTATCCACCCTCCCCCTAGGGTTGCCAATCCCCAGGTGGGAGCAGGGGATCCCCCGGTTTGGGAGCCCTCACCCGCTTCAGGGTCATCAGAAACTGGGGGGAAGGGGAGGAAAATGTCTGCTGGGCACTCCATTATTCCCTACAGAGTCCGGTTCCCATAGGGTATAATGGAGAATTGATCTGAAGGTATCTGGGGCTCTGGGGTGGGCTGTGTTTTGAGAGAGGCACCAAATTTTCAGCATAGCATCTGATGCCTTTCCTCAAAACACCCTCCAAGTTTCAAAAAGACTGAACCAGGGGGTCCAATTCTATGAGGCCCAAAAGAAGGTGCCCCTATCCTTCATTATTTCCAATGGAGGGAAGGCATTTTAAAAGGTGTGCAGTCCCTTTAAATGTGACGGCCAGAGCTGCCTTTGGAGTTCAGTTATGCTTGTCACACCTTGCTCCTGGCTCTACCCCAATATCTCCTGGCTCCACCCCCAAAGTCCCAGATATTTCTTGAACTGGAGTTGGCAAACCTACCTCCCCCTGTTTTAAGTCAATGCCAACAGCAGAAAGGAAAGGGGGGCCTTCCAATCAGCATTTCCTCCGCTGTCCCTGTGAGGGTTTTCAAGAGTCTCAACACAATCCTCCAAGGGCACGGAGGCCATAAGATTATAAGGGAAGGGGGGTTTGAAACACCCAGGAGAGGGGCAGAAGAGAACACCGGGGGAAGCGGAAATCTTCCTTTGTGTGTGTTTTCAAAGATCGGCAAGGAAGCTCAGATATCAGCGAGAAAGGCCCCGACAGAATTTCGCTTAGTCCACAAGCCTCAGCAGCCCGGCTCCCAAACGGCGCCTAAACGGCCCTGGTTTGAACAATCCACAAGAGGCTTCTTGTGTGAGCTCAGCTGAAATACAAGCCGATCATAAAAAGCGCTCACGGGGGAGTCATTTTAGCGAGCAGAGCCTAAAAAGAAAAGAACAGAGAGGAGGGAAAAGACAGAAGAAATGGGACACGGCCGTCCCATGTGAGAGGCAGAGAACTAGGTCAAAATTCCATCCCCGTTTCCATGAGACACAATGGCCCTCGGCATGTTCCTAGGTAGAGTTTCTTCCTCTATCTGATCCCAGCGGAAAAAGCTCCTCCCCCTGCGAAGTTACACAAAGTTCTCCGGGCATTTAAAACACAACTAGTCAGCTATCCTCCGTCTAGCTGGGAAGTGTTTTCTTGCCACTGGAAATTCCACCTGAACAAGCTGCTACAAGGATTAAGGAAACCAACAGGTCTAGCTCTCTGGCGATGCAGCAGGCTGATGGCATCTGGGTTTTTTGGGCCACGGTGTGACATGGAGTGTTGGACTGGATAGGCCATTGGCCTGATCCAACATGGCTTCTCTTATGTTCTTATACGCCACCCTTCACTACCCCAAAGGAGTCTCAAGAGCGGCTTACAATCCCATTTCCTTTTCCCCTCCGCACAAAAGACCCTGTGAGGTAGGTGCGGCTGAGAGAACTCTCCCAGAAACTGCTCTTGAGAGGAACAGCTTCTGACAGAATTATGACTGACCCAGGTCACTCCAGCAGGCGCATGTGGAGGAGTGGGGAATCAAACACGGTTCTTCTAGATAAGAGTCCGCATACTTAACCACTACACCACGGTAACTATGGACTAGGATCTACTGGGTCCAAACCAGCTAAGGGGTACAACCCCTGGTGATTTTATCCTGAACAATTGCGCTGTAGAAAAGGTAAGAATCATAGAGTTGGAAGGGACCTCCATGGTCATCTAGTCCAACCCTCTACACAATGCAGGAAACTCACAAATACCTCTCCCTAAATTCACAGGATCTTCATTGCTGTCAGATGGCCATCTAGCCTGTTTAAAAACCTCCAAGGAAGGAGAGCTCACCACCTCTTGAGGAAGCCTGTTCCACTGATGAACTACTCTAATGGTCAAGGAAGTTCTTCCTAATGTTGAGCCGGAAACTCTTTTGATTTAATTTCAACTTGTTGGTTCTGGTCCTACCTTCTGGGGCCACAGAAAACAATTCCACACCATCCTCTATAGGACAGCCCTTCAAGTACTTGAAGATGGTGATCATATCACCTCTTAGCCGTCTCCTTTCCAGGCTAAACATGCCCAGCTCCTTCAACCTTTCTTCATAGGACTTGGTCTCCAGACCTCTCACCATCTTTGTCGCCCTCCTCTGGATCTGTTCCTTCTTAAAATGTGGTGCCCAAAACTGAACACAATACTCCAGGTGAGGTCTTACTCCAGGTGAGGGAGCCAGTTTGGTGTAATGGTTAAGTGCATGGACTCTTATCTGGGAGAACCGGGTTTGATTCCCCACTCCTCCACTTGCACCTGCTGGGATGGCCTTGGGTTAGCTATAGCTCTTGCAGGAGTTGTCCTTGAAAGGCAGCTGCTGTGAGAGCCTTCTCAGCCCCACCCATCTCACAGGGTGCCTGTTGTGGGGGAGAAGGTATAGGAGATTGTAAGCCGCTCTGAGTCTCTGATTCAGAGAGAAGGGCAGGGTATAAATCTGCAATTCTTCCTCTTCATCATCTACCAGAGCAGAGTAAAGCGATACAATCACTTCCCGTGATCTGGACACTAGACTTCTGTTGATACAGCCCCAAATTGCATTTGGTTACATACCCAGAGATGTGTTTCCATTGAAATGACTCTCGGGCTGGCTGCCTTAACAGCTTTTTATCTCCAAAAGAATCTAAGCATTTTTGGGGGGTCAAGACAGCCCCAGTCTGCCACAGCATACAAAGCAGGCTCTGCTTAGCCTGAGCCGTGCTTTCTTTCCCAACCGAGAACTTCACATTGTGAGATGTTGACATCCTTGTTTGGAAAAGAACAGCATTAACACCAACCGCAGCATGCCCGACGGACACTGCTGCAAACAGGGGATGCCCTGCACAGGAAGTGGGAAAGGGGCATGGGCACGCATGAGAACGGCACATACTCCTGGCAGCCAGACCAGGATTTGGCTGCCACATCTGAACTGAGCCCAAGAGTCCTCACTGGCTTTCTACAGGAGCCAATAATTCAACATGCGTCCCCGCCCCACCCCCCACCCCTTGCTAATACCCACCCGGGGTTCTGCACATGGCCGGAAGCCTTGTTAAGCAAATGGCTCCCACAAATGGCCTTCTATTAAGATGATGAATTCAAGATGGCCAATGAGAAACATTACAATAATCGCTCAACCGACAGCCACTATTTGCAGGCCGGGAAGATAATGGGTTTCCTTTCATTACCGCAAACAAAAGCCTGCCTTTCATCTTTTTGCAGACAGTCAAAAATTAAAAATTATAGGGTAGGGGTGTCCCAGCCATACCCTCTTCAATAGGTGCCATCTTCCTATAGATATTTAACGTGCGTCTCAGTGAAGACTGCAAAGCGGTCAGCCAAATCCTGGGCAAAACACAAGACAAAGCCAATCTGAATTCTGCAACCGGCATTCATTATGCAAACCCTAGAGTGAGGTCATTTATTTTGCATAATTTATGCAGCTCCCTCCAAGCAGGGGGGGAGGGACACAGCTCCAGAGGATGCCCCCCCCTCCCCCAAGCCAATGGGAATCTGAAGTCAGTAATTCCACAGACCCTGAGATGGCGCATTTGCTGACATGCCTTCTCCACTGTCAAGGGCCAAACCTGCTGGCTCGCTTGTTCATTTTAAAATGGAAGCCAAGACTGAGCCGTGTCCACATTTTACATTCTCCCAGGGGTTATTTGTAGGAAAAGAGGTGCTGGAACTCATCAGCGCAACTCATTTGCATATGCCGCACACCCATGACATCACCGGAAGCGTATTGAATTATATCTCAGCATCTACCTTAAAAGGCTTCTCGAATTAAAATGGTCATCATAAAACCTTCCTCCCGTCATACTTTTAAAATTGCTTTCTCCTATGTGATTTTTAACTTCGTACCACTTTTCAGTCTAAACCCCTGCCCACCAGCTATATGCAGCTCTGCTCGCTGTACCCCCTAACTCGTCTGAAGAAGTGTGCTTGGAGCACACGAAAGCTGACATTCGGAATAAGACTTTGTGGGTCTTAAAGGCGCTACTGGACTCCCATTTTGTTCTGTTGCTTCAAACCAACACGGCTGCCCACTTGGATCTTTTTCCTACGTGGCCACACTGGCATGAGGAAGATTTCCATCCATCTGCTTTACATGTTTTGGTTATTTCCCCATTTTTTGTGAGGGAAAATATTAAAAAGTTTGCCAAATCTTAGAGTTCAGCAAAATTCTCACAGGGGTTGGAACAATCCACTCCTGTGAGCTCAAGCCCAAAATGTGGCCTGCATATACCCTGCATTCCTGGGAGAGTCCTCTGGGCTTCAGGGAGGACTGATATAAACAGCATTTCGTCCCTGTGAAGCCCCACATTAAGAAGCGATGCTTAAGGGGTTGGGAGAGAGAGAGAGCAAGAGGCGAACATCAAAGATGCTTTTGCAGGGTCACACAGTTGGTGAACTGGTGCCAACAGAACCCAGGCTCTCAAAAAGCTAAATTTCAAATTTATTCCACCAGTCTGCTACGATTGGATGGTTCCTCCTCATCCCCCCCTCTTCTCCCTCCCCTGCGCTCCCGGGGGGGGGGGGGTCTCTTGTTCAATCATTCCTGCCTCCGTGAGATCTTAATGGATGGTGCCTTGTGGGTGAAAGCAGAGCAGTAATTAATCCTCACTCCCTTGCACGCTTCACCCTCTTCATTGAGGGGCATCAACTCAAAAGGGATAAGAGCCTCGTGGCACAGAGTGGGAAAGCTGCAGTGCTGCAGTCAGAGCCCTCTGTTCCTGACCTGAGTTCGATCCCAGCGGAAGCTGGTTTGGATAGCCGGCTCCAGGTTGACTCAGCCTTCCATCCTTCTGAGGCTGGTAAAATGAGGACCCAGCTTGCTGCGGGGAAAGTGTAGATGACTGGGGAAGGCAATGGCAAACCCACCCCGTAAAAAGTTTGCCGTGAAAACCTCACCCCAGAGTCCAAAATGACTGGTGCTTGCACAGGGGACTACCTTTACTTTTTTTAAAAGAGAGATTTGTCCCAGGAAGATTCGGGCAACTTGGAGCCATTGTGCTGGAACATTTACAGGAGACGTTTAATGGATACCAGCACCTGACAAAGAAAAGAAAGACTGGTCTCTGCCCCGAGGAGCTTACAGTCTAAAAAATCAATTACGTCCATGCGCTTTTAGGCTGTCTTGGCAGTCGTGAGGGTGAGGACTTTGCTTTCTTTCGTACGATCTACACGCTACTGGTGCAAGGTTGTGTTTTCTACTTTCCACTGGTTTTCCCTGAAGACAACAGGGATGACTTCTTGTGTTTGCTCCACAGATGGGAGGGAAGAATGAAACTTGAACAATAAAAAATAAAATCTGAGGGGAAAGCTCAGATTCTCCAAATGCTGGGTTTTCTAGATCCCAAAAATCAACCACCCACCCACGCTGTTTCTCCACACGATCCCAATATGGCAGCTACTGGTCACTGCGATGCTTTGCACTTCCTCTTAAAAGAGCTGCACTACATACTTGATCAGTTCAATCTCTATTCCACTGTCAGAACTCCCTTGTCCAATTTTTTTTTTAAACTTGGAGGGCATTTTAGGGAGAGGCACTGGATGCTATGCTGAAAATTGGTGCCTCCGTCTCAAACAAATAGCCCCCCCCCCCCGAGCCCCAGATACCCGCAGATCAATTCTCCATTATATCCTATGGCAGGGGTGGTCAAACTGTGGCTCAGGAGCCACATGTGGCTCTTTCACACATACTGTGTGGCTCTCAAAGTCCCCACCGCCCTGCTTAGAGAAGGCATTTCTGTCTTTAAATCAGTTCTCCAAATCAAGCCAGCCAGTGGCTGGGGAAGGCATTTAGAAGAAGAAGAAGAAGAAGAAGAGGAGGATATTGGATTTATATCCTGCCCTCCACTCCGAAGAGTTTCAGAGCGGCTCACAATCTCCTTTACCTTCCTCCCCCACAACAGACACCCTGTGAGGTAGATGAAGATATTGGATTTATATCCCGCCCTCCACTCCGAAGAGTCTCAGAGCGGCTCACAATCTCCTTTACCTTCCTCCCCCACAACAGACACCCTGTGAGGTAGATGAAGATATTGGATTTATATCCCGCCCTCCACTCCGAAGAGTCTCAGAGCGGCTCACAATCTCCTTTACCTTCCCCCCCCCCCCCACAACAGACACCCTGTGAGGTAGATGAAGATATTGGATTTATATCCCGCCCTCCACTCCGAAGTGTCTTAGAGCGGCTCACAGTCTCCTTTACCTTCCTCCCCCACAACAGACACCCTGTGAGGTAGATAAAGATATTGGATTTATATCCCGCCCTCCACTCCGAAGAGTCTCAGAGCGGCTCACAATCTCCTTTACCTTCCTCCCCCACAACAGACACCCTGTGAGTTAGGTGGGGCTGGAGAGGGCTCGCACAGCAGCTGCCTCTTCAAGGACAACCTCTGCCAGAGCTACGGCTGACCCAAGGCCATGCTAGCAGGTGCAAGTGGAGGAGTGGGGAATCAAACCCGGTTCTCCCAGATAAGAGTCCACACACTTAACCACTACACCAAACTACACCATCAAATATTTTTGAAATTTAAAGTTGCTTTCTTTTCACCTCCCCCTCCCCCTATCTATTTGAACATATGAACATATGAAGCTGCCTTATACTGAATCAGACCTTTGGCCCATCAAAGTCAGTATTGTCTTCTCAGACTGGCAGTGGCTCTCCAGGGTCTCAAGCTGAGTTTTTTTCACACCTATTTGCCTGGACCCTTTTTTGGAGATGCCAGGGATTGAACCTGGGACCTTCTGCTTCCCAAGCAGATGCTCTACCACTGAGCCACCGTCCCTCCCCTACCTGCCTTCCTTCCTATCTTGCGGCTCTCAAACATCTGATGTTCGTGTCTCTGGTTTCTCTTCAGATTGCATTTCTCTCTTTAAATCACTTCTCCAAGCCAAGCTAGCTAGCAACCTGGAGAATGCACTTAGTTAAAGTTGCTTTCTTTCCACCTCTTCTTCCCTCCCTCCATCTAACATGAAAGTCTTGTGGCTCTCAAACATCTGATGTTTATTCTTTATGGCTCTTATGCTAAGCAAGTTTGGCCACCCCTGCCCTATGGGAATCGGTCTCCATAGGGAATAATGGGAGTTCCCAGCAGACATTCCCCCCCCCTCGCTTTCTGATTACCCTGAAGCAGGGGGAGGGCCTCCAAACCGGGGGATCCCCTGCCCCCACCTGGGGATTGGCAACCCTAGTCAGAAGAGGGCCAGCACCTCTGCTGTAGTCCACCAAGCCTGCAAGCAGGCCAGACCTGTTAAGCACGTCGGCTCATGCAATATTTACTGGGCAGCAGCGAATGCCAGACGGTTTTAACGAGGGGCCCCCAAGGCCGGCCATTCTCTTCCGCTTCAGAAAAACACTTCCCCCATATAAAAAGCAAAGGCCTGCAGAGGAACACTTGGTCCTTCCCAAACCCAGATCGACCCAAGGATCTTTCAACGTTTTATCTGAACAGCCAGCAATGGCGGGTGGGTTGGCCTGTCCTTGAGAGAGGGACGCAGCCTTCTCCCATCTCCTGTCCTCAGGTGGACTGGGGTTGCAAGGTCTGACACAAGAGGTATCTGGGGGCTTTGGGGGTGGAGCCAGCAGCAAGGGTGTGGCAAGCGTGACTGAACTCTGAAGGGGAGTTCCGGCCATCACATTTAAAGGAACCGCATGCCTTTTAAATGCCATCCCTCCGTTTGGAAAAAAAAAAAAGGATATAGGGGCACCTTCTTTGGGGGCTCATTGGACCCCCGATCCAATATTTTTGAAATTTGAGGAGTGTTTTGAGGCAAGGCACTGGATGCTATGCTGATGATTTGGTGTCTCTACCTTAAAAAATAGCCCCTCCAGAGCCCCAGATACCCATGGATCAGTTCTCCATTATACCCTAAGGCAGGGGTGTCGAACTCATTTGTTACGAGGGCCAGATCTGACATAAATGAAACCCATGAATGTGTACCTATTTAAAATTAGGTGGCCGATATATAAACTTTTAAAAGGACACAGACAAGAAGAAGAAGAAGAAGATATTGGATTTATATCCCGCCCTCCACTCCGAAGAGTCTCAGAGCGGCTCACAATCTCCTTTGCCTTCCTCCCCCACAACAGACACCCTGTGAGGTGGGTGGGGTTGGAGAGGGCTCTCACAGCAGTTGGCCTTTCAAGGACAACCTCTGCCAGAGCTATGGCTGACCCAAGGCCATGCTAGCAGGTGCAAGTGGAGGAGTGGGGAATCAAACCTGGTTCTCCTAGATAGAAGATGAAGAAGATGAAGACGATATTGGATTTATATCCCGCCCTCCATTCCGAAGAGTCTCAGAGTGGCTCACAATCTCCTTTACCTTCCTCCCCCACAACAGACACCCTGTGAGGTGGGTGAGGTTGGAGAGGGCTCTCACAGCAGCTGCCCTTTCAAGGACAACCTCTGCCAGAGCTATGGCTGACCCAAGGCCATTCCAGCAGGTGCAAGTGGAGGAGTGGGGAATCAAACCCGGTTCTCCCAGAAAAGAGTCCGCACACTTCACCACTACACCAAACTGGCTCTCAGATAAGAGTCTCCCAGATAAGAGTCCGCATACTTAACCACTACACCAAACTGGCTCACAAACATGACTAAAGGTTTTTTTAACAAAAAAACTTAAAAGATGCTTGAAACATTAGCACTCATTGGTCTTAAAGGTGCTTTCTTTCTATTTCTACCATAGGGCCCAGGGAACTGGGCAAAGGATGCTCTGGCTCTTTCCCTCCCACCCCAGTGGACCAGGAGGAGGAGGAGCCTCAACCAATGGAGAAAATAGGTTTTGCTCTGTAGCTCCTGTGTGATTGAGTAAGCCTGGCAAAGCAAGCTGTGATGCAGAAGGAAGCAAGAGAGAGGGGGAAGGAAGCAGACGACAGCCAGTTGCTCGGGGGCCTGATTTGGCCCCCAGGCCGCATGTTTGACACCCCTGCCCTAAGGTAATCAGTCTCAATAGGCTACAATGGAGTGCCCAGCAGACATTTCCCTCCCCTCCCCCTTTTTGATAACTCTGAAGCGGGGGGGAGGACCTCCAAACCGGGGATCCCCTGCCCCCAACTGGGGATTAGCACAACACAAAACCTCTCTCCATGCAAAAATCACAAAGCAACTAGACCAATATATATCAACGCTCTGTATTCAGTATCAAATTCAAAATTCAATGTAAATAATATGTCTATACAAATAATGCAAAACCATACAACAATTCACCATCACTCTTATTCCTACTGTCCCTTTGGTGACCAACATCCGCAACAAATGATAGTCTTAGCTGAAGTCCGACGCTCATAAAAACCGATCCTTAAGTCGTTTCGAGGCTTAACGCTCTTCTTCCAGGGACCGTCTGTTGCCAGTGTACTGTGCAGTGTTTATTTTATTTATTTATTTATTTATTTTAGGATATTTCTATTCCGCCCATTCCCTGTAGGGCTCAGGGCGGAGTACAACATACGATAAAACAATAAAATGCAATAAAAACATTGTATAAGTAAGTAGCGTCAAAATACAACTTCAGATGTTCTGTGAGTCTCGTTCATTTTGCCTTGCTCTCATCCATTCATAATGCATTATGCTGAGATATTTCTGCTAATTTCATTCGCATCCTATCTGACCGAACCGGGTTTGATTCCCCACTCCTCCACTTGCACCTGCTGGAACGGCCTTGAGTCAGCCATAGCTCTGGCAGAGGTTGTCCTTGAAAGGGCAGCTGCTGTGAGAGCCCTCTCAGTCCCACCCACCTCACAGGGTGTCCGTTGCAAGGGGAAGAAGATAAAAGGAGATTCTGAGCTGCTCTGAGACTCTGAGATTCAGAGAGAAGGGTGGGGTATAAATCTACAGTCTCCTCTCCCAAATCATACACTGGCTACCCAGCCCTGCCTGCCCTCACGCTGCCTCCTTCCTTCCCCCTTCTCCAGACAAATTAAACACGGTCGATTATCCTCTTTTGCTTGGCATGCTGGGAAAGCCCTGCTGCCCCATGCAAATCCTAAAAAGGCTCCTTGGCTTATGCTCTTTTATTTGGAAAGCAGCCAACCGCTCTCTCCGTCTCCAGGCCTCGTAGCGCTGCCCTACGTGTGTTCCAAACGGCCATGCTGGCCATCTTGCCTGGCGTGAAACAGCTGAGTGTGTTAAAAAGACTTGGTGGGATTTTCGTTCTTTTTTTTTAGAAGAAGTCTGTTTGGACTTCTGTCCTGGCAGGAGGGCAACGTTCTGTTTCAAAAGCACAGCCAGGGGCAGCTGGGATCGACCAGAACCAATCCCAGCTTGTCCTGGGGCAAGCAAGAGACTCCTCAGGGCAACCAGGCAGTAAATATTTCATACGCAGGAAGTCGGCTTGCCCTGATTTGCGTTTAGTGCAGAGGACCCTGGGACGAAAGTTCAGATCGGTTTTCTGCTCTCTGCGTTGCAGAGAGAAAACATTCTTTGCTGTTTTCTTAGCTTGAAAGAGAGAGAAAGAGATTACTTTTGAGCTCGCCAATTAGTATTTTGGTAGGGCCCCGTCTCATTAAAACATGTGTCAAAGTTTTAACATCATTACCCAATACTCTTTAACTGGAGCTGCTGGAGACTGAATCTGGGAAGAGGGAGGGGGCTGTGGCTCAGTGGAAGAACATCTGCTTGGCATGCAGAAGGTCCCCGGTTCAATCCCCAGCATCTCCTGTTAAAAAGGACCAGGCAACATGCGATGGGAAAGGCCTCTGCCGGAGACCCTGGAAAGCTGCTGCCAGTCTGATGGTCTGACTCAGTATTAGGCAGACTGATATGCAAAGCAGGTGCTCTACCACTGAGCCAAGACCTGTCTGATACAGAGGCAGCTATTGGGAGAAGCCGTCAAGGAAGGCTCTATCCCCTAGACCAGCGGTGGGGAATCTTTTTTCTGCCAAGGGTCATTTGGATATTTATAACATCACTCGCGGGCCGTACAAAATTATCAACTTAAAAAACAGTGCTCCACTGAGGGAGAACGATTCAGGCCAGCAAAATTAATGCAGATAATTGTTTTACTATTTGAAGTCATGTGAGGAGAGCCTAATTCAGCACACACACACACACACACCCCCCAACCCAATGCCCTAGGCAAATGCCTAGGTCTAGGCATATTAGACCACATCCCCTAATATTAGCATATTAGGTCACACACTCATAAGCACATTAGGCCACACCATCTGGGATAATCACGTGCAAATTGAACTGGTGGTAGCTGGCTCCCACCCCCCACCCCTGCCAGCTCTCCCTCCCTCCCTTCAGCTGCTCCCAGCAGACCTTTAAAGGCACCCTCATACCCCAGCAGCAGTCCTTCACAATGCCCACAAGAGGCGGGGGGCTCGGCCTAACAATCCCTGCGGGCCAGACCAAGTGATCTCGAGGGCCATAAATGGCCCTCGGGCCTGACATTCCCCACCCCTGCCCTAGACCAGGGGTGGCCACATATATTTCACATATATTGTGTGGCTCTCAGAGCCCCAACCGCCCCCGTCTGCTGGCTTGGAGAAGGCATTTCTCTCTTTAAATCACTTTGGGAGAATGCATTTAAAGTTAAAGTTGCTTTCTTTCCACCTCTCCCTCCCTCATCTATTTTCCTGCCTGCCTGCCTCGCGACAACCTTGTGAGGTGGGTTAGGCTGAGAATGTAGGACTGGCCCAAGGTCACCCTAGGATTTCAAACACTAATTCATCTTGGATGCTGTCCAGCCATCAGAACTGAGACAGCAAGAGAGTGTAGAGACCTTGTTTCATGGCAAAGTTTGCATCTTTTGAAAACAAAATCTGCCAAAAAATTAAGAATGGGAATAAAGTGTCCTCCCCCCGCCCTTTCAGGGAGAGGCTGCTTTTCCACTGAAGTGTGAGTCCCCTTCCTACACACACTATGGATCCTCACAATACATAAAATTACAGGGCTTTTTTTTGCAGCAGGATCTCCTTTGCATCTTAGGCCACGCACCCCTGAAGTAGCCAATCCTCCAAGAGCTTACAGGGCTCTTCTTACAGGGCCTACTGTAAGCTACAGGACGATTGGCTACATTAGAGGTGTGTGGCCTAAGATGCAAAGGAGTTCCTGCTACAAAAAAAGGAAGGAAAGGTCCCCTGTGCAAGCACCAGTCATTTCCAACTCTGGGGTGACGTTGCTTTCACAACGTTTTCACGGCAGACCATCTATGCTTTTCCCCCAGCAAGCTGGGTACTCATTTGACCGACCTCGGAAGGATGGAAGGCTGAGTCAACCTTGGGCCGGCTACCTGAATCCAGCTTCCACTGGAATCGAACTTAGGTCGTGAGCAGAGAGTTCAGACCACAGGACTACAGTACAAGGAAAGGAAAGGAAAGGTCCCCTGTGCAAGCACCAGTCGTTTCCGACTCTGGGGTGACGCTGCTTTCACAATGTTTTCACGGCAGACTTTTTACGGGGTGGTTTGCCATTGCCTTCCCCAGTCTTTTTACACTTTCCCCCCAGCAAGCTGGGGACTCGTTTCACCGACCTCGGAAGGATGGAAGGCTGAGTCAACCTTGAGCTGGCTACCTGAACCAGCTTTCGCTGGGATCGAATTCCGGTCGTGAGCAGAGAGTTCAGATCACAGTACTGCAGTACTGCTGCTTTACCACTCTGCGCCACGGGGCCGCTTCACTGCAGTACAAGCACAGCTGTAAAAAGACCAATTTGCACCACGCTGGGGCAGATCCGCTCCAGGAACCTGACTCTCCGTAAAACAGCTTGCTGTTTTCCTCCCTCTACTGCCATAAAAACAACGTGGCAACCCAGAAGAACAAGGTAAAGGGGGGGGGGGGGAGGGACAACGGGCCTCTGAATCTACCTCCGTTTCAAGTAGACGCTCTCCAAAGGGCAATAACTCAAACTATTAAATGCCTGGCCGGAGTTGGCCATCTGCTACTGGTCTTTGAGGAATACCGCTGCATAATTCAATAAAATAAAAACAGAGCGAGACGGTGGGATGGGGGGGCGGGCTGCTCGCAGGCCATCGTAAGTCACCGATGAAGTAATTATATTTTTTTATATCCCTATCAGAAGCCAACAGGCTTTGTCGGTTTTATTGGCTTCCCCAGTGCAGCCTGACTGCCCTGCCAAGGTCACGGGGAAAATTGCTCGGGTTTATGTGCCCTCATCCGCGGAGAATGGGACGGCGCTCCGGCCAAAGCAACAGCCGGCTTTCAAGAACGTCTTACACAAAAGACAACCGGCCCCGTTCTCTCTCGATACCCAAGCATCCATTTGGAAATGAAGGCAGAGGCGGCACCCCCGCCTCTGCCTTCGTTTCCAAACGGATGCTGGGGTATCGAGCGTTTGCCTGGGGCGCTGACAGAAGTCACAGTGGGGCCTGCACGGGCCCAGCCCCACACTTACTGCCCCTGTTCTCTCCTGTCCTAGGCATTTGCCTAGGGCGCTGCGCCTGGAGGGCACTGAATCGGACCCTCCCCCTTCCTGACCTGGTGCCACAAGCAAATGCCCCCAATGAACTGCCCTCCACCCTCCCATGTGGCGCCTGAACTGCACCACTGTCCACAACCTTCTGCCAAGCTGGAGGAGGGCGGGGCCGGCGCCCAGGCTGGCGTTGCAGTGCCTCCCTTCCGGAAGTGGAGCGATGCTAGCATGCGGCCTTCTCTGCGGTGCTCAGAGAGTGCCACAGAGTCCATGCGCCAGCCAGGCGCCCTCCCCTGGCTTTGCCCACGGGGGAGGCAGAAAGGTGCGGGCGTTGGGGTGGGTGTTGTAGAGGAGGGCAGCAGGGGGGCCTTGCCTAGGGTGCTGCATGCCCTCGGGCTGCCCCTGAATGGAGGGCGGACCCAGACTGTGGCAGATTTTGAGCCCCTGGTTCAATCATGATGCTGGATCAGCCCCTCCAGACCCAAAGTCACCACGTACTGCCCCTACTCTCTCCTGTCCTCCCTTGCCACCAGAAGATGAGCCCCTTGCTGGCCTGGAGGGTGGCAGGTAGGCCAGGAGGAGTGCGTAACAGGGCTTGCATGTCCCCCCGTTGTTGGGCAGAGACTGGTGGCAGGAGGCACCAGCCTCCCATGGGTGGGGTGGAGCATTCCTGCTCTCCCTGACCTCACTTGAAAGCGAGTTTGTTTATCTGTTATCTGGGAGAACCGGGTTTGATTCCCCACTCCTCCACCCGCAGCTGCTGGAATGGCCTTGGGTCAGCCATGGCTCTCACAGAGCTGTCCTTGAAAGGGCAGCTTCTGTCAGAGTTCTCTCAGCCCCACCTTCCTCACAGGGTGTCTGTTGTGGGGGAAGAAGATAAAGGAGATTGTAAGCCGCTCAGGGCCTCTGATTCAGAGTGGAGGGTGGGGTATGAATCTACAGTCTACAGCTTGTTATGAATGGTGCATGTGAGTGAGAGCAGCCTTGCTATTAAAGTGGAAAGTGTCATCAAAAGTCAATTGACTTATGGTGACCCCACATGGTTTTCAGGGCCAGCGATGCAAGCAATGTTCAGAGGTGATATGCAATTTTTGCCTGCCTCTAAGTCACCACCCTGGTATTCCCTGGAGGTCTCTCATCCAAGAAATGGTCATGTTTAGCCTGGAGAGGAGGCGGCCGAGAGGTGATAGGATCACCATCTTCAAGGACTTGAAGGGCTGTCATCTAGAGGAAGATGTGGAATTGTTTTCTGTAGCCCCAGAAGGTAGGACCAGAACCAATGGGTTGAAATTAAATCAAAAGCGTTTCCGGCTCAACATTAGGAAGAACTTCCTGACCATTAGAGTGGTTCATCAGTGGAACAGGCTTCCACAGGAGGTGGAAGGTTCTCCTTCCTTGGGAGGTTTTTAAACAGAGGCTAGATGACCATCTGACAGCAATGAGGATCCTGTGAATTTAGGGGGAGGTATTTGTGAGTTCTCTCTTATGGATTGCTGCCTTGACATGGCGAGAGGGCTTGCGCGGTTCAGTGAGACTGTGGGCTATGCCATGCAGGGCCACCCAAGATGAACAGGTTGCAGCTGAGAACCCAGACAAATTCCAATCCACTGGAGAAGTAAATGGCAACCCACTCCAGTATCCTTGGTGGAAGACAGGAAGGCCTGGCGTGACTCGGTCCATGCGGTCGCAAAGAGTCGGACTCGACTGTGCGACTGAACAATAACAAAAATGTGTGAGTTTCCTGCATTGTGCAGGAGGTTGGACTAGATGACCCTGGAGGTCCCTTCCAGTTCTATGATTCTATGAAATACCAGCCAGGTCCCACCCAGCTCAGCTTCCAAGATCTGACAAAAACTTGCTATTAACCCACCTTTTCTGCACTGAGAAGTGGCAACAGCGAAGCGTGGAAGGGCAAGAGGAGAAAAGCTTAAGCCACGAATGGGAAGCGACGCATTTACGAGTTTCTGTGTCAGTCGGCTGCATTGTTATGCTCTGTACGGTTCGCTACGTCACAAAACCTGAACAACAGCTGTACATCAGTAAAGCCGAACAGGAATATAAAGGGGCGGGGGGAGCGAGAGAAGAGGCACTTGCATTTAGACTTAGGATGCAAAAGGGATTTCACACTCATTTAGCATATTCTTTCAAACTAATTTTAGCAGCAATTTGCATTACTGGAACACAGCCCAGAACAGGATGCAGCCTGGCGTAAAAACAGGATCCATTTTTCTCAATGCACCGAGGCGGGGGGAGGAGGGGAATTCTCCACAACCCACTTTTGATCATTCTGTTCCACAATGGATATAACCAGTCCTCCCTCTAAGCTGAGTTAGTGTGAGCTAGCTCATGGTTTTTTGGTCTCGGGTTCACACATTTTTGTCTCAGCTCAGGAAAAACAGCCCCAGAGCACACTAATTGATGCAGTCGCTCACAACTTGAAAGCCAGTAGCTTACAAAGCAGAATTTTTGCTCACAAGACTCCACAACTTAGAGGGAGCACTGGACACAACAGCCATCTTGTGCTGGTCTCTAGAGGGACATCTCAGCAGGAAGGTCCCAACGGAGGTTAGCGGATCGTCTGGGATACAAGATGGCCGTTCTCCAGGTAGGAGCCTGCCTTCCGGCCTCTGATGCCCATCCCTTCCAAGGGATGCTGGGAAATGGCTAATAGAGGTCAGGTCCTTTTGGGTTCAGTGTTTTCCTCTGGCAACACGTTCAACGAGGTAGTCAAACGATGCCTGGATACTTGGGGTCGCATGAGCCAGAATATCCTAGGGACCAAAAGAATGACCTGTGACCCAGGAAATTCTCCATTCACATCTTCCCCCCCACCACCGCCCTCAAACAGGCAGATTTATGCAAATACTTTCATCCACCTGAGTTTCCTTCCAGCAATATCAGGATATATAGTACTGGCCTACCGTATAGGATCACCGCTGGCCCAAGGGCGCTTGACGCCCCAGGCAGGCGTCCCCCACCACCCCCATCCCCGCAGTGCTGCAACCTTCTGACAGTGCCGCACCAAAGCACGGCATCCACCCACCCCTTCCTTCCCTTTCCATCACCTCCCCCCACTCCGCCATCACACCCAGGGGAGCCAAGCCTTCTCCAGCGGTCCTTCGGAACATATGAAGCTGCCTTATACTGAATCAGACCTTTGGTCCATCAAAGTCAGTATTGTCTTCTCAGACTGGCAGCGGCTCTCCAGGGTCTCAAGCTGAGGTTTTTTCACACCTATTTGCCTGGACCCTTTTTTGGAGATGCCGGGGATTGAACCTGGGACCTTCTGCTTCCCAAGCAGATGCTCTACCACCGAGCCACCGTCCCTCCCGGAAGATAAGCTGCACTACGGCCGCAGGGCCCAGGCATGACATGCTGTGATCGTGCTGGGGGGGGGGGGTAAGGGAAGGGAAGGGAAAGGAGGGGCGGGCAGCAGCAGTGGCGGGCAAGCAGCTGTGGGCGGGGGAGGCAGGCAAACTAGCTGCTCGCCTGGGGCACTGGAGGGAGCCCAATTCAGTGCCCCCACTTCGGTGCCCCCACCCTCCCGGTGCCCTCGACCAGGGGTCCCCAACCCCTGGGCCGTGGACCAGTACCGGTCCGTGGCCTGTTAGCAACTGGGCCACGGATTGTATTATTATTTCATTATATATTACAATGTAATAATAGAAATAAAGTGTACAATTGTCTCATTCCAAAACTATCCCCCCACCACCACCGGTCTGTGGAAAAACTGTCTTCCATAAAACCGGTCTCTGGTGCCAAGAAGGTTGGGGACCCCTGCCCTAGACAACCACCTAGCTTGCCTAGTGGGCGAGCTGGCTCTGTGTAGGATTAATCTAAGGGTGACAGTGCTATACAAACCCAAGTTGTTGTTGTTGTGATTGACTCTATACACAAAAATGTTCTTTTCCCACAGGAAATCTAGTGTGCCAAACTGGACAAGGATTATAAAATCTCTCCATGTGTGTAACATCAGAAACAGAAGCTGCCCCCTGAAACGGATTCACCCCCCATGCCATTTGCTCTGTAAACAGGAACTGGCTATTTTTACTAATACTGGGAGGAAAGATGGCCTGTGATGTCTTTGGGAAGGTCAGCGCCCGATCAGTTTGCTGACGAGAGGAAAAATCCTGAAAAGAGAGTGTGGACAGTGGAAGCCCAAATGGAGAGGAGCCATCTGCTGAGTGGGAACAAAAGGGGGTTCTCTCATCCCTGTAACCAAATGGAACTGTCCAACACTATTAAAAAGAGTTCCATGTGACAAAGATGGCCATTTCTACTTTCTCCTCCCCAGTTCCAGACAGGGTTTTGCTTTTTGATGCTTCCTTGGACAGAATGTTCTCTGCAGCCACACAAAGACATTCTTCATGTGCCCTAGGTACTATGCCACTGTTCAAAAAAATTCCCCTGAGGTAATTTTTGGGCAGAAGCCCCGTGGCGCAGAGTGGTAAAGCCACAGTACTGCAGTCCTAAGCTCTGCTCACGACCTGAGTTCGATCCTGGCGGAAGCTGGGTTCAAGTAGCCAGCTTGAGGTTGACTCAGCCTTCCATCCTTCCGAGGTCGGTAAAATGAGTACCCAGCTTGCTGGGGGGAAAGTGCAGATGACTGGGGAAGGCAGTGGCAAACCACCCCGTAAAAAACAGTCTGCCGTGAAAACGTGAAAGCAACGTCACCCTAGAGTCAGAAATGTCTGGTGCTTGCACAGGGGACCACCTTTACCTTTTTAATTTTTGGGCACCCATGAATCGAATGGAAATGGCCGCTGGATGTATGAGAACCCCAGGAGGATGCAGAGATCAGGATTACACCCACTGGGCCTACCATCACGTGTGTGAATATCCCTTCATACATTACTGGCACCCACCATTTTTGCAGGCACTCAAGATGGTGTACATACCTATCCTCCATTTTATCCTGAAAATCTTTTGAGGTAGGCTGAAGGACAGTGAGCTTCATAGCTGAGTGGAGATTCCTCCAGGTCTCTCAGATTTTAGTCCAATAACCACTCTACCTTACTAGGCCTCAAGAGGTATATGGCCAAGGGTACCATCCTCGCCTCACAACAACAACCTTCTGGCTAACCCTAATTTGACTTTTGCAGCTGGAAGGGCCAAATGGTACTCCTGAGTAGGCTGGGTAGCGCGAGGGTTTATAGCTACTGACTGCTAACCAACAGCTCACGTTATAACGGGAAAACCTGCAGGAGTCTTAGGATAAAAAGCTAAAATATGTTTGACACCATCCCCTCCCCAATATAAGAATGTGTTGTAAAACTAAACACACAGTGAACTGTTCAGAGAAAACCCTGGCTCCTATGAATTCCTTTAGTTCTTCTGCCACACTTCCCTCCAAAACCCCACACGGCTCTCTACAGAGTATTTCTTCATCTTTATAGCTATCGGAGGAAAAGCATCATGGCATAGCTCAATATTGTCATAGCTTGGAAGCGAAGCAAGTTCTGTACTTGGACCCACCCACCCCCTCTTCTTGACATGAGGAAAAGTAAATGGCCATCATTCAACAGTGATTCTTCCACGTCTGCATGCTGCGCTGTTCCCCTTGCAAGCCGCTGGTCAGGAGCGATTCCGGTTCAATTACCCCTTTGATTAATGTATCAATCAAGCAGAAATGAGTCATGGATCCGGGCCTTGTGCTGTCGCGGCTGACAAATGGCTTTCCTTCCACCTACCCATCAATTCCTCCTTTGCTCACCAATTGCTTACCACTTTGGTGGAACCACAGAAGCTAGCCTGGGCAGTTCTCTCAATGTGGAAGTTCTCACTTCAAACGCCTTGGTGGCTCAGTGAACAGAAAGCCATTCACTAAGAACAAATACCGTTCATACAAATTAACTGTATTACCACTGCAAGGATAATGGACATGAGGCACTTGGAACACTGGAGAAGAGATACCCAATCCCAAATCTTCCTTGCCACATGGCCCGCTCCTCCACCCCCATTTGGGGCTGCTAAGGACTAACAAATATGGGTACCACCAGAGGTCCATCAGTGGCTATTAGCCACAGCTTATCATTAGAACTCTCTGTCTGGGGCAGTGATGCTCTGTATTCTTGGTGCTGGGGGGTGGCTTCTAGCACCACTGGTGGACCTCCTAGGTTTTTATGGCCACTGTGTGACACAGAGTGTTGGACTGGATGGGCCATTGGCCTGATCCAACATGGCTTCTCTTATCTTCTTCTGTGACAGAAGAACATCAACAGTTTATGTAGCACATGTGCCAGAAAGGTATGATGGCATCCATGACAGAAGTGCAGGAAAGGAGGAGGAGGAGGAGGAAGGATTTATATCCTGCCTTTCACTCTGAATCTCAGAGTCTCAGAGAGATGACAATCTCCTTTACCTTCCTCCCTCACAACAGACACCCTGTGAGGTAGGCGGGGCTGAGAGAGCTCTTACAGCAGCTGCCCAAGGACAACTCCTACGAGAGCTATGCCTGACCCAAGGCCATTCTAGCAGCTGTGAGTGGAGGAGTGGGGAATCAAACCCAGTTCTCCCAGATTAGAGTCCGCACAGTTAACCACTACACCGAACCAACACACATTCTCACAGAAGCCCTCGGGACAGACACTGGCTTTCAAAACCCAACTAGGACAGAAATTTAATTTAAAAGCTATCCGCAACACACACACAGAGAGCTACCTCCTGTTAGATTTGTATCTAGGCCTTCTTCCAAGGGCCTAACGGTGGCTCCCTCAGCAGTCCAGAGAGAGCGAACCTGGCCCAAGATCATCCAGTGAACTTCATGGTTGAGGGCAGATCTGAAGCCAGGATTATCCCCATTCAGACAGTCCAACTAAAGCTCTTGGGACCAAAAGTATTTGGACATGACAGAGGCAGGATGCACAAACCATGACAGATACGGGCCTGCGGTTACAGATGGACTGACAGGGTCATTTCCTTGTTTGGATTCTGCGCCAAGCTGTTGCCGTTGCCCCTGGTTTCCGCCTGCCTCATTTTCATTCCCGACTCCATTCTTTCCCACCATTTACATGCAATCCACACAAGATTTAGATCCTACCAGCTTTTCAGCAAGCGAATGAAAGGGGGGGGGGGGACTTTGGTCATCAAAAAGGCTACGGTGGACATCAGGGGAGCCACGCGGGCAAAAGCGCAAGAGACCAGGATGGGGGTGGGGATACCGAAAAGGGAGAACAGAAAAGATGATAAAAATAATACATTCCTCACTGGGTCAGGTATTGACAGAAGAGGAGGAACTGGGGTAAAAATATAAATTTTCAGGTTAGTTTTTTATTTTCCAACAAAAAAAACAAAAGACAGGAACATTCTCATTAAGCAGCGTAGAGAATTTAATTTATTTATTAAAACATTTATACCCACCTTTCCGCATAGTTCAAGGTGGGGTCCTCTACCCTAGAATTCACCCCAGTAACTCATAAGAACGTAAGAGAAATCATGTTTGATCAGGCCAGTGGCCCATCCAGTCCAACACTCTGTGTCACAAAGTGGCTAAAAAAAACAGGTGTCATTAGGAGGTCCATCAGTGGGGCCAGGACACTAGAAGCCCTCCCACTGTGCCCCCCCAAGCACCAAGAATACAGAGCATCCCTGCCCCAGACAGAGAGTTCCAACGATAAGCTGGGACTAATAGCCACTGGTGGACCTCTGCTCCATGTGTTTATCTAATCCCCTCTTGAAGCTGTCTATGCTTGTAACCGCCACCACCTCCTGTGGCAGTGAATTCCACATGTTAATCACCCTTGGGGTGAAGAAGTACTTTCTTTTATCAGTTCTAACCCGATTGCTCAGCAATTTAATTGAATGCCCACGAGTTCTCCTATTGTGAGAAAGGGAGAAAAGTCCTTCTTTCTCTACCTTCTCCATCCCATGCATAATCTTGTAAACCTCTATCATGTCACCCCTCGGTCGACATTTCTCCAAGCTAAAGAGCCTCAAGCTCTTTAAAACTCAACCACTGGTACTGTGCTCGGTCTCTGAGATGAAACTTGGCTGCAACTCGGAAGTGCCAGAAAGGGGCGGGCTGGGAGCTGAGTCATATGGCCCCGAACCCAGAGCCCTTTCCTGCTTGCATATGCTATGGCCAAAGATTCACCATCTCATACCTTGCTGGAAGGTCATACCTAAAGGACTGCATGGAGGTGTCAAATTCATTCCTTAAGAGGGCCAGATCTGCCCTGCTCTGAATAGCTCAGGCAAGCCTGATCTTGTCAGATCTCAGAAGCTAAGAAGCTCGACTCTGGCAAGAACTTGGATGGGAGACCTCCTTGGAATACCAGCAGTTGGGAGGGCAAGGGCAGGCTCTATTCAGCCACCTCCCTGAATATCCTCCACGCCCCCGATAGGAGTCAGTCACCAGAGGTCGCCGTGACTTCCAGGTACAAAAGAGGGGTGGATCTGACATAAATGTCATTTTGTCAGGGTGGGCCCTGCGTGCCATAAAATGCAATGCCATGTACGGGAAACATAAAGTTTATAAAGGACACAGGGAAACCCAATTAACAACATTAATTTTTACTCAGAATACAAACGTGCTTAAAACGTTAACACTACACTTTTAGGGTATTTTCCTCAAAAGTATCTCCCTCCCACTTCCGCCATTCGCTATACATTGGCACTAGGAAAATATGCAGGGATATAATGCACAGTGCCTCTGTCATCTGGCAATAAAGGTAATGACCAACACTACTAAACTGTGGAGTCTTGTGAGCAAAAATTCCACTTTGTGAGCTCCTGGCGTTAAAGTTGTGAGCTGCTGCATCAATAAGTGTGTTCTGGCGGTCATCCTTCCTGAGCTAAGACAAAAATATGCGTGAGCTGGAGGCTAAAAATCTGTGAGTTAGTTCACACTAACTCAGTTTAGAGGGAACACTGGTAATGACCAGTTGCCCACGGGCCAGATAACAGCCCTGAACAGCCGTATGCTTGACACCCATGGAGCAGAGACTTAGACAGCCAAAAAGGCTAGAATGGTTATTTCTTCCTCTCCAAGAAAGAAGGCCAGAATGACCACAGAGGAGGAAGACTCTCAAACACCACTGGGTGTCGGGTAAGAGGGTTCCTTCTTTCTCCTTACATAATATAAGAACATAAGAGAAGCCATGTTGGATCAGGCCAATGGCCCATCCAGTCCAACACTGTGTCACACAGTGGTCAAAACCCAGGTGCCATCAGGAGATCCATAAGAACATAAGAGAAGCCATGTTGGGTCAGGCCAATGGCCCATCCAGTCCAACACTCTGTGTCACACAGTGGCCAAAAAAACCCAGGTGCCATCAGGACGTCCATAAGAACATAAGAGAAGCCATGTTGGGTCAGGCCAATGGCCCATCCAGTCCAACACTGTGTCACACAGTGGCCAAAACCCAGGTGCCATCAGGAGATCCATAAGAACATAAGAGAAGCCATGTTGGGTCAGGCTAATGGACCATCCAGTCCAACACTCTGTGTCACACAGTGGCCAAAAAAACCCAGGTGCCATCAGGAGGTCCATAAGAACATAAGAGAAGCCATGTTGGATCAGGCCAATGGCCCATCCAGTCCAACACTCTACGTCACACAGTGGCCAAAAAAACCCCAAGTGCCATCAGGAGATCCATAAGAACATAAGAGAAGCCATGTTGGGTCAGGCCAATGGCCCATCCAGTCCAACACTCTGTGTCACACAGTCCCCCAAAAAACCCAGGTGCCATCAGGAGGTCCATAAGAACATAAGAGAAGCCATGTTGGGTCAGGCCAATGGCCCATCCAGTCCAACACTCTGTGTCACACAGAGGCCAAAAAAACCCAGGTGCCATCAGGAGGTCCATAAGAACATAAGAGAAGCCATGTTGGATCAGGCCAATGGCCCATCCAGTCCAACACTCTACGTCACACAGTGGCCAAAAAAACCCCAAGTGCCATCAGGAGATCCATAAGAACATAAGAGAAGCCATGTTGGGTCAGGCCAATGGCCCATCCTGTCCAACACTCTGTGTCACACAGTCCCCAAAAAAACCCAGGTGCCATCAGGAGGTCCATAAGAACATAAGAGAAGCCATGTTGGATCAGGCCAATGGCCCATCCAGTCCAACACTCTGTGTCACACAGTGGCCAAAAAAACCCAGGTGCCATCAGGAGGTCCATAAGAACATAAGAGAAGCCATGTTGGGTCAGGCCAATGGCCCATCCAGTCCAACACTCTGTGTCACACAGTGGCCAAAAAAACCCAGGTGCCATCAGGAGGTCCATAAGAAAATAAGAGAAGCCATGTTGGGTCAGGCCAATGGCCCATCCAGTCCAACACTCTGTGTCACACAGTGGCCAATGTGTGTGTGTGTGTGTGTGTGTGTGTGTGTATATATATATATATATATATATATATATATATATACACACATACATACATATACACACACACATACACACAAACAGAAACAGAAACACATACACTGTGGCTAATAGCCACTGATGGACCTCTGCTCCATATTTTTATCCAATCCCCTCTTAAAGCTGGCTATGCTTGTAGCTGCCACCACCTCCTGTGGCAGTGAATTCCACATGTTAATCATCCTTTGGGTGAAGTTCTTCCTTTTATCCATTTTAACCTGACAGCTCAGCAATTTCATCGAATGCCCACGAGTTCTTGTATTGTGAGAAAGGGAGAAAAGGACTTCTTTCTCTGCTTTCTCTATCCCATGCATAATCTTGTAAACCTCTATCATGTCACCCCACAGTCGACGTTTCTCCAAGCTAAAGAGCCCCAAGCGTTTTAACCTTTCTTCATAGGGAAAGTGTTCCAGCCCTTTAATCATTCTAGTTGCCCTTTTCTGCACTTTTTCCAATGCTGTAATATCCTTTTTGAGGTGCGGTGGCCAGAATTGTACACATTATATCCTTTCTCGGTCTGATGCTTGAACAGACTGTGGGTACTCTTGTTATTTTATTTATTTAACAAAAGTTATGCCCCACCTTTATGTCCTCATAATGGCCACTGAGGCAGCAAACAAACTGAAACCTCCATAATCAAAACACAGCTTAAGAGCCATGAAAGTCAACAAAAACACATCATTAAAATAATTTACACCAGGGCTAAAATATATACAAAGACATTAAAACAACACACCGGGCAGGAAGGAGGGATCATGGAGGGAAAGCCAAACAAAACAACCCGCTGGCAGAAGATGTTGACAGAAGGAGACTGACAAACTTCCCAGGGGAGAGAGTTCCAGAGTTTTGGTGCCACAAAAGAAAAGGCCAGGGGTGTCGAACATGCCGCTTGGGGGCTGAATCGGGCCCCCAAGCAACTGGCTGTCATCTGCTTCCTTCTGCATCTCAGCTTGCTTTGCAAGGCTTGCTCAATCGCACAGGAGCTACAGAGCAAAACTTCAATTTTCTCCCATGGTTGAGGCTCCTCCCACTCCTGGTCCCTTGGGGAAGAAGGAAAGAGCCAGAGCTTCCTTTGCCCAGTTCCCTGGATCCCATGGGAGAAATACAAAGAAAGCATCTTTAAGACCAAAAAGTGCTAATGTTTTAAGCATGTTTTAAGTTTAAAAAAAAAAAACATTAGTTGTGTTTGTCTGTGTCCTTTAAAAAGTGTATATCTCAGCTTTTTGTTGTTCAGTCGCACAGTCAAGTCCGACTCTTTGCAACCCCATGGACAAAGTCACGCCAGGCCCTCCTGTCTTCCACCATCCTCCGAAGTCTGCTCAAAATCGTGTTTGTTACATCAGCAACACTGTCCAGCCGTCTTATCTTCTGCAATCCCCTTCTTCTTTTGCCTTCTGTCTTTCCCAGCATCAGGGTCTTCTCCAGGGAGTGCTCCCTTCTCATTTGGTGGCCAAAGCATCTGAGCTTCAGCTTCAGCATCTGAGCTAATCTTAAATAGGTATACACATGGCCCAGGTCAACATGGCCTGACCTGGCCTGACAAGGTCTTATTTAGGTCAGATCCCGGTCCTCATAACAAATGACTTTGACATCCCTGGAAAAGGCTCTCTTGTGGGCTGCCACTGCCTAAATTGCAGAAGGCGGAAGTATCCGAGGAAGGCCTCAGAAGGTTTATTACACTTCTGTCTCTTTCGAAAACCTGAGGCCTAGTATTGGTAACCCCACCGTGCCTATATAGCCTTGCTGTTCAAAGTGCAGTAAAGTGAAGCGGATGAACCCGCCACCCCCTGAGCGTGAGAGCTCGAAACTGCCAGCTACTACAAGCAAAGGGGGAGATGTATCAACCAGGATGTGCCTCTGAAGAGCAAAGCAAATACAGAGCGCTAGATGTGGAGATCCCTCTACCAGAAGATACTTTCAGATATTGGCTGGTGGCAGCAGTTACTACCTAGACCAGGGGTGTCAAACATGCGGCCCAGGGGCTGAATCAGGCCCCTGGAGGGCTCCTATCAGGCTCCCGAGCAGCTGGCTATCATCTGCTTCCTTCTCCCTCTCTCTTACATCCTTCTGCATCACAGCTTGCTTTGCCAGGTTTGCTCAGTTGCACAGGAGCTACAGAGCAACGCCTCTATTTTTTCCATTGGCTGAGGTTCCTCTCTTGGGGCGTTTTCGCACTCACCTTCAGCCGGCGCGACCCCCCTCTTCACCGCGCAGGATTTGCGCGGATTTCGCACTAAATGCCGCGGAGCAGCCTTTTGCGCCGGAAACTCCCGGCGCAAAAGCCGCTCAAATGGAAACTGCTTTTTGGCGCAAAAGGCTGCTCTGCGGCGTTTAGTGCGAAATCCGCGCAGTGAAGAGGGGGGTCGCGCCGGCTGAAGGTGAGTGCGAAAACGCCCTTGGGGAGGAAGGGGGGAGGCAGAGCTTGCTTTGCCAGGCTCTCTCAATCACACAACAAACCTACTGAGCCAAGCCTCTCTTCCTTCTATTGGCTGAGGCTCCTCCCCCTCATCCCCTGGGGAAGGAAGGAAAGAGCCAGAGCTTCCTTTGCCCTGTCCCCTGGATACAAAGAAAGAACATTTAAGACCAAGTGCAAATGTTTTAAGCATGTTTTATTTTAAGGGGTTTTTTTAAAAAAAATCTTTGATTGTGTTTGTGTCCTTTATAAAGTTTATATCTCTGCTACGAATCTTAAATAGGTACACATACAGCCCAGCCTGATATGGCCTGGCCCAACAAGGTCTCATTTATGGCAGATCTGGCTCTCATAGCAAATGACACCACTGACCTAAACAAACCTTTGGTACCATCACCACCACCCCCAGAGTAAGAAAAAGGGGCAGCATCACTGAGCAGAAACAAAGGATGGCCACAGGACATTTGTGCTCCCGGTACAAAGAGGAAACAGCGCTTGAAAGTCCCTTCCTCTGCATGTAGTTGTCAAAAATTGGGGTATTCCCTATCCATAATCCCTTCAGAGCCAGTTTGGTGTGGTGGTTAAGTGCGCAGACTCTTATCTGGGAGAACCGGGTTTGATTCCCCACTCCTCCACTTGCAGCTGCTGGAATGGCCTTGGGTCAACCATAGCTCTCACAGAGCTGTCCTTGAAAGGGCAGCTCGTGTCAGAGCTCTCTCAGCACCACCCACCCCTCAGGATGACTCTTGTGAGGGAGAAAGATAAAGCAGATTGTGAGCCGCTCTGAGACTCTGAGTAAAGGGCGGAATATAAATCCAATGTCGCCGTCTTTTTCTTCAACAGTTCTTGTATTAAGGGAATCCTTCCCCATCAACCCAGTCCCTTTAACACCACTTTAGGAGATTCTCTGACCAGAGCTGTCCACAGTGGGGGAGGAGAGGGGGAGGGACGATGACCGACCGTGCCATAAAACCCTAATCTTCCGACGGCAGCAGCAGCCCACCCTCCCATTGCAGTCTCTTTCTCACAATTTCTAATTACCTGTTCCCTAATATGTCACACTGTTCGGATCAATAGCAGGCTGAGGGATCAATGCCAGCGGTGGGGGGGGGGAACTCGCTTGCACCCACGGAACGGCAAGCAGCAATCCAGCGCTCAGGACCACTACGGATCAGGGGGGCTGACTCTCAGGAAAAGAAGCCAGAGGGAGGGGGAGAGGAAGGAGAACCCGGACAGGTCAGGCAAGACTTTAACCCATCCTTGGCTGCTTTTTCCTACAAAGTTTTTTTCCTGCACTGGCAGTTTTGAAAGTGAATTTCTCTCTCCCTCCCTCCTTCCAGAATGACAGGTACATGGAAGCAAGCCCAATTACAATTTAGGGCTGTCACATCATTGCAGGAATCGATGGTACAAGCTTTAATTGATCCATTAAGCCTACCGTCATTTGCATGTGAATAAAGCAATAGTTTTGAAGGGGGGAAAGCAGAACAACTGTGATTTGGGAGGAATTGTTTCTTGTTTAGATTTTCTAGATAATGCATATGCTGGAACCATCCCTGACTACTATTTCATTCTTTCATTGTTCCAGAGATTTTTGTCTGAACCAAGTTCCATTCCTCCTTCTTGCTAAATTAGCAGTTTTAAAAACTCGACTGAAACACGTAGATCCTGGCGCAACTCCAGATGCAGTGTGCAACCTCAATTCTCCCCCATCCCCCCCACACTTCTAGTGCTAATGTACTGATCTCAAGCAGGGCAAAAAACATAGCAAAAAACCACCGTCTTAATGAGATCATACATCAAGATTATATTAGCATAGTATTTTAATGGTGCTCTTAAGATGCACACCCCTACACGCTGTTAAGGCACCAGCCAGCTCTGCAAATTTCAAGCAAGGACAATATTAAGTGGGGAAAAGCCAAGTGTGAAGGGCACCTATTGGCTAGTGCCTGTGGCATCACCAAAATGTACACAAAATTACTGGAGCAAAGCCTTCTTGCCTAAGTTTGTAGGGTTCTGGCAAGACTAAAGATGGACGGGTGTACTGTCTCACTTTAAAAAGCAGGCTACGCCTAATTCATAAGGGATCAGGTCAGGACTTTTTTTGTAGAAGAAGCCCAGCAGGAACTCATTTGCATATTAGACCACACCCCCTGCCACCAAGCCAGCCGGAACTGCGTTTCTGTGCGTTCCTGCTCAGAAAAAAAGCCCTGGATCAGGCGAGTCTGACCGAGCATTCACTGAAATAGGGGTCTGTACTGCAAGTTGAGAAGCTGGACTTTTACCACACTGGAGGCAGCTGCTATGGCAGCTTCAAAGACGTTATGTCCATCTTTGCCCACTCGGAACACACAAGAAACTGCCTTATACTGAATCAAACCCTTGGTCCATTAAGACCAGTGATTTCAGGGCCAGTTCGATGCACTAGTTAAGAGCACGGACTCTGATCTGGAAGAACCCGGTTTGATTCCCCACTCCTCCACATGCAACCAGCTGGGTGGTCTTGGGTCAGTCCCAGTTCTCTGAGGAGAAGGAGAAGAAGGAGGAGGAGGAGGAGGAGGAGGAGAAGGAGGAGGAGGAGGAGAAGGAGAAGAAGAAAAAAGAAGAAGAAAAATGAGAAGAAGGAAGAGAAGGAGAGGGAGAAGAAGGAGGAGAAGGAGAAGAAGTAGGAATTGGATTTATATCCCTCCCTATACTCTGAATCTCAAAGTAGTCACAGTCTCCTTTACCTTCCCCCCCAACCCCACAACAGACACCCTGTGAGGTGGGTGGGGCTGAGACTACTCTCACAGGAGCTGCCCTTTCAAGGACAGCTCTGCGAGAGCTATGGCTGACCCAAGGCCATTCCAGCAGCTGTAAGTGGAGGAGTGGGGAATCAAACCCCGTTCTCTCAGATAAGAGTCTGCACACTTAACCACTACACCAAACTGGCTCTCAAAAGCAGTTCTCTCAGAGCACTCTCAGTCCCACCTACCTCACAAGGTGTCTGTTGTGGGCAGAGGAAGGGAAGGAGATTGCAAACTGCTCTGAGATTCCGAGTGAAGGGCGAAGTATAAATCCGACTCTTCTTCTTCTTCTTCTTCTTTGACCAGCAGTAACTCTCTAGGTCTCCAGTGGAGTTCTTCCACATCACCCACAGCCTGGCCCTTTGAGCTGGAGATGCCGGGGATTGAACCTGGGACCTTCTGCTTGCCAAGCAGATACCGTACCACCAAGTCAGGGGTGGACAAACTGAGGCTTGGGAGCCACATGTGGCTCTTTGACACACATTGTGAGGCTTTTGGAGCCCCCACTGCCCCATTGGCTGGCTTGGAGAGGGCGTTTCTCTCTTTAAATCACTTCTCCAAGCCAGCCAGTTGCTTGGAGACCGCGTTTACAGCTAAAGTTGCTTTCTTTCCAACTCTCCCTCCATCCCCCCATCTCATCATCATCATAGTTTATTACAGTCTCAAGACCAGAATACAGTATAAACATAATAACAAAAAATAAAAAAGACATAGTATACAAAAACAAAATTTAAGAACCTTTAAAATGCAATTCCCGCAGTCTAAGAATTAACGCACAAAACTCAGCAACTGACTGTGTAATCTCTGAATTCTTATCTGATAGGAACCAATGAAGTCTTGCTTTGTTTGTATTAATATAACCAGGTGTTCTATCGACTAGTGGAGTAATAATTCTAAAACGAGCCTCCCTATAATATGGGCAACTGAAAAACATCTCTTTTCCTTCCTTCCTTCCTTCCTTCCTTCCTTCCTTCCTTCCTTCCTTCCTTCCTTCCTTCCTTCCTTCCTTCCTTCCTTCCTTCCTTCCTTCTCTCAAACATCTGACATTCATTCTATGTGGCTCTTATGTTAAGCAAGTTTGGCCACCCCTGCAATAAGCCATGGCCCCAGAAGACAGATGTGAGTGCCCAATAACTGCCAAAGAAGAGCCAGAATCGCATGCAGCGGCTGTACAGACAAAGCCCCTCTCGGCAGCCTCTTAAACCTTCTTGCGTTAATCTCAAGCATAGGTTTAGGTTTAAAAGGATTAGCCGCTTGGATTTTCCAGCCATCCTGACATCAGGCCATAATGCTGACTTAACGAGCAGGCAAGTCTTCCGTCTGCAGCGCCCGGCTCTGCTCCACGATACAATCGCATTAAATGCCAAACCTACTTTGTGGGAGCCGTCAGTCAGCTGACAACAAACCTTACGTGGTGGGAGGGAAATCTCCCCAGACCAGGGGAATTTAATTAGGTTATGCAAAAAGGATTAGGGTTGTGTAATTTTTAATTAATTTCTGCAAAGCCTCGTGGATATTCTAATAGGGCTGGCAGGACAGCTGGAGACTCTCTGGAATTTATTTGTGGAAAGGGGGTTCTTGGGGTTTTCTCTTCTCCTTCAAAGAGCCAATTAAATTAGGATTTACGCAGATGGGCGTGGACACTGCGAGGCCTCCAACGAAACAAGCTTTAGTTAGTCAGTATCCAGACTACCATCTTAATCTGATTACAGCCAGACCACCTAAAACAAGGCATTTTTTAGGAGAGAAATAGCAAACTGGATTAATCTGCCACGGTGATCCTGAAGTGGATGGCAACTAGGGGCAGGGTGTGGGGGAGAGACCTGGGCCGAATTTGACTCTGTACAGTTAAGAGGGGGGCAAAATACTCTCCCAGACGATATCAGGGCCCTGCGAGATCTTGTCCTGTTCCGCAAGGCCTGTAAGACTGCATTGTTTCATCTTGCATTTGAGAACTCTCAAACACAGTGGGAGGGCTTCTAGCCCCACTGGTGGACCTCCTGATCGTTTTTTGGGCCACCGTGTGACACAGAGTGTTGGATTGGATAGGCCATTGGCCTGATCCAACATGGTTTCTCTTATGTTATGTTCTTCTGAACTAAGATGGGAGAGAGCTGCCAAAGCCCCTGGAGGCCAGCTGTTTCTAATACCGCCGTTATTGCACACCTATGAGACATCAAGGAGCCCCGTGGCACAGAGTGGTAAAGCTGCAGTACGGCAGTCCAAGCTCCGTTCACGACCTGAGTTCGATCCCAGCGGAAGCTGGGTTCAGGTAGCCGGCTCGAGGTTGACTCAGCCTTCCATCCTTCCGAGGTCGGTAAAACGAGTACCCAGCTTGCTGGGGAGAAAGTGTAGATGACTGGGGAAGGCAATGACAAACCACCCCGTAAAAAGTCTGCTGTGAAAACGCTGTGAAAGCAACGTCACCCCAGAGTCGGAAACGACTGGTGCTTGCACAGGGGACTACCTTTACCTTTTTATGAGACATCGACCTAGGCCATTAGCAAAGCTGGAAATTATGCAGAACCATGAGAATGCCGCCTACCTCTTACACTATGTATTAGAAGAAACAGCACCAGGATTTTTAAACATTTATAGATTATGGTTTTAATATTGTTTGTATGTTTTATATTGGTTACTGTTTTACGATAGACTGCTGTACTTTCACAATGCCGTCTCTGCCTTGTTAGCCGCCCTGAGCTCGCTCACAGGGAAGGCGGGATATAAACAGAAATACATACATTTATACAGGGCTGGTTTTGTAGAAGCCCAGAAGAACTCATTTGCCTATTAGGCCACACACCCCTGACATCACCATGGTTTGGCACAGGGCTTTTTTTTGTAGAAAAAGTTCAGCAGGAGCTCATTTGCATGGTAGGCCACACCCCCTGACACCAAGCCAGCTGGAACTGCGCTCCTGTGCGTTCCTGCTTAAAAAAAATAAAATTTAAAAAAGCCTGCATATATACATACAGAGGAAGGGAGCAGGCAGAAAATCTCAGACTAAACCAAAATGCAAAGCTCCCCGTGATCTGGGCTCGTGACACTTCGAAGTCACAAAAGTAATACTCATAGAGCACAGGCTCCACGGCTCTTTTTCTAGCAGGAGCTCCTCTGCATATTAGGCCACGCCCCCCCCCCGATGTAGCCAATCCTCCTGGAGCTTACAGTAAGCCCTGTACTAAGAGCCCTGTAAGCTCTTGGAGGATTGGCTACATCAGGGGGGGCGTGGCCTAATATGCAGAGGAGCTCCTGCTAGAAAAAAAGCCTGCATCGCTGTTTATCAGGTGGTAATTCTGAGGGCTGCCAAGCCCTCCCCAAATAATGAATTTTTGCTTTTCATGAACACGTTCTTCCAGGTTGCACCGCCCCCCCCCCTTTGCATGTGCAAATATAGTCATGTCACCACTTGTGGATATCTTCTCACCAAGCAATCAAGTCTTCAATGCAGAGCGATGATGTCATTCCATCCCCCTCCCCCCTGTGCTTCATGATGGTAGATTGCCTGGGTCCTTTTCCACCAGTGAGTATGCAACTCCAACCAACGGAGCCAATTGTTGGCTCAGGAAAGGTGCCCTGCGCAAGTGCCAGTCGTTTCTGACTCTGGGGTGACATCGCATCACGACATTTTCAAGGCAGACTTTTTACGGGGTGGTTTGCCCTTGCCTTCCCCAGTCATCTACACTTTCCCCCCAGCAAGCTGGGTCCTCATTTGACCGACCTCGGAAGGATGGAAGGCTGAGTCAACCTCGAGCCGGCTACCTGAAAACCCAGCTTCCGCCGGGGATCAAACTCAGGTCATGAGCAGAGCTCAGGACTGCAGTACTGCAGCTTTAACACTCTGCACCGTGGGGCTCTTATTGTTGGCTCAACCCGCCAGCAACTGGGCCTTGCAAAGAGACCCGCACGCACCATCCGTGTGCTACTCTGCGGCCCAATTAAGCCGAGTCTCAGCCCCTTTGGGAGAGAAGCAGCGGGGCTCTGCGTTAATTGGTTCTGCCAGGATAGCCCCATATCAGCGCACAGCAGTAGTCTAGCGGGGCAGTTGCCAAAGAATGGACCAGTGGTGTCAGATCCTCAGCCAAGAAGAAAGGTCCCAGTAGGACACCCAGCTGAGATGCTGGAAGGCTGTTGCCCTCGGATTAATACTGTCTTTGAGCAGTGCATCACGAATTTGTTGGACTCGTGGCTATCAAACGCTGGGATAGCCACCAGCTCGGATGGATTTGGTGGGAAGCAGGGTGCTAGGCCAGATGGACATCTCTCCGTCTGACCCGGCAGGGCTCTTTCGGTACCAGAAACCACACAACACAACCCCACCCCTCATTCTTAGAAAGACTGAGCTCCGATCGGGAAAATTTTGGAGACAGCTGAGATGGACTATCTTCCCTACTTGGCGGCGAGTCTAAGGAGGAAGCTAAAAAACTTTGGGAGCCATTGTATATTTGGCTTGACACTCCTGGTTGATCTCTTAAATGCTGGTATTTGATGATAAATGCCGTGGTTTGCTATCGTATACCGCTATATAAGAGCCCCGTGGCGCAGAGTGGAAAAGCTGCAGTACTGCCGTCGGAGCCCTCTGCTCACGACCTGAGTTGGATCCCAGCAGAAGCTGGGTTCAGGTAGCCGGCTCGAGGTTGACTCAGCCTTCCATCCTTCCGAAGTCGGTCAAATGAGTCCCCAGCTTGCTGGCGGGAAAGCGTAGATGACCGAGGAAGGCAATGGCAAACCACCCCGTAAAAAGTCTGCCGTGAAAACGTTGTGAAAGCAACGTCACCCCGGAGTCGGAAACGACTGGTGCTTGCACAGGGGACTACTTTGACCTTTTTATACTGCTTTATAGACCCAATCAAGATATGTATAAGCCAGAACTCACAGTATCTATACAGTATTTGTTACGCTTAATGTACTTTGAACTACTGAATCTTTGCTATTACTTTGGCGATATATTGCTACGCAGAACGTAACGTGTCTTTCTTATGTCTTTCCATTGCTATCTGTTTTTTTTAAATCCCCTTCCCCATCCCCCTTTTCTATAGAAACTTGATAAAACTTTTAAACTGTTAGAAAACTTGAGATCCGCACGTATCTTCTGAAGACACGTACCGAGCAATTTTTGAAGCACGCTATCCTTTCCGGCGAACCTCCATGACTGTTGCTTCTGCTGTACCCAAAACCAAACACCCTCCCCGCTCCTTCAAGGTTGACTCAGTTGCTGGAAAACAGCCGAGCTCTGAAGATCTCAGGGAGGTCCTCAAGAACAGCAGCAGACGTCAGGTACAAACAGCCAGAGGGCTGCCAAGCAAACCCGCATCTGTGCTCGCCTGGAACCCTTGAGGCTTGGAGGGGGGTGGGGTGGGACAAGAAAGAGGATTACGGGAGTTGGAATTAAATTAAGTCACTGGCAACGGCAGTCAGTTGGCACACAGGCAGAGTCCTCCATATGCGAACGCCGGGTGACGTCTCTGCAGGTGAGCACGGAACTTGCTTGGAGCATTTGGGGTGAACAGTTGTACACGAGGAGAGGGCTCTCACATGCAGACCGCCTTTGGCTAGCAGCCGAGGTGCACTGGGAGAAGCATCCCTTGCTTGGCGGCAGATGGGAGCCGCCCAAGGCAAGACAGGCTGCGTTGGCACCAGGATCCCGCAGAGCCTTTTGAAGGCATCCCGTCTTGGAGTCTGAAAGAGCGGGAAAGAGCTCCCCTGGAGCACAGTGGCTTCCTGCCTCCAGCTGCAAAAAAACTCCCCCAAAACAGACTGGCAGCCTCTCTTATCCTCAGGAGCCCGGGAATTAGATGGTTCCCTCTCTCCCGAATGATCCCCTTCCAGCACACTCTTGACTCCAAATCACTGTTTACTAGAATGGGGTGGGGAGAGAAAACAAAAAGAACTTTAACGAACGAATCTTGGCAGCACAAAAGGCTCTGCGGAGACTCTTTAATGCTTATTTTTAGCTTTCAATAAACCGGAAATGTTCAGCTTCACTTTCTGGCATTGGCACAGGGGCCTTATTCTGCATCGCTCCTTCCTCTTGATGAAAGGCAAGGCACATCTTGAGAGAGAGAGAGACAAAGAGAGACAGAGACAAAGAGAGACGGAACAAAATAGGAGTCAATAGCACCTTTAAGACCAACAGTTTTATTCAGAACGTAAGTTTTCATGTGCTCCAAGCACACTTCATCAGACGAGGAATCTGGCACAGTGAGCAGAGCCACACATAGCTGAGCCGTTGCCTACCAGCTATGTGTGGCTCTGCTCACTGTGCCGGATTCCTCGTCTGATGAAGTGTGCTTAGAGAGCACACGAAACCTTACATTCTGAATAAAACTACCGTAAGTTGGTCTTAAAGGTGAAATTGACTCCTATTTTGTTCTTCTACTTCGGACCAACACCACTGCCTACTTGGATCTATCTAAAGAGAGAGACAAAGACAGAGACAGAGAAAAACACAGAGAGAGACAGAGCGAGAGACAGAGACAAAGAGAGAGAGACAGAAAAAGACAGAGAGAGAGACAGAGACAAAGAGAGAGAGACAGAAAAAGACAGAGACAGACAGACAGACAGAGAGACAGAGACAGAGACAAAGACAAAGAGACAGAGACAGGGACAAAGAGATAGCGAGACAGAGAGAGACCGAGACAGCACAAAAGGCAGAAGGAGAATCTGGTTTTGCTAACCGGGTTATAGGCTTGGCTGGAACAGCTGGGTGTAGCAGCAAAGTTAGGGGCTCATTTCAGAAATCATTCTCCACCCCATGTGGAAGCAGGGGGCAATGGGGGAACAGAACCAGGGAGGATGAAAAGGACATGGAGTTATCTAGCAGGAACAGAGTGCAATTTGGCAGGCTCTGGGCCAAACAAGAGATAATTCAATGTGCTATAACAGGGGTAGCCAACGGTAGGTCTCCAGATGTTTTTTGCCTACAACTCCCATCAGTCCCAGCCATTGGCCAGGCTGGCTGGGGCTGATGGAAGTTGTAGGCAAAAACATCTGGAGAGCTACCGGCCACCTGTGTAATAACAACATAAGAAGAGCCCTGCTGGTTCAGGCCAGGAGTCCATCTAGTCCAGCAGCCTAAGAATAAAAAGGTAAAGGTAGTCCCCTGTGCAAGCACCAGTTGTTTCTGACTCTGGGGTGACGTTGCTTTCACAACGTTTTCACAGCACACTTTTTACGGGGTGGTTTGCCATTGCCTTCCCCGGTCATCTACACTTTCCCTCCAGCAAGCTGGGGACTCGTTTGACCGACCTCAGAAGGATGGAAGGCTGAGTCAACCTCGAGCCGGCTACCTGAACCCAGCTTCCGCTGGGATCGAACTCAGGTCGTGAGCAGAGTTGAGGACTGCAGTACTGCAGCTTTACCACTTTGGCCACGGGGCATTAAGCCTAAGAATAGGACCTGCTAGATCAGACCAAAAGTCCATCCAGTCCAACGTCCTAAGAGCATAACAAGAGCCCTGCTGGCTCAGACCGGTGGTCCATCATGTCCAGCTTCCTGTCTCACACAGTAGCCAACCAGGTCCTCTGGACCGCCAACAACAGGGCACAGAGGTTAAGGCCTTCCCCTGATGTTGTCTCCCGGCTCTGGGATTCAGAGAATTAGTGCCTCCGAATGTGGAAGTTTCCCCTCAGACACCATGGCTAGGAGCCACTGACAGACTCCTCCTCCATTAATCCTTCTGTTCGCCTGAACATATACGAGCTCTTACTGGGCAATTTGACTTTGTAAAAAAGCAGTGAGCCAGAAAACTCTGATGGAGCCTAGCTCTCTCCTGGGTGAAACACAAAGGGCTCGCCAATCCAGGCTAGAGCCGCTGGGCACGGCAACAAGTCTGATGTGGAGTGACGTTACAAGGCAGCCGGCTTATGACACACATTTTGTTAGATTCTTACTAAGGGCATGAACCAGCTGTGACTGGTGTGGGCGGTTTTCTCATCAAGGGGCCTTACAGAAGAAGAAAAAGAAGACTGTAGATTTTTACCCCACCTTTCTCTCTGAATCTCAAAAGTCTCAGAGTGGCTGATAATCTCCTTCCCTCAAAACACACACCCTGTGAGGTGGGTGAGGCTGAGAGGGCTCTCCCAGAAGAAGCTGCCCTTTCAAAGACAACTCCCGTGAGAGCTACGGCTGACCCAAGGCCATTCCAGCAGCTGCAAGTGGAGGAGGGGGGAATCAAACCCGGTTCTCCCAGATAAGAGTTTGCACACTTAACCACTACACCAAACTGGCTCTCAGTGCGGCATTAAGGCATCCTGCTCTTTTCTGCTAAATGAAAGTTATGTTATTTCACTAACAAGAGATCCATGCATGAATGGTCATTGGCAGTGATGTCTAAGTCTAAGCGGAACTTTAAATGCATTCTCCAAAGCAACATTAAAAGCATTCTCCAAGTCACCAGCTGGCTTGGAGGAGCTTTTTAAAGAGAGAAATGCGTTCTCCAAGCCAGTTGATGGGGCGGTGGGGGCTCCGAGAGCAGCACAATGTGTGTGAAACAGCCACGCATGGCTCCTGAGCCACGGTTTGGCCATCCGTGTACTAGACATTTTCTTCAGTTTTAAAAAGTTTTATTAGTTTCAGAAAAAGTAAGGGTAGGGGATAGGGGAGAATAGAGAGCACAATACATTTTAATCTTATTCTGTATAATGATACTTTCAGAAAATACAAGCTTACACCTACAATACTTTCTTTATCTAAATTGTCTCATATTATTATCTCTAAACTAAACATCATCATCGTCATAAAATTTTATATTATAAATCTTTAAATTATCTATTAGTTTTGACAATTCCAGTAAAGGCAATTTTGTAATATAAAATACAGGGGGAAAGGGAAAAATAAGTTCACACCAGAGAATTTTAAGAATCTTGAGTGCCTAACCAGGCATAAAATTTCATCCAGTATTTTCTTGCTTCTTCCTTAGATCTCCCAGCTAGACATTTTCTTTCTAGACAACTGCACAGCTTAAGAAAACCGAAATGTTGATGGAGAAAAAAAAGAAAAATCAAAAGAAATGAGGAATAGATCCACTTGAGCCTCTATGACAGGGGTGTTGAACATGCAATTCAGAAGCCAAATCAGGCCCTCAGAGGGCTCCTATCAGGCCCCTGAGCAACTGGCTGTCGTCTGCTTCCTTCTCCCTCTCTCTTGCTTCCGTCTGCATAACAGCTTGCTTTGCCAGCCTTGCTCAATTGCACAGGAGCTACAAAGCAAAACCTCTATTTTCTCCATTGGCTGAGTCTCCTCCCTTGGGGAGAAAGGGAGGAGGGATAGCTTGCTTTGCCAGGCTCACTCAATTGCACAGCAGAGCTACTGAGCCAAGCATCTCTTCCTCTGTTGGCTGAGGCTCCCCCTCCCCAGTCCCCTGGGGAAGGAAGGAAAGTTCCTTTGCCCAGTTCCCTGGGTCCCATGGGAGAAATACAAAGAAAGCATCCTTAAGACTAATGAATGTTAACATTTTAAGCATGTTTTAAGTTTTTAAATATATATATATATATTTGTGTTTGTCTGTGTTCTTTGTACAATTTATATCTCTGCTACCTAATCTTAAATAGGTACACACATGGACCAGCCCGACATGGCCTGGCCCAACAAGGTCTCATTTATGTCAGATTCGGCCCTCATAGCAAATGAGTTCGACACCCCTGCTCTATGGAATCCTGAAGGGGAGGATTGGGACGGGCGCACACAGGCAGTCTCTGAAACGCTTTCTCTCTCCCTGTGATTCATCCCCCTCCTCCCCAGCTGGTTGCCTTTATCCATGGACCTGGACATTCTGGACAGTGTTCCCTCGAAGCTAGTGCGAGCTAGCTCACAGTTTCTTAGCCTCCGGCTCACACATTTTTGTCTTAGCTCAGGAAAAAAATGGCCCCAGAGCAAACTAATTTATAATAATAATAATATTTAATTTGTATCCCGCCCTCCCCGCTGAAGCAGACTCAGGGCGGCTCACATAGCATAACATAAAATATAAACATTACAATGATAAAAGCAAACTGTTTACACAACATATTGAACAAAGCAGGAGTCAAGTGGCCCCTTTAAGACCAACCCATTTTTATTTAGAACGTACGCTTTCGCGTGCTCCTAAACACACTTCATCAGACAAGGAATCCAGCACAGTGAGCAAAGCCATACATAGCTAAGCAGAGCCATACACAGCTGGTGGGCAGTGGCCCAGAATGCAACATGGTACAGATTTAAGAACCAATGACAGTGAAGTAAAACTATCTGGTAGGCAGTGGCTTAGAATGTAAAATGGTACAATGACAGAATAGTAAAATTAACAAATTGAGCAAAACTTTGATCTGAGTAGCATGAGCATATTACAATTCAACATATTACAATTACAACATGTATTATATATATATATATATATATATATATATATATATATATATATATATATATATATATATATATATATATATATATATATATATATATACACACAGACACACACACAATTACAACATAATATTACAACATATTGCAATATGCAATGTATGTTAAATATTACAAAAGATTACAATACTATTACATTAAAACCATCTAATTTATACAATAGCTCACAACTTAAATGCCAGTAGCTCACAAAGTAGAACTAGACATTCTAGCCAGTGTTCCCTCCAAGCTGAGTTAGGGCAAGCTAGCTCACAGTTTTTTAGCCTCCGGCTCACACATTTTTGTCTTAGCTCAGGAAAAATGGCCCCAGACCAAGCTAATCTATGCAGTAGTTCACAACTTGAATGCCAGTAGCTCACAAAAGAGAACTGGACATTCTAGCCAGTGTTCCCTCCAAACTGAGCTAGTGCAAGCTAGCTCACAGTTTTTTAGCCTCCGGCTCACACATTTTTGTCTTAGCTCAGGAAGGATGGCCCCTGAGCAAGCTAATCTATGCAGTAGCTCACAACTTGAATGTCAGTAGCTCACGAAGTAGAATTTTTGCTCATATGACTCCACAGCTTGCAGGGAGTATTGATTCTGGCTAGGTCAGCCTTTTTTGCATTCCGCTCCAAACCTGGCATAAGCCGGAACCGTCTCTTAAGTCTTGTGTGTGTTTGTAAATGCAAAGTAACGCAGGGCTGCCCTTTCTCGACAAAGAATTAGGAACAAATGTCCCGCTGACACCCAGATGGCTTTGGCCTTTGAAGCGCTGCTCGCTTGAAAGGCAAAAATGGGCTCCGGTAATTAAAGTAAGAGCCGAGGCTCTCCAAAGGGACTGAGAGTCTCCAAGCAGGAAATAAATCACCTTAAGGCTGCACTGCGGTATTGACAAAAGAAAATTTATTGTATTTGTTTGATCAGGCTAATGAGCTCAAGTCTCTTTGCGTCAGTAACTGTTTTCCCGCCATGCCTCTAAAATGGGCCTCACCGTGGATTAATTCCACTTGGAGCTGGGTGAGCGTGAATGCAGGAAATTCACCTCCCCCCTACACACACTTCCAGAGCCCCCCTAATACAACCCAGAAGCTGAAAAGAAGATGGCAAGAAGGAGGAGGAGCAGAAAAAGCTTTCACGCCAGTTCAGCGCAGTCAAGAAAAATTAATCACTCCTCAAGCAAAGCCCAAACTGTTTCTCTTTGACATTTCAAAACTAACAAACCAATCCCCCCACCCCCCCACTCCTGACTCTGATATCCATTTTTTATTTGCCACATATGCATGCCTGGCTGAAATACTTTAAGGCGGCAAAAATTCTCTCTAAAAATGTAAACACAGAGCCAAGCGATCCTTGTAATAAACGCGTCTGCAACTGTCCGGAAGCTTGAGCTAATTTTATGTTGATCCCGCTGTAATTGCTATGGAACCACCCATACATAGCACTAGATGGAAAAGCTAGGGAGTATTTAAAAAGGAACCTTTTTTTTAAAAAGTGGGATATTTGTACAAACCCAGATCAGCCTCCAGGTTTGCATACAAACACACAAAAATAATTTTTTAAGCAAATGCGAGAAGCAAGAACCACCTTCTTTTCTACACAGAACTGTGTCAAGAGGCGCTGAGCCCTTGACCCAGTTGCTAGGATTCGACTGAATGCTGCACAATACCAAGAAATCACCCTCCCCACAAACCCAACCATACAGCCAATAGGCAGCCATCTCGGGCACACTCCATCCCTGTCAAGCATCGATATTTCTCAATAATCAGTCTTTTGTTACTGACTCAAAAGTTGCTTTATTGAAGAAACTCCATAGCTTTGCCGAGGACAGAATCCTTGGAAGTAATGACGTACGCAAACTTACGTAGTTACTTTACAGGATAACTTCAAAGGATAGTTTACAGATGCAATTGGAGTCACAGGTTCAAAGGTTACTACATAGTATCTCTTTTATTACTAAAGAATGCAGGCTATTAGAAACATCTCCCTTTCTCACACTTTCTCTGAGGCCAGATAAAACCTGTCTGTGTGAATCTGGGGGAGAGGCACATCACACTGTTACCAGTCAGGCTAATCTAAACATCCTTGGCCCTGATGTATTTACTACTTGCCTCTAGGTTGTAAAAGAGGGGGGAGCAGGAGATGTTGGTGATCTGCTCCTTGTCTTAGCGACCATCATGGCGCACAGAAACATGCATGCTTGACAATCCCTCGATAGAGGACTCAAAGGGGCTCCCCCAAGTTTTTCTACCCATCTTATATCCCCCCAAAAAGTTCTATTTATTTTTAAACCCAATTTTGGAGAAGCTGCAAGAACCGGACCTTATTAAAAGCACAAGCTTCAAAAGGGAAATGCACACACAAACCTGAAAACCTCATATCAAAAGGGGGGGGGTCTGTTTGTGGTGGTTTTCACTTCAGGTCAGAACAATGGCTCACTTACCCGCTGCAGTCTGAATGTAACTGGCAAGGGTACACACCCGTCTCTCACAGGCCCCGCTGGGAAGGAAGAGCACGATGACAGCCAGCAAGGCGCTGAAGGCCAAGAGGGCGCAGCCCCCAGAACACAGCACCGCGCTCGTCTGGAAAGAAAGACAGCATCAAATCAGCATCGGTCGCTTTCTCCGGATTTCCCCCTGAACTACACAGTGGCAAGTGTTTAGTCTTCAATACAAAAGAATACAAGATCCCCCAGGACTCAGTTAGGGTTACCAGCCTCTAGGTGGGGCCTGGGAAGCTCCTGGTATCACAGACTACAGAGATAGTTCCCCTGGAGGAAATGATTGCTTTGGAGGGCAAACTCTTTGGTATAGCCTAGATCAGGGGTGGCCCAACTTGCTTAAAGTAAGTGCCACATACAATAAACCCCAGATGTTCAAGAGCTGCAAGGAAGGAAGGGAGGGAGAGAGGGAGGGAGGAATGGATGTGGGAGAGAAAGGTGGAAAGAAAGCAACTTTAATGCTAAATGTATTCTCCAAGTTGCAGTTGGCTTGGCTTGGATTTAAAGAGAGAAATGCCTTCTCCAAGCTGGCCAACAGTGGCAGTGAGCCATATAATATGTGTGAAAGATCCACACGTGGCTCCCAAGCCACAGTTTGGCCACCCCTGGCATAGATTCTAGGCAAACTCTCTCTCCAAGTTCCCCCTTCCACAGGCATTAACCCCACACCTCCAGGAATTTCCCAGGGCAGTGTTGGCAACCCTAGATCTGCTGCAGTGAGGGTCTCTGCCTTTCGTCTACATTTCCCCCCTCCCACCACCAAATGCCAAGCATTTCAGAAGTTCCCTCCCTGCCGCAAGAGCAAATTGTGGCCATTTGTGCCAAATGTGAGAGGCACCCACAGAAAAGCTGGGAGTTCCCACATACTTGGGGGGGGGGGGAGAGTATGGCAAAGAATATCAACGTGTAAATTAATCAAAGGGGATGGGAGCAACTCCAAAATGATGAGAAGGATTGAGCATTTCTATTTATTGATACACTTAAGAGCAGGGGTGGAATTCTAACAGGAGTTCCTTTGCATATTAGGCCACACCCCCTAGATGTAGCCAATCCTCCAAGAGCTTACAAAAAAAGAGCCATGTAAGCTCTTGGAGGATTGGCTACATCAGGGGTGCGTGGCCTAATACGCAAAGGAGCTCCTGCTAGAATTCCACCCCTGCTTATGCACCACCTCTTCTCTTGGCCCAAGGTTGGCTCCATGCGTCATGTTAAGAATCATTGAAGGGGAGGGAAAGTTAACCTGGGTAAGCCCCTGAGATAGGGTTGTCACCCTCAAGGCAGGGCCTGGAGATTTCCCAGAATTACAATTTATCTGCAGACTACAGAGATGGAAAAAAATGGATGCTTTGGCGAGTGGACCTCTATGACATTATACCAGGGGTGACCAAACTGTGGCTTGGGAGTCACATGTGGCTCTTTCATATGAACATATGAAGCTGCCTTATACTGAATCAGACCTTTGGTCCATCAAAAGTATTGTCTTCTCAGACTGGCAGCGGCTCTCCAGGGTCTCAAGCTGAGGTTTTTCACACCTATTTGCCTGGGCCCTTTTTTGGAGATGCCAGGGATTGAACCTGGGACCTTCTGCTTCCCAAGCAGATGCTCTACCACTGAGCCACCGTCCCTCCCCAAACATATTCACACATATTGTGCAGCTCTTGAAGCCCCCCACTGCCCCAGTGCCAACTTGGAGAAAGCATTTCTCTCTTCAAATCACTTCTCCAAGCCAAGCCAGTCAGCGGCTTGGACAATGCATTTAAAGTTGCTTTCTTTCTACCTCTCCCACCCTCCTCCCTCCCCATCTATTTTCCTTCCTTCCCTCCCTCCCTCCCTCGTCTTGCATTTCTCAAACATCTGACATTGATTCTACGTGGCTCTTACATTAAGCAAGTTTCGCCACTCCTGCATTATGCCCTGCTGAAGCCCCTCCCCTTCCCAGGCTCCACCCCCCCAAATCTCTAGGAATTTCACAACCTGGAGTTGGCAACTCTACCCAGAGAGCATAGAGAAACTAGGAAAGTGGGCGTTTTCCAAATGGTTTCTTCCTCCCGGGGCCCTTCACAGTAACACCCCTAACCCTGCTCTGGTACAGTCTCACTGCCCACACCCCAGATGGACTGACTCCACCAGGGAAGCCCCAGCCTTCTCGTTTGCAAGATCTGAGCCAGGCTGCTAATAAGAGGAAGTTGTGGAGGTCATTAATTCATAAAAAGCCGCCATAAATTAGAAGCTACTTGACGGCATATAAAACCCCACACGGCGCACCAAACTCCTGGGAAGCTACAGAACATTAACAAACATATGAACTGTTGATTGCGGGGAAGAGTCAGGGGCGGAATGTTGGAAGGAGGAGATGGTCACTTTGGGGAGAAACTCAGCTATAGCCAGGCCTTGAATTCAGCAGGAGCTCACAGGAGCACAGCTCCTGAACCTTTCTGAGGGTTCCCCCTCTTCCTCCCCACCTACCTTGTCCATTGAATCGGAGGTACAGCTGCATGACAACCCCTGGATTAGGAGAGAGGGCAGCCAACCAGCCACCAGGGGCTTTGCCACACCCCCAGTAGCCCTCATTAACCTCTGGAGAAGGCCACACCACCCTTTCTTCGCTTCTTATGTGATTTTGGAGAGCCAGTTTGGTGTAGTGGTTAAGTGCGCGGACTCTTATCTGGGAGAACCGGGTTTGATTCCCCACTCCTCCACTTGCACCTGCTAGCATGGCCTTGGGTCAGCCATAGCCCTGGCAGAGGTTGTCCTTGAAAAGGGCAGCTGCTGTGAGAGTCCTCTCAGCCCCACCCACCTCACAGGGTGTCTGTTGTGGGGGAGGGAGATAAAGGAGATTGTGAGCCGCTCTGAGACTCTTCGGAGTGGAGGGCGGGATATAAATCCAATATCTTCTTCTTCTTCAAGTGGCTTGCTGGCCTTTTGACTGGGGGCGGGGGCAGGAGAGCCCCAGGCAAGCAAGGCCTGCTTGGGTTGCTTGGATCTCTAACCAGCCCAAGCAGGTCTCGCTCACCCAGAGCTCTCCTTTCTGCGTCACACATATTGTGCAGTTTGTGTTAGTTTGTTAGTTTGTGTTGACTGGACTGAGACAACAGTTGGCTTCGTCATCTCAGTCCAGTCAACCCAAACTAACAATCGCCAGACCCCAACTTGTGATTCTTTTAATCTGCTAAAAAACATTTCCATGACTCTGCAAGCCAACTCACTGCCCACTTTCCCTATATTAAGGACTGCTGGCCATTCCATTCTATTGTCAGATGAAGTGTGCGTCTAACACACGAAAACTGACATTCTGAATAAAACTTTATTGGTCTTAAAGGTGCAACTGGACTCCTGCACTGACAATGGAAATTATCAGTCCATATAAAAGGTGAACAGCAAATTAGCATGCAACATAATGAATTTGTCAGTTCCACTCTTGCCGTGACATAGATATTGTTGGTACGCTGATTTGCTGTTTGCCCGCTGCCTATATGTATGGACTGATAACTTCCATTTCAATGTATCTGAGGAAGTGTGCATGCACACAAAAGCTCGTACCTTAAATAAAACTGTGTTGGTCTTTAAAACTGCCACTGGACTCCAACTTTCCCCCTATCTCTGCAGACCAACACGCTGCCCATCTGAATCCAGCGGCTTTTGGGGAAGGGGGAAGTTTCTGTTCTTGCAAACAGCATGGGCTGAGGAGACTTCATCTCCATACCTTCCCAGCGCCATAACGGAAGGGGGAGCATTCCTCTGCATCGCACTGCTCTAATTTTGTTTGACGTGGAGATATCCAAACCCTTGGGTGTTTTCAGCACTTTCTTAGGGAAAAGGTTTGAGCTCCTCCTGTGTCCCTGAAATAAAGCCACTGGCTACTGATTGAAGGCAGCTGTTGATGGGAAGCACTGGAAAAATGTCCCAAAACTAGGGCTGCCAACCTCCAGATGGGGCCTGGGGATCTCCCAGACCAGAAAGATCAGGTCCCCTGGAGTACATGACCGCTTTTTAAAAAAAGCTAAAGGTAGTCCCCTGTGCAAGTCCCAGTCATTTTCGACTCTGGGGTGACGTTGCTTTCTCAACGTTTTTACGGCAGACTTCTTAAGGGGTGGTTTGCCCTTGCCTTCCCCAGTCATCTATGCTTTCCCCCCAGCAAGCTGGGGACTCATTTTACCCACCTCGGAAGGATGGAAGGCTGAGTCAAGCTCGAGCAGGCCACCTGAAAACCCAGCTTCCACCGGGGATCGAACTCAGGTCGTGAGCAGAGGGCTCCGACTGCAGTACTGCAGCTTTACCACTCGGGGACTCTTTTAGTAGCATGATGCCCCACTGAGGTCCTTCCCAGACTGCGCCTCTACATCTCTAGGAATTTCCAAACCCAGAGGTAGCAACCCACCTGAAGCTGAAATACTGCTGGTAAAGCTTCCCTAGTTAGCTGCACCACCAAGCAGGTGAGATTTGGGTGACTCCTCCCTCCCTCTTGCTGCAGGGCTTGCAAAGCCCAGCCCAATCTCCCAAAATAGCAGGGTTTTTTTGGGGCAGGAGTGCACTGGAGTGGGGCTCTGCCTGGATTCGCCAGGGCTCTGGCTGGCACACTGGGGAAAGCAAAGGGAGGCATCTTTAAATGCCTCCCAATGGCTTCAGCCTTCCCCAGAGTGTCCACTGCAGCGGGCAAGCCGGGGGAAGGCACAGTGGAGTTCTTGAGGGCTTCTTCTACAAAGAAAAGCCCAGCAAAATAGTGTTTAAGAACATAAGAGAAGCCATGTTAGATCAGGCCAATGGCCCATCCAGTCCAACACTCTGTGTCACACAGTGGCAAAAAATTTATACACACACACACACACACACTGTGGCTAATACCCACTGATGGACCTCTGCTCCATATTTTTATCTAAACCCCGCTTGAAGGTGGCTATGCTTGTGGCCGCCACCACCTCCTGTGGCAGTGAATTCCACATGTTAATCACCCTTTGGGTGAAGAAGTACTTCCTTTTATCCGTTTTAACCTGTCTGCTCAGCAATTTCATCGAATGCCCACGAGTTCTTGTATTGTGAGAAAGGGAGAAAAGTACTTCTTTCTCTGCTTTCTCCATCCCATGCATTATCTTGTAAACCTCTATCATGTCACCCCGCAGTCGACGTTTCTCCAAGCTAAAGAGCCCCAAGCGTTTCAACCTTTCTTCATAGGGAAAGTGTTCCAGCCCTTTAATCATTCTAGTTGCCCTTTTCTGGACTTTCTCCAATGCTATAATATCCTTTTTGAGGTGCGGCGACCAGAACTGCCGCACCTCAAAAATGCGCCGCTTTGCTTTCACGCGCAACTTTCAGACGGCTGCCAGGACTCGGCTTTCGCCGATGCACCATTTGAATCGGCTTCGGCTCCCTCCTCCTCACTCCTCCTAGCAGCGGGCCGTGTCTGACAGCAGCAGGGCCTCTTCTCCCGAGCGCCTGTTAATTAAGAAACATCCAGGCGCGGCTGGGAAGGCGATCCATTTTATCTATCAGCGGAGGCAGCGAAACGCATCAGCGGAGTCTAATGGCCCTTGTGTTCAGTGCCTAATCCCTTCCCGCCTGGGATGCCCGCGCTGTTATTGCCTGCCCCCGGAATCCTAATCACTCCTGGGACCCAGCAACAGGTGAACCGTGGGCAATAGATTTAACGGGGAAGGCGCAAGAGCGAGGTGGAGAGCAAACACCAGAGACGCGGTCTGTCGGAGGTCTTGCGCTCCCGCAATCGAAGTAGGATAAACGTTTCACAGTCTTGCGGGGGGGGAAGCCAAAGGAGACCGTTGGAGTAGAGAGAAATTGGGTTTATTTGCTCTTGCTGCAGAAGGAGTGGGGTAAAATCAACCTTAAAATGTTCGTGGAAGAGGACGATTGCTCTCTCTTCCCTTTCCCTTTGCTGCCCTGAGAGCTGAGAACTTGCTTTTTTCTATTAAATGGTTTCTCATATTCTCAGGAAACTAAGTTCTGCATCCATGCCGGGATGGGCTCGATAGTTAGCGTGAACTTTTATTTGCAGTGATGAACATATGAAGCTGCCTTATACTGAATCAAGGGGCCCCGTGGTGCAGAGTGGTAAAGCGGCAGTACTGCGGTCTGAACTCTCTGCTCACGACCTGAGTTCGATTCCAGCGGAAGCTGGATTCAGGTAGCCGGCTCAAAGTTGACTCAGCCTTCCATCCTTCCGAGGTCGGTAAATTGAGTACCCAGCATGCGGGAGGGAAAGTGTAGATGACTGGGGAAGGCGATGGCAAACCACCCCGTAAAAAAGTCTGCCATGAAAACGTCGTGATGCGACGTCACTCCAGATTCAGAAACGACTGGTGCTTGCACAGGGGACTTTTCCTTCCAATATTGAATCAGCCCTTGGTCTGTCAAAGTCAGTATTGTCTCCAACAAGCATCTCCAACTCAAAAGGGGTCCAGACAAATAGGCATGAAAAACCTCAGCTTGAGACCCTGGAGAGCTGCTGCCAGTCTGAGTAGACAATACTGACTTTGATGGACCCAGAGTCTGATTCAGTAAAAGGCAGCTTCATATGTCTACTCAGACTGGCAGTGGCTCTCCAGGGTCTCGAGGTTTTTCACACCTATTTGTTTGGACCCTTTTTAGTTGGAGATGCTGGGGATTGAACCTGGGACCTTCTGCTTACCAAGCAGATGCTCTGCCACTGAGCCTGTGATGTACAGAAGGGCCCTGTCCTGGACGCCCCAGGCTGGCATGATCTCACCAAATCTTGGAAGCTAAGCAGAGTTGTCCCAGTTAATATATGGATGGGAGATCATCCAGGAAGTCCAGGGTCACAACACAAAGGCAGGCAATGGCAAAACCACCTCTGAATGCCTTCTGCCTTGAAAACCCTACGGGGTTGCCGTAAGTCAGCTATGGCTTGATGGCACTTTTTACACACACACGGACGAGTGTGTCTGGTAATTTAAGGGTATTAACCAGGGCCTTTTTTGTAGCAAGGATCCTTTGCATATTAGGCCACACCTCCTTGATGTAGCCAATCCTCCAACAGCTTACAGGGCTCTTAGTGCGGGGTCTACTGTAAGCTCCAGGAGGATTGGCTACATCAGGGGGAGTGTGGCCTAATATGCAAAGGAGTTCCTGCTACCCAAAAAAAAAGCCCTGGACACATGTCAAATGCTGCCCCCGCCAGGTACATATCACAAAAGCGTGTGAGATTTCAGCACATTATCATGACAGACTTGCAGACTAGAAGCTTGCTTTCAAAAAGACGGAGATCCTGAAGAGCCAGAAGACCGCATCCACCTGCATCGCAATGGCGCTGCACTAAAAGTCACAGAGGGGCCTTTCCCTTTCAGCTCCTCCTGCATTGGTATTCTGCTTCCTCCCTCCAATCGGCAGAGAAAGCATAATTCAAGTGCTACGTTACCCATTACCGGAGATTTCATTTGGTATTCATAGCCAAACTCCCCAGCACCATCATAAAAGAAATTCATTTCTCTTTCTTCTTATCCCAGTCACACATCCAACATTTCCATCCATGCCAAAGCCGCACATAATTTAACACCAGCTAAACTCCTCTTAACAGATGCTTGAACCTCTGCCATGAGGGCAGGCAATTTGCGCCCCCCCCACACACACAAGCACACAAGATTGGGGGCCTGGATCTGTGCAAGACGGAAGCACATTCAAATTGTGCTACTGCTTTAAAAAAGGAGATTAAAATCTATTCAAACAAGGCATCAAATGGAAATCGTCTTCTATGGCAGCGGTCCCCAACCTTTTTGGCACCAGGGACTGGTTTCGTGGAAGACAATTTTTCCATGGACCGGAGGGGAGGGGGGGTGTTTTCGGGATGGTACAATGGTGCATTGTATCTATTCATTTGGTGTGATTGTTAAGTATGAGCACTCTTATCTGGGAGAACCAGGTTTGATTCCCCACTCCTCCACTTGCATCTGCTGGAATGGCCTTGGGTCAGCCATAGCTCTTGTAGGAGTTGTCCTTGAAAGGGCAGCTTCTGGGGAGAGCTCTCTCAGCCCCACCCACCTCGCAGGGTGTCTGCTGTGGGGGAGGAAGGCAAAGGAGATTGTGAGCCGCTCTGAGACTCTGAAATTTGGAGTGGAGGGCAGGATATAAATCCAATGTTTTCTTCTTGTTCTTATTACTACCACATTGTAATATATAATGAAATAATTATACAACTCACAGGCTGATTGCTAACAGGTCACAGATCGGTACCGGTCCATGGCCCAAGTGTTGGGGATCCCTGTTCTATGGGATTGGAAGAATATGCTACTGGACTCTACTGTTTTGCAGCAACAGACTAACACAGCTAGGAAAAGGAAAGGTCCCCTGTGCAAGCACCAGTCGTTTCCAGTTTGGTGTAGTGGTTAAGTGTGCGGGCTCTTATCTCAGAGAACTGGGTTTGATTCCCTGCTCCTCCACTTGCACCTGCTAGCATGGCCTTGGGTCAGCCATAGCTCTGGCAAAGGTTGTCCTTGAAAGGGCAGCTGCTGTAAAAGCTCTCTCAGCCTGACCCACCTCACAGGGTGTCTGTTGTCAGGGGAGAAGACATGGGGGATTGTAAGCTGATCTGAGCCTCTGATTCAAGGAGAAGGGCGGGGTATAAATCTGCAGTTCTTCTTCTTCTGACTCTGGGGTGACATTGCTTTCACAACGTTTTCACAGCAGACTTTTTACGGGGTGGTTTGCCCTTGCCTTCCCCAGTCATCTACGCTTCCCCCCCAGCAAGCTGGGTACTCATTTTACCGACCTCAGAAAGATGAAAGGCTGAGTCGACCTGGAGCCGGCTACCTGAAAACCCAGCTTCCGCCGGGGATCGAACTCAGGTCATGAGCAAAGCTTAGGACTGCAGTACTGCAGCTTTAACACTCTGCGCCACGGGACTCTTAACACAGCTAACTCCTCTGGAAAAATATGGGAAATGTTGTTCACTCTGGTACCCTGGATTTGGCCGGCCTGCCCTGTACGGCAAACATGGAAGCGTGCATTGACTCGCAAGGAGACAGGGCCAGTAGCTCAACGCCCCATCTGAGCAGCTGGCAAAACAATGCCAGCACCTGGAATCTTGTGGGCAAGTCCAGCCAGCCCACCTCAAAGAAGACTGTTGCCAAGCTGCGAAAGTGCAGAAAAAGGAAGCCAAAATGATCACCAGCTTGGAGCACCTTTCTGTTGGAAAAAAGAGGAGAGCTGGGATCTTTTCCACTTAGAACAAAGATGAATAAAAGCAGGGGGCGGGGAATGTGAAAGGTATAAAGACAGCTTTTCCTCTCTTTCTCATTATTCCAAAACTCAAGGATAAACCCAATAAAGTTGATAGGGAGAAGATTTCAGGCAAACCAAGGTAAGAACTTTGTCCATGCAGGCTTAGGATTGAATTGGTTAATGCCCCAGCCACTCCCTTAGATAGCTTAAGAAGAAGGTTAGACAAAAACTCACAGAAAACAGGTCCCAATGGCTAAGAGAACCTCTCTGTCCAGAGGCACTCTACCTTGGAATGCCACTTGCTGGGAAGGCCAATCACAGGGAAGCCTTTGGACTCTGCCACCCTGCTTGGGACCATGATGATGATATTGGATTTATATCCCACCCTTCACTCTGAATCTCAGAGCAACTCACAATCTCCTTTTACCTTCCCTCCCCACAACAGACACCCTGTGAGGTGGGTGGGGCTGAGAGGGCTCTCAAAGAAGCTGCCCTTTCAAGGACAACTCCTGCCATTCCAGCAGCTGCAAGTGGAGGAGTAGGGAATCAAACCTGGTTCTCCCAGATATGAGTCCACGCACTTAACCACTACACCAAACTGACTCTCTTATTGAGGTATCTGATGGTCCCCTGTAGGAAGCCAGGGGCTTCTGATCCATCAGGATTCTTTGCACTTCCTTAATCATCGGACAAAAGTCCATATAGTCAAAGCGTTGGTATTCCCAGCAGTAATGTATGGCTGTGAGAGCTGGACCATAAGGAAAGCTAAGTGCAGAAGAATAGATGCTTTTGAGCTGTGGTGCTGGAGAAGACTCTTGAGAGTCCCTTGGACTGCAAGAAGATCCAATCAGTCAGTCCTAAGGGAAATCAACCCAGACTGTTCCCTGGAAGGTCAGATGCTGAAACTGAAGCTCAAATACTTTGGCCACCAAATGAGAAGGGAGCACTCCCTGGAGAAGACCCAGATGCTGAGAAAGACATAAAGCAAAAGAAAGGGATGGCAAAAGATGAGATGGCTGGACAGCATTACTGATGTAACTAACATGAATTTGAGCAGGCTTCGGAGGATGGTGGAAGACAGGAAGGCCTGGGGTGACTTGGTTCATGGGGTCACAAAGAGTCGGACTTGACTGTGCGACTGAACAACAACAACCGTTCCCCGAAGAGCCCTGGGAATTCTGAGTTTTTTCCTCCAACAGCTTGGAGGAGAAAGATTTCCTGCCCGGCTTTTTAAAAAATGCACCTTTAAGTTCCCCCCTCCCACGCAGAGCAAGAGCAACTACAGCCCCACCCCCTGCCCTTCCAGGGCTCGTCTGCATAATTAATCGTGTGGACAGAAGTGCTCTTCCTCCCCCTCCCCCTTACATATAATTAATAGCCGGCACCCATGCATTTCCAATGATAATTTCATTTCTGATCTGCCATCTTGATGTATTATTTACGGGAGCGGAGCAAGGAAGCTACCCAGCCCTGCCGTTTCCCCACCAGCCGCGCTCAGATGGGCAGCGAGCTGCTGTTTAATGGCTCTGCTTAAGAGAAGAGAATCGAGCTTGCCTAGCGGAGAATCCCATAGCCCGGCAGGGACCGCAAACTCCCAGCTGGATCTCGTGCTGAACTTCCGGGAGGACAACACCGGTTTGCCAAAAGTCGCAGGGCGATGATTGCGGATTGCTCATTCTAAGGGATCCGGCAATGAATCGACAGACACAAGGGCAGAGGCAGGAGACCGAAAGCTGCCCGCTTTGGTCTGAATGTCGCTCGTAAGAAAACATCCCAACCATCTCGTTTAATTGGCTGTTGTAGATTTTCCGGGCTGTGCGGCCGTGGGCTTGGCACTGTGAGTCCTGACATTTCGCCAGCAACTGTGACTGGCATCCTCAGAGATGTAACCCAGAAAACTGGAGTTCTCTCTGGGTCAAAACTCCAGTTTTCTGGGTTACACCTCTGAGGATGCCAGTCACAGTTGCTGGCGAAACATCGGGTCCCACAATGCCAAGACCACGGCCACGTGGCCCGGGAAATCTACAACAGCCAATGGACTCCGGACGTGAAAGCCTTCGACAACGTATCATCTCATTTAAGCATCAATTCTTCTTTCCTTGTCCCAGTTTCTCCCGGTTAAAATTAACGCACCTTTCAAGATGATTTGGGCCAATAGTGTTACGAAAGAAACAGAATCCCGCCCAGAGGCAACAAAAGCAAAATAAACTGAAACTAAGGGCAAACAATAAAATACAAACTCAAGGGCAGCCCTGCTGGATCAGACCAGTGGATCGTCTAGGTGACACCTAGGGGTGCCAACCTCCAGGAGAGACCTGGCGATCTCCCACTATTGTAATGGATCTCCAGACAATAGAGAGATCAGTTCCCCTGCAGAAAATGGCTGTTTTTGAGAACTGATTCGCAGGCATTATGCCCCACTGAAGTGCCTCCCCACGCTCCACCCTCAACATCTCCAGACCAAGAGCTACCAACACTGATATCATTCCATCCCTAGTTGACACCTAGGTGATGTGCCTTTTTAACACTTCAGCGTCAAGAAGAAGGTGATATGGGATTTATATCCCGCCCTATACTCTGCATCCCAGAGTCTCAGAGCGGTCACAATCTCCTATACCTTCCCCCCCCCCCAACAGACTCCTTGTGAGGTAGATGGGACTGAGAGAGCTCTCACAGCAGCTGCCCTTTTAAGGACAGCTCCTACGAGAGCTATGGCTGACCCAAGACCAATCCAGCAGGTGCAAGTGGAGGAGTGGGGAATCAAACCCGGTTCTCCCAGATAAGAGAGCTATGGCTGACCCAAGGCAAATCCAGCAGGTGCAAGTGGAGGAGCGGGGAATCAAACTGGGTTCTCCGAGATAAGAGTCCGCGCACTTCACCACTACACCAAACTGGCTCGATGCTGCTGAACGCTGAGGCAGCGGGTTGAAAACTCAGTAAGACGTACTCCAGATGCAATTCAACGTTTCAAGTTCAAAAGAGCTGCTCAGCCCCACACCTTGCGCGTATTTCTGAGCACGGAGGAAGGAGGAAAGAAAGATTCCTTCTGAAGGGAGTACTCTGAAAGTATGCTTTTCTGATAATACACAACAAGGAGCTTCAAATGCTCCGTCACACACCCCTGAAACCAAACCTGCAAGGTGGATCAACATTATTTTCACATTGTAAACAAAAGCCCGGGGGGGGGGGGCGGGGGAGAGAGGGGGGAGGGAAGAACGCCTTCTCAAAAGCCACCATGCTTGTACATAGCAGATTGTCTAATTTGCCAATTATGTTTTTAAAATCATTTCCCCAGACTTTTTTTTTTTTTTAAAGAAAACCCAAACCAACCAAGAATCTTGCTGCAAAAGCATCGGGGTGTATAGTCTGACTACGAAGGATGGAAGAAAAAGAGAAGGCAGCAGAGCCCGAGAAACTTGGAAAGGGTTATAAAGCGTAGCCGAGCAACGCTGTTCAGCAGGGCCTTTTTTTATGAATTATTTAAGCATCTCTGTTAATGGAGGCCAAATCAACAGGCAAGCGTCCTCCTGTTGTGGTCTCATGCAAGTGTGAAATGTGGTGGAGTCTTTTGTCCACAGAAGCATTGGTGGAGCTGTCTAATCTTTCCAGCGCTGGAAGAATGTGTATGTGAAGTGCCAATAGTAGCTCCAGCTCAGACAGAGGGTGCCGGAGGCAGGAAAACATCTGTGGAGACCAGCACACTGCAGAAACTTTGTTGATGTTCACAGCTAAAGGTCGATTCAGTTTGGGGTAGTGGTTAAGTGTGCGGACTCTTATCTGGGGGAACCAAGTTTGATTCCCTACTCCTCCGCTTGCAGCTTCTGGAATGGCCTTGGGTCAGTCATAGCTCTCGCAGAAGTTGTCCTTGAAAGGGCAGCTTCTGTCAGAGCTCTCTCAGCCCCACCCACCTCACAGGGTGCCTGTTGGGGGGGAGAGACGACAGCGATTGTAAGCTGCTCTGAGACTCTGATTCAGAGAGAAGGGCCGGGTATAAATCTGCGGTCTTCTTGATTAAGTCAGATAACCTCAGATAAAGGACTGCCAACTTCAGGCAGAGAAATTCCTAGAGATTTTGGTGTTGGAGCGTGGGGAGGGCAGAGTTTGGGGAGTGGAGGGGTATAATGCCAGAGTTCACCCTGCAAAGCAACCATTGTCCAGGGGAGCTGCTCTCTGCAGTCTGAAACTATAATTCCAGGGGATCGCCAGGCCCCACCTGGAGGTTGGCAACCACACCCAGACCTGGTGGATCAAAAAGTCCCTACTGTACGCCCACAAGAGCTTCTTCTATTTCTGACACAAAGGGAGCCAGAATATAAGAAGAGCCCTGCTGGCTTAGACTAACGGTTCATCTCATCCACCAACATCCTATCTCACACAGTGAATAACCGCCAAAGAATAAGGTTACTGTTAAAGGAAAAGGTAGTTCCCTGCGTAAGCACCAATCATTTCTGACTCTGGGGTGACATCACATCACGACCTTTCCATGGCAGATTTTTTTTTTACAGGGTTGTTTGCCATTACCTTCCCAAGCAACTCCTGCAGCCGATCAAAAACTGGGAGGGAGACCCCATTCCCTAAGCCGCCGCGGCCCAGGCAAAGGACCTCTGTCTTCGCTGGGTTCAGTTTCAGCCCACTATTTTTCACAGATCTCCAAAAAGGTAAAAGGTAGTCCCCTGTGCAAGCACCAGTCGTTTTCTGACTCTGGGGTGATGTCGCATCACGATGTTTTCATGACACACTTTTTTATGGGGTGGTTTGCTATTTCCTTCCCCAGTCATCTACGCTTTCCCCCCAGCAAGCCGGGGACTCATTTGACTGACCTCGGACACCAGGGGTGTCAAACATGCAGTTCGGGGGCCGAATCAGGCCCGCAGAGGGCTCCTATCAGGCTCCCGAGCAACTGGCTGTCATCTGCTTCCTTCTCCCTCTCTCTTGCTCCCTTCTGCATAACAGCTTGCTTTGTCAGGCTTGCTCAGTTGCACAGGAGCTACAGAGCAAAACCTCTATTTTCTCCATTGGCTGAGGCTCCTCTCCCGCCCTCCCAGTCCCCTGGGGAAGGAAGGAAAGAGCCACAGCTTCCTTTGCCCAGTTCCCTGGATCCCATGGGAGAGCTACAAAGAAAGCACCTTTAAGATCAATGAGTGCTAATGTTTTAAGTTTTTTAAAAATATATATTTGTGTTTGTCTGTGTTCTTTATAAGATTTGTATCTCTGCTATCTAATCTTAAATAGGTACACACATGGCCCAGCCCAACATGGCCCAGCCCAACAAGGTCTCTTTTATGTCAGATCCGGCCCTCATAACAAATGAATTCGACACCCCTGATTTACACTTTACCCCCCCCCCCCCGCCCCAGCAAGCTGGGTACTCATTTTACCAACCTCGGAAGGATGGAAAGCTGAGTCAACCTGGAGCCGGCTACCTGAACCCAGCTTCTGCCGGGATCGAACTCAGGTCGTGAGCAGAGCTTGGACTGCAGTACTGAAGCTTTACCACTCTGTGCCACGGGTCTTTTCCTTTCTACCGTTACAGACAGACTAACACAGCTACCCATAGGAGGGACGGTTGCTCAGTGGTAGAGCATCTGCTTGGGAAGCAGAAGGTCCCAGGTTCAATCCCCGGCATCTCCAAAAAAAGGGTCCAGGCAAATAGGTGTGAAAAACCTCAGCTTGAGACCCTGGAGAGCCGCTGCCAGTCTGAGAAGACAATACTGACTTTGATGGACCAAGGGTCTGATTCAGTAGAAGGCAGCTTCATATGTTCATATGTTCATCTTGATCTATCTTAGTGGACAACCAGTTCCTCTGGAGGACCAACAGCAGGGTGTAGAGGCCGAGGCCTTCCCCTGATGTTGCCTCCTGGCTCTGAGATTCAGAGGACTCGTGCGTCTGGATGTGGAGGGTTCCCTCAGCCACCATGACTAGTAGCCACTGATAGACTTTCATCCTCCATGAATCTATCTAATCCGCTGTTTATGGCTATGGCCATCGCTGCATTCCCTAGCAACAAATTCACCATTTTTATCCCTCTCTGTGTAAAGATGTATTTTGATCACTCAGCGTAAAGGAAGTACACAGAGATCTCCAAACCTACCCAGCTTGGCAACCCTACCCAGATCTGGTGCACCGTAGTCCCTCCCAGGGACCCATGAGACTTTCTCCTGTTTCTGGTGTAACCACTAAGGGAGCTAGGAAGTCAAGAGAAAAAGGTTCCACTGTACAAGCTGTTTGCTGTAGTTTGATTTAAAGCCAGTTTGATGTAGTGGTTAACTGCACGGACTCTTATCTGGGAGAACCGGGTTTGATTCCCCACTCCCTCCACGTGCACCTGGCTGAGGTGACCTCGAGTCAGTCGTAAGTTCTCGCAGAGCTGTTCCTCTCAAGAGCAGTTTCTGGGAGAACTCTCTCAGCCTCACCTACCTCACAGGGGTAGTGTTGTGGGGAGGGGAAGGGAAAGATTGTTAGGCCACTCTGAGACTGTTTCGGGTAGTGAAGGGAGGGGCATAAATCCAATTTCCTCTTCCTCTTCTTGTCTAACGAAATCTCATGGATTGACGCATGTTTCTCCATTGTCAAGTCACATTCTTTATTTCACACCCCGCAAGCCTTTCATATTGAGAAGATGGGTGGCCTTGGGAATTGCGGCTAAGTCTAGTAGAGTTACGAGTGGGAGAGGCGGAGAGAGTAAAACCAGTCTGCCTGGCTATATTTTTAATATTTTTCACAGATCTCCTAAAAGGTAAAAAGGTAAAAGGTAGTCCCCTGTGCAAGCACCAGTCGTTTTCCGACTCTGGGGTGATGTCGCATCACGATGTTTTCATGACACACTTTTTTACGGGGTGGTTTGCCATTTCCTTCCCCAGTCATCTACGCTTTCCCCCCAGCAAGCCGGGGACTCATTTGACTGACCTCGGAAGGATGGAAGGCTGAGTCAACCTCGAGGCAGCTACCTGAACCCAGCTTCCGCCGGGATTGAACTTAGGTCGTAAGCAGAGCTTGGACTGCAGTACTGCAGCTTTACCACTCTGCGCCAAGGGGCTCCCGCAGTTATCTCCTAACCTCCTTCAGAAAGTATCAAGTTGGCATCCATGTAGAGTAGAGAAAGAGATCACCCCACCCAACAGCTCTGATGTGGAACAAGTGGCCCAAAACCAGCCAGTGAGTTTCAAAGTCTTGAGTGCAGCTCTGAATCCACAGCTCCCCAGTCGAGCGTGAACATCCCAACCGCTATACTCGCAAGCGGGTACAAGCAGGGCCTTTTTTGTAGAAAAAGCCCAGCAGGGACACATTTGCAGATTAGGTCACACCCCCTGACGCCGAGCCAGCCGGAGCTCTGTCCCTGCTCAAAATAAGCCCTGGGTACAAGTGTGGAAGAGCCCTGTGGTGCAGAGTGGTAAAGCTGCAGTACTGCAGTCCAAGCTCTCTGCTCACGACCTGAGTTTGACCCCGGCAGAAGCTGGGTTTTCAGGTAGCTGGCTTGAGGTTGACTCAGCCTTCCATCCTTCTGAGATCGGTAAAATGAGTCCCCAGCTTGCTGGGGGGGAAGTGTAGATGACTGGGGAAGGCAAGGGCAAACCACCCTGTCAAAAGTCTGCCATGCAAACAACGTCACCCCAGAGTCGGAAATGACTGGTGCTTGCACCGGGGACTACCTTTACCTTTACAGGTATGGAAAAGGTTATCAGCACGGAAGACTTGCTGGTAGCACATTTCATCTAGCTTCATTTACCATTTCCATCCTTTCTGCCCCATTTGTCCCCCCAGCAGGGACCCAAAGCAGCGTACGTCGTTCTCTTCTCCTCCATTTCATCCTCGTGACAATCCTGGAGTGCAGGTGAGGTTCAGAGTATGGGACTGGCCCAAGGTCACCCAGCAAGCCTCCGTGGCAATGCAGGGATTCAAAACCGGGACGTTCCACAACCGAGACTTGGACTCTCATCGCCATGCCACACGGGCTTTACGCTTTACCTTAGATTTATATCCTGCCCTTTCAATGTGATGGCCAGAGCTCCCTTTGGAGTTCAATCATGCTTGTTGCAAGCGGACTCAGGGCGCCTAACAGGCAATATCAAAAACATCACAATACTAAAATCGCTAACATTATTAAAACACAAACATCCTGGTGCTTCTCAAGGATAAAACAGGTGGGTTCAAAACAATGGCAACCGTGAGCTGAATGTGCATGCTTGTGGGGCATTCTAGAGCCAGCCAACACCATTTCGGATCCGAGTCTGTCCGCAACCCCCCCCCCCTCCTTAAATTAAAGGGATGCCGTTTCTTTTGACAATCATCTGCCTGGATTTTTCTTCCCCCTACGCTCATCATTTGATCTGTAACAGCCGAGTCTCACAATTTCGGCAACTAAATCTTATCGTCTGGGGAGAATCGCTGCCCTCATCTGTCAACAACAGGAGCGTTTGTCATAATTTTAAAAGGAGGCTTGCGGGGAGATAATAGTTCTGACAGTGGATAGCTCGAGCGTCTCCGCCGGTTCCGTCGGAAGCTCCCCATTTTCATTTCACTTCCCATTTCGCTTCTGAATCACAACAAACAAAGGCTTTAAGTCTTCATTTCGGCACCATTTTCTGTTCATAGCCGTGCGTTTCCCCCACACACACACTAAAGTGCATTCATTTCCCAGCTTTCTTTCTGTGTCATTGACGAACGGGAGACAGACCAAAAACTGATGACAAAACAGAATTTTTAAAAAGAGCCTGCTACAAAAGAATTTCCCGTTCCCAGTGGAGCCAGGCCAGCAAAAGCACTGTGGAGACAGAAATGAAAATTCTGATCAGGGCCAAGCGGAGGCTGTGGAACTTAATCTGGGCTACATTATGTTCGCGCCGTCCCCTCGCTGCGTTCACAAGGACTTCTGAGCAGATGCGCCTTGCAAGTTTCATGCTCCGTCCCCCGGTATTCAGCTGCCCAGTCTGGGTCAGAACCACAGCGGGCTGGGAGAAGGGCCTTCAGTCTGTCCCAATTTGAAACTGTCTTCAAACTGTCCTAGTTGGAAACAGCCCACTGCAGGGGCAGACCTGGCGCTAAGAGTTCTGCCGCTCCCAGCAGACCCCCGCGCCCCCCAAGCTCCCTTTTCTTCGTGCACGTACAGCAGGATGACATCACAAGTGACGTCATTGTGCAGGGCGGCGTGGGGGGAGAGAGCAAGAGGGCGGAGCACAAGAGCGCTGCTGCACTGCTGCTTTCCCCCTGCACCACCTGGCCGCTTTCAAGCCTCTGAATAGCGCTGTGTTTTAGCAGCGCCCAGCCGCTTTCGAGTTGAAAGCAGCTGAGCGGCACCTTCATGGGGAGGCTTCTAAGGAAGCCCCCGAACAGTGCAGCAGCCGAGCGGCACCTTCTGGCCAAGGAAGAGGTATGGGGAGTAAGAAGGCACCCGCAGGCAGGGTAGCGCGCTAGGCAGCCGCCTACCCCACCTACTCCCACCCGCCGGCCCTGTGTAGGGGTCCCTAACATGGCTTCCAAGCTCATCGGGGCATCCACCAACAACCTTCCTGATGCCTGCCGAGTGTTTAGAGTAGGGGTGTCGAACTCATTTGTTATGAGGGCTGAATCTGACATAAATGAGACCTTGTCCGGCCAGGCTGGGTGTGTGCCTACTTAAGATTTGGCAGCAGAGACATAAATTTTATACAGGACACAGACAAACACTATTAAATTTAAAAAAAAAATCTTAAAACATTAGCACTCATTGATCTTAAAGCGCTTTCTTTGTATTTCTCCCATGGGATCCAGGGAACTGGGCAAAGGAAGCTCTGGCTCTTTCCTTCCTTCCCCAGGGGATGAGGAGGGGGAGGAGGCTCAGCCAATAGAAGGAAGAGAGGCTTGGCTTAGTACCTCTGTTGTGTGATTGAGAGGGCCTGGCAAAGCAAACTATCCCTTCTCCCCTTTCTCCCCAAGGGAAGAGCCTCAGCCAATGGAGAAAATAGAGGCTTTGCTCTGTGGCTCCTAAGGAATTGAGCAAGTCTTGCAAAGCAAGCTGTGATGCAGAAGGAAGCAAGAGGGACGGAGAAGGAAGTAGACGACAGCCAGTTCCTTCCTTCTTTCCCTCAAATATCTGTGTTCCTGTCTTGCGGCTCTCAAACATCTGACATTTATTCTACGTGGCTCTTACATTAAGCAAGTTTGGCCACCCCGATCTAGGCTTATAAAGAGACAGACTACAATTTCAACTAAACCACAATTGCTGGCTTTGAAGACAAATTGCCATGGACTCATCCTGAGATGCAGGACACTTTCTAACTTTGGACACAAACAGGAAGAAGAAGAGCGCTTTTTTACGTCCCCTTGGACATGGAGGAGACAGCTGGTCTGCCTTCGTACTAGTGTGGGGGGTCCTACAAGAATCCACAAAGGTTTAGATAGCATGCTTCCCCCCCCACCCAAAGCCACCAAAGCAGGAAAGCAAAATTCCTTCCACGGCCATAGAAGAACAAAACTGTCTTTGACCTTTTAGGAAATCCTGGCAGCACTCCATTGTCCTTCGCTACAGAACTGGAGGAAAGGATCTAAGAAAAACAGGAAACAGTCAGAAGGGCAGGTACCAAAAATAGTTCAATAGGAGAGGACCGGAGGGGTGGAAATCCACACTCTGCACAACCCATCTGCCGCAACCACAGAATCCAAGCACAGTCACTAAGAGGGAAAAAGTTACTGCAGAAAAATAGGAAGTACCTTATAACCTGCTATGTATGTGAATCTATGTGTTACCAAATGGCATTCCTGCCTGGCTCATTGGAGCCTGAAGGACAGAGCTTCGGGACTTAGGAACAAGAGGCAGTAGGATCCAAATCCAAACTGCCCTGCTCCAATCACAGGCCCCCTGCTGGTTTGAATGACCCAACAATGTGCTAGCACAGGAACCCAGTGTTGTATATCAGGGGTGGCCAACAGCAGCTCTCCAGATGTCTTTTGCCTACAACTCCCATCAGCCCCAGCCAGCATGGCCAATGGCTGGGGCTGATGGGAGTTGTAGGCAAAAAACATCTGGAGAGCTACTGTTGGCCACCCCTGCTCTCGAGGAACTTGGTTGGCCAATGGCTGGGGGTGATGGGAGTTGTAGGCAAAAAACATCTGGAGAGCTACCGTTGGCCACCCCTGTTGTATATAGTTGGCCCAGCAGGCCCCATTCTTCAGTCCTGCTAGTGCAGCCACCTACCACGCTGTACTCAATAAAGAGCTTGTTATCACACTAGCCTCTTCAATGCCTAAGAATCCACTATATTATATAACCGATGTTCCCTCTAAGCTGCAAAGGCCCTGTGAGCAAAAATCCTTCTTTGCGAGCTCCTGGCATTAAAGTTGTGAGCGACTGCATAGACTGGCAGAGGACTTTATTACCTTTTACAGCTATCCAGACCAAATGGCCAAGCCACACTGGTTTACCATGTGATCAGTCTGCACACTTAATCAACAAACTGCTTGTATTTCAGCCCACAATACCTGATCCCCTCGTCTGATGAAGTGTGCTTAGAGAGCCCACGAAAGCTTACGTTCTGAATAAAACTTGGTTGGTCTTAAAGGTGCAACTTGATTCCTGCTTTGCATAGATCACGGGTGGCCGATAGCTCTCCAGATGTTTTTTGCCTACAACTCCCATCAGCCCGGCCAGCATGGCCAATGACTGGTGCTGATGGGAGTTGTAGGCAAAAAACATCTGGAGAGCTACCGCTGACCACCCCTGGCATAGATGATCGTGCTCTGGGGTCATCCTTCCTGAGCGACGACAAAAAATGCATGAGCTGGAAGCTAAAAATCTGTGAGCTCGCTCACACTAACTCAGCTTAGAGGGAACGCTGCTTAGAACCAATTCATCCCAAGCTACATATTTCAAAATATATTACACTTCACTCTACTTAAAAAAAAAAAAGAAAGTTCCCAAACGCCAGCCCTGCATCCATTGGGGAGAATTGATTTATTAATCTAATTTCTATCCTGTCCTCCCTGCAAACAGGCTTACGGCAGGTTACAGCAGCAGCAGCAGAAGATGAATTGCAGATTTTTTTACCCCACCCTTCTCCCTGAATCAGAGACTCAGAGCGGCTTACAATCTCCTATATCTTCCCCCCCACACACACAACAGACACCCTGCGAGTTGCGTGGGGCTGAGAGGGCTCTCACAGCAGCTGCCCTTTCAAGGACAACTCCTATGAGAGAGCGATGGCTGACCCAAGGCCATTCCAACAGCTGTAAGTGGAGGAGTGGGGAATCAACCCCGGTTCTCCCAGATAAGAGTCTGCACACTTAACCACTACACCAAACTGGCTCGACACCAAACTGACTACAATAATCACATTAAAAACTTTAAAAACACACCATTTACAATCAAGAAACAAAAACACAACAGTGCAAGACAACTTAAGGATCATGCCATAAAAAGGTAGCCGCTTGTGTAAGCACCAGTCGTTTCCGACTCTGGGGTGACATTGCGTTGACAATATTTTCAAGGCAGACTTTTTATGGGGTGGTTTGCCATTGCCTTCCCCAGTCATCTATGCTTTCCCCCCAGCAAGCTGGGTACTCATTTTACTGACCTTGGAAGAATGGAAGGCTGAGTCAACCTCGAGCCAGCTACCTGAACCCAGCTTCCGCTGGGATCAGACCTGGGTGTGAGCGGAGCTTAGGACTGGAGTACTGCAGCTTTGCTACTCTGCGCCACGGGGCCGCTGAGGATCATGCCATCCCAACCAAATTTGTTAGTGTTCTGCTGGTATGGCCACAATCTACTATCCCAACTGCTATAGAATTCTGAAGACATCCAGAAGGCCCAACATGCCAAGCACGCAAGACCGACATACAACCACAAGCGCTACATAAAAGCACACTTTTGTTCCTGGCACTGTTAGGGTTGCCAGCTCCAAGCTGGGAAATATCTGGAGATTTCTTGGTGCAGCCTGAAGAGGGCAGGGCTTGGGGAGGGGAGGGACTTCAATAGAGTATAATGCCATAGAGTCCACCTTCCAAAAGTGGCCACTTTCTCCAGGGGAACTGATCATTAACGCCTGGAGCTAAACTGTAATCCCAGGTGATCTCCAGCCACCACTTGGAGATTGGCAATCCAAGGTACAGACCATTCAAGCACTTCAACTCCTTGGATACTTCACTGTTTCACCCTGAGAGCCAGTTTGGTGTAGTGGTTAAGTGCGTGGACTCTTACCTGGGAGAACTGGGGTTGATTCCCCACTCCTCCACTTGGAGTTGCTGGAATGGCCTTGGAATGGCTGCTGGAATGGCCTTGAAAGGGCAGCTTCTGTGAGAGCTCTCTCAGTCCCACAGAAGAAGATAAAGGAGATTGTTAGCTGCTCTGAGTCTTTGATTCAGAGAGAAGGAAAGGAAAGGTCCCCTGTGAAAGCACCAGTCGTTTCTGACTCTGGGGTGACGTTGCTTTCACAACGTTTTCACGGCAGACTTTTTACGAGGTGGTTTGCCACTGCCTTCCCCAGTCATCTACACTTGCCCCCCAGCAATCTGGGTACTCATTTGACCGACCTCAAAAGGATGGAAGGCTGAGTCAGCCTCGAGCCGGCTACCTGAAAACCCAGCTTCCGCCGGGGATCGAACTCAGGTCATGAGCAGAGCTTAGGACTGCAGTACTGCAGCTTTAACACTCGGCGCCACGGGGTATAAATCTGCAATTCTTCTTCATGTGTAAACCAGGCCAATGACTGGAGACAGCTTTAACATGCTCCAGATAGGTGTCATTCAGATATAGGGTACTTTCACACACACAGAACAATGCGCTTTCAACCCACTGGCAGTGCTCTTTGCAACTGGATTTTATGGACTGAAGACGCAAAATCCATGTGCAAATCATCACTAGAAGTTCACTGCTATGCATCACACTGCCCATGCGATCCTCCCGAGTGGGATTTTCAGCACACATGGATGGTGCTTCAAAAGTGTTCTCATCTACCCCAGGAAGCTTATTTTGGACATACACCATTATGGCTTCCCCCAAAGACTCGTGGGAACTGGCGAAGGGCGCCACACACTCAAAATTATTCATGCCCCCCCCTCTCTCTTCAAATCCAACCACAAAACCACCCTGACCCATAAAAGCTCAACTTAAATTTCAGCTTTTCAATCACAAGGAAAATGAACCAGACACGAGTGACTGCAACTGCTTAGATCCATCACTTGTTATCCGTAGCTCAGCCTCCTTTCCTAGGGGTGCTGGCAGGAGTCCCACAGTTTCCACAGTTTATCCTGGCCACTGGCCAGCTGGCCACAGGGAGAAAGCCTGACCCCAAACAGTGATGTCACTTAACAACATCCCCAACGCAATGGCATCACTCAGAAGTGACATCATTGAGCAGGGCGACGCTCTGGTTTGAGGGCAAAACTCTATGGTTTGAAAACAGTTTTACCACAGCTTTGCCCAAAACCAGAGTGTTGTCACAATGTGATGATGTCACTTCCAGGTGATGTCATCACATCAGGGACGTCCCAGAATGCCCCCCAAATCTCCTCGCTGGAGCAACAAGGGGACCTGGCAACCCTAGTTCCTACAGTGCGCTGGCTGAGGGACCAGACCTCCTTGCTTTCTGCTGGCGGAGCAAAATGTCCCACAGCTACCTATCACCCTCTCAGATTCAGAGCCAGTTTTGGTGTAGAGGTTGAGTGCACAGACTCTTATCTGGAAGGACCCGGTTTGATTCCCCACTCCTCCACTTGCAGCTGCTGGAATGGCCTTGGGTCAGTCATAGCTCTTGCAGGATTGTCCTTGAAAGGGCACCTGCTGTGAGAGCTCTCTCAGCCCCACCCACCTCACAGGATATCTGTCGTGAGGGAGGAAGGGAAAGGAGATTGTAAATTGCTCTGAGACTCAGATTCAGAGACAAGGGCGGGGTATAAATCTGCGTTCTTCTTTTTCTTCTTGGCTATCTAGTCAAGATTAGCTACCAGGGCTTCAAAAAACACAGCTTAGGCCAGTTCCCGGTTTAATTTTCACTTCGAAATAACAGATTTTTTTTTTTAAGAGGCCTTTGTGCAAGTATGGTCAGGTTTGTTAAACAAACGGAATAGCCGCAGCCAGCAACCCACACCCACCAAGGTAATAAAACAGCAGATATGGGCCTGCCATCAATCAGGATTCTACGGAAGCCACAGAAAGGCATATTTATTGATCCACTGAGGGGCTCTTAATTTGTTTGGGATAAACAATTAATCACCCTCAGGAGTGAGAGCAGAAAGGACAGGGAGGTTTTATGGCCCCGGAGAGCCGCAGTAGGGAAATAATGCAAAATTAGATTCCAAAGGCAGGAACCAAAGGGATCCAGAGAGAAGGCAGGGCCAACTCGAGAGGTGTGTTATTAGCAGCAAGCAGCTACTGCTCACCAATTAAATTTTCAGAGGCAAAGGACCCCCCGGGAGAGCATCACACATTCCAAAACCGAGCCGCCATGGCCAAAGATGAACGGCACTGGGAAGCGGACAAGGAAAACCATTCCCTCCCGGACCTGAGAAGTCAAGGCAATGGCTCCATGTGCTGGTCTGAAGCAACACAACAAAGTGGAAGTCCAATAGTACCTTTCAGACCAACATAGTTTTATTCAGAAGGTAAGCTTTCGTAGGCATTAACACTTCATCAGACAATGGCATGCATACGAAAGCTTAACTTCTGAATAAAACTGTGTTGGTCTGAAAGGTACTACTGGACTCCTACTTTGTCAAGGCGATTAGTTAGTCCCCTAAACCCTGCCTTCTTCCCAACTATTGGGTGAGCCTCTTCGATGTCACAGAATGTTCACAGATACCTAGACAGAGCATCTGTCCAGTGGGCAAGCAAATGAGCTTGGAGCCGGGCAGGACTTCAAGGAGTACAGACACACATGTTAAGAGAGGGGTGTCAAACATGCGGCCCAGGGGCTGAATCAGGCCCCCAGAGGGCTCCTATCAGGCCCCCAAGCAACTGGCTCTTGTCTGCTTCCTTCTCCCTCTCTCTTGCCTCCTTCTGCATCTCAGCTTGCTTTGCAAGGCTTGCTCAATCACACAGGAGCTACAGAGCAAAACCTCAATTTTCTCCATTGGTTGAGGCTCCTGATCCCCTGGGGAGGGAGGGAAAGAGCCAGAGCTTCCTTTGCCCAGTTCCCTGGATCCCATGGAAAGGAAAGGAAAGGTCCCCTGTGCAAGCACCAGTCGTTTCCGACTCTGGGGTGACGTTGCTTTCACAACGTTTTCATGGCAGACTTTTTACGGGGTGGTTTGCCATTGCCTTCCCCAGTCTTTTACACTTTCCCCCCAGCAAGCTGGGGACTCATTTGACCGACTTCGGAAACGACTGGCACTTGCACAGGGGACCTTTCCTTTCCTTCCTTGCCATTGCCTTCCCCAGTCATCTACACTTTGCCCCCAGCAAGCTGGGTACTCATTTGACCCACCTCGGAAGGATGGAAGGCTGAGTCAACCTTGAGCTGAATGCAGCTTCTGCCGGGATCGAAGTCCGACTCTTGAGCAGAGAGCTTGGACTGCAGCACTGCAGCTTTACCACTCTGCACCACGGGATTCCCTAGGCTCAAGGTTATTTTAATTCTAATACGATTTAGGACTTTGGGGGGGGGGGGGGGCGAATTAGATCACACCAGAGAAGACTTCCCCCTGGGTTTGTGGTCTTCACCTTTCTTGAATAATAACGGATTCCAGAGAGTGAGGGTTTTTTGCAGCTCCCTCCAGGAACTTTCCAGTCACCAACTTCTCAAGCTACAACAGAGAGATTTTTATCCGATGCGACGGGATCAGGCATCCCGTAAGGACCGAGGATGACAGTGTGTCACTTCCATACACAAATCAGAATCAAAGCAAGTTGGCAGCGAGGGACCAAGAAGATGAGAAGGGAGTGCCCTGGCACTCCACATAAAAAATTTGGCAGGAGTCAAGGTCATCCAGCTTTCCTTCTAAGAGCAACGAAAGCCGAGCACAGCAGATGCACTTTAGGCTACAGGAACGTAAATGGGGGCAAATATATTCCCAGGATATTCACTAGAAGATACTTATAGGTGCCAGTCCACTTTCCTCTTGTACCCTGCTGAAGCCACTGAAAAGCGCATAATATATTAAACCAGGGGTGGCCAAACTGCGGCTCAGGAGCCACATGTGGCTCTTTCACACATATTGTGTGGCTCTTGAAGCCCCCACTATCCTGTTGGCCAGCTTGGAGATCCAGGCCCAACCTGGCTTGTTAGCCTTCCGTAGGGCCTGTAAAACGGAGCTGTTCCGCCAGGCTTTTTAGTTGAGGCTGCGGGCGTCTATTCTTGATCTGGTTGGCCTCCCCTGTCGGCATCGTCGTCTGTGCTATCAATGGAATAATATCTGCCATTCTTTGTGGGATAACATTTTGTCATGATGAGAGACGGCCAGGCTGGGCAATATTGGAATGATATGGAGTGCTGCTGAGTTGCTTGTTCATAAAATGTTTTTATTATATCGTATTGTTTTATTATATGTTGTATTCCACCCTGAGCTGATGATGATGATGATATTGGATTTATATCCCGCCCTCCACTCCGAAGAGTCTCAGAGCGGCTCACAATCTCCTTTACCTTCCTCCCCCACAACAGACACCCTGTGAGGTGGGTGGGGCTAAGAGAGCTCTTACAGCAGCTGCCCTTTCAAGGACAACCTCTGCCAGGGCTATGGCTGACCCAAGGCCATTCCAGCAGGTGCAAGTGGAGGAGTGGGGAATCAAACCCGGTTCTCCCAGATAAGAGTCCACACACTTAACCACTACACCAAACTGGCTCTCTACAGGTAATGGGTGGAATAGAAATATACTAAATAATAAAAAATAATTTCTCTCTTTAAATCACTTCTCCAAGCCAAGCCAGCTACAGGCTTGGATAATGCATTTTAAGTTGCTTTCTTTCCTCCCTCCCTCCTCTCAAATGTCTGACATTCATTTCTTGCGGCTCTTGGTCATCTGACATTTGTTCTATGTGGCTCTTACATTAAGTACGGTAAGTTTGGCTACCCCTGTATTAAACTAAGGAAAGTCAGGGATGTTTGAGAAGTGATCCCATGGGTGGGAGAACTTCACTCCCACCCCAAAGATGATTTTGTGCCATCTACTACATTTTAGTCTAGATGGAACAAAGCATTTGCCTACTGATTCGGTCTCGCATTCCAAATTTTCAGAGGCAGAAGACCCATCCTTTTACGGAGATTTTAAACATTTACACCCCACCTCTCCAAAAGGCCTCGAGGCAGCTAAGAACACAAGAGCAACAGATTAGATCAAACTGTCCAACACTAGACTTCAACCCAAAATAAGTTTAGAACAAAGCAGTAAACAAGGGAACCTTTAAGACCAACTGTTTTCTTTAGAATGTAAGCTTCATCAGACAAAATCGGAATGGCAAGCAGCAATACTTAATATAAGTGGGCAGTGTGGAATTATGGGAATGTTTTTAGCAGATTAAAAGAATCACAGATAGGGATCTGTGTTTGTTAGCGTAGGACAAAACAGGGCTGAAAAAACACTGGAGAGTGATAAAAAGCAGGTAACATTCTGGCTTTGTTAGTTTAAATAGAGGACATGGTTTCTCAAGAGATTATAACATCCATATAGTTTGCCATAAGATGGGTTGGTATATGCAATAAGACAAACAGCCAATATCCCCCATTTGAGTATGTCAATACAAAAAGACAAAAAAACAAATATTCTGATACACTGTTCTAAAAGAGAAATAATATAAGTTAGCCCTTAGAAAAACAGGGTGCACTAAAGTATAGTGGAAGGTGGTTTAGTATATGTAATGAGACAAACAGCCCACATTCCTCATTTGAGCATGTCAACATCAAAACAAAAAAAACCATTATTCTGATACACCAGGGATGGCCAAAGGTAGCTCTCCAGATTTTTTTCTGCCTACAACTCCCATCAGCCCCAGCCAGCATGGCCAATGGCTGGGGCTGATGGGAGCTGTAGGCAAAAAACATCTGGAGAGCTACCGTTGGCCACCCCCTGTGACACACTGTTCTAAAAGAGAAATACATTGGAACACTGTGGATGCACAGCTACACTCAGTGAGAGTTGGTTTAGCATCTGTAATGAGATAAAAACCAATATCCCTGTTCAGTCCTGGGGAGGTGCTTGTTCCAAGTGTCATGATAATTTAACCCTCATAACCATTCAGCAACACACCATTTCCAACAAATTCAACAAACTGCCCTGTTATGTTTCTAGTTGTGCTGAAGGTTTCCTTGCCCAAAGCAAGTATTCTTTCTAGTGGATTTGGGTGGCCAAAGGCACTGTGGTACACAAACACTTTAACTGGAAAGTGTAAAACAAACAACAATGTAAACAGGGGTGGCCAAACTGTGGCTCAGGAGCCCCATAAGACTCTTTCACACGTATTGTGTGGCTCTCGAAGTCCCCACCATCCTCATCAGTTGGCTTGGACAATCACTTTAAATCACTTCTCCAAGCCAAGCCTGGGAGCTGCAGGGCCTTTTTTGTAGCAGGAACTCCTTTGCATATTAGGCCACACACCCCTGATGTAGCCAGTCCTCTTGGAGCTTACAGCAGGCCCTGTACTAACAGCCCGGTAAGCTCTTAGAGGACTGGCTACATCAGTAGTGTGTGGCTTAATATGCAAAGGAGTGCCTGCTACAAAAAAAGCCCTGGGGGAATGCATTTAAAGTTGCTTTCTTTCCGCTGCTTTCTCCCCCATTCTTCCTTCCTTCCTGTCCTGCAGCTCTCAAACATCTGATGTTCATATCTTGAGGCTCTCAAACATCTGATGCTTACTCTATGTGGCTCTTACATTAAGCTAGTTTGATCACCCCAATAAAGATCTTCATATCCCTTCAGTTGCTGGGGGGCTTCTTACAGCAACAGTTTCGAGCAACTCCAAGGAAGCCCAAGTACCGCTGTTGCCTCTCCCTGTTTTTATAGACTACTTTGGGTACAGCCTCCTGACAGAATTACCACCTGACAGGCATGCTAGGTCCAGTTCCTGCACCTGACATCTCCTTACTAGAAAGAGAACTGATCTTAGTGGTGTAGTGGTTTGGTGTAGTGGTTAAGTGAGCGGACTCTTACCTGGGAGAACCGGGTTTGATTCCCCACTCTTCCACTTGCAGCTGCTGGAATGGCCTTGGGTCAGCTATAGCTCTCATAGGAGTTGTCCTTGAAAAGGCAGCTGCTGTGAGCGTCCTCTCAGCCCCACCTACCTCACAGGGTGTCTGTTGTGGGGGGAAAGGTAAAGGAGATTGTGGCCGCTCGGAATCTCAGAGTATAGGGCGAGATAGAAATACAATATCTTCTTCTTCAAAACCTACCAGTGAAGCAGCCAGAATTTCAAATAAATAAAAATTAGGCTCTTTCTCTCCACCCCGCCCCTCACTATGAGGTTTAATAAAGAATAAACTGGCAATGAGGGAGCGAAACCCACAGCTGAGGCACTGTTGAAGGTTTCATTTTCACTTAAACCTAAAGGCCTCAGTCCTTGTTCGACTCCTGCCTCCCCTCAGCTTTTAGAATACAACTCCCTTGCCAGCCAAGGGTGGGAAAGACCACAAATTCCCACAAGGCAGTAATTCCATTCCAACATGCAGGCCTCAAATTGGTCAGGAGCTCACAGGAGCGGCGCTCCGGAACCTCTACATTTTATTGTGCTTTTTCTTTCTCAAAAGGTAAAATGCTTGCTTCTGGGCTCCATTGTTCAAGCCTCCTGTGAGAATTTTATTGAACTCTTAAGATCTGACAAACTTTCTAATATTTTTTCCCCACAAAAAAGAGAGAAAATAACCAAAACTTATAAAGACAGACAGATGGAAATCTTCCTCATGCCACCGTGGCCATAAAGGAGACAGTAATTTTAAAAAGTATGATGGGAGTGAGGTTTCATGATGACAATTCTAATTCAAGAAGCACAAGCTCTGTGTATGTGAGCTTAGAAGGGGGTGACGCTCCTCATGATTTCACTCTTTGGTTCAAAAAGAGCTTCGGATCGTATTATTTGAAGCTTCGGTTTTGACTCAGGGAAGAAGTTAGAAAGGCAAACAGCGCGTCGGATTCATTACAGAACCCAGAATGGGAGTTGCGCAGGCCGTCCACATTGGCGTTTTTCATCTGGGGGTGTGGGAGAAATGATGGATGGTTGAGAAGAAAGAAAAGGGGGAAGGGGGAGAAACAAGGCGAAGGGAAGCATTAGCACATCAATAGGATTGGCTGCGACCTCCATCAAGGCAGGCAAAGAGACTTAATGAAATTTTAATTAGGCGGCACCTCGGGTGCTGTTGAGGGTTGCCAAATCAACCTCGCTTTCCCGGTGTGCCTTCATTATCGCTTGGAAAGGGAGAAAACCTTTCCCAGAGTCAACGCCAAAGCCGGAGTCGTCATTAGGAGGCACACAAGGGCCCCACTGCCATCCATCTGATTAGTCTCTCAGCAGCCGGGGGAGCTCCCAAGAACACAAGGCAGGTCGGCCCTCTCTTCCCTTCACCTACTGAAACACTTAAAAATGCAGAAGGCAGCCAGCCGTGCCACCCTCCAGATTTACAGGGGTGTCAAACTCATTTGTTATGAGGGCCGGATTTGACATAATTGAGACTGGGTCGGGCAAGGCCTTGTGTGTCATAAAATGTAATGTCAGGTAGCGAAAATATAAAATTTATAAAAGACACAAACAAAATTAAAGGGTTTTTTTAAAAAAAAAACTTAAAAGATGCTTAAAAGATTTGCACTCTTGCAATATTTTATTTAATATCTCTGATAATGGAAGCCTCTAGCTCTGTGTTATTGCGTCCAAATTTGCAGACAACGTCTGTGCTGTAGCAATCTTGAGTGTGCTGTTCAGGTGTTGTTCAGGTGTGTGCCTGTAAGCTGGAAACCTACTGCTTACTGTATGTACTGACACTTGATGTACTGACATTCATTACAGAAATCTCATGGTCAATGATTTGAGCCTAAGACCCAGGGGAAAACATGAAATGGCTGGGCATTGCAAGCGTCTGTGCGTAAGCTGCTTCACGTGCTGATCAGCCAATGAAGAAAATAGAGGCTTTCCTCTGTAGCTCCTGTGCAATTCAGCAAGCCTGGCAAAGCAAACTGTGATGCAGAAGGAAGCAAGGAAGAGAAAAGGAAGCACATGACAGTGAGTTGCTCACAGGCCTGATAGGAGCCCTCCGGGGGGGCCTGATCTGGCCCTCAAGCCACACATTTGGCACCCCTGCTCCAGAAGCTGTTAGCACAAGCTGTGCTGCAGGCCCTGGGAAAAGACGACCACCAAATCCCACTTTCTCACAGGCCAACCAACCATGTGCCATAAGCTCAGGAGCACATAGGACTCGGAGAGGAACTTACATGTTCAGAGGTGGCCATCATGAAGGAGGGGGGAAACACTAGGTGTTTTCACACACACTCTAAATAACGCACTTCACAACTGGGTTTTTACTGTGTAAGAATATCAAAATCCACTTGCAAATGGTCACCGTGTGAAAGCACCCACTGACAACACCTCCTCTCTTTGTCTGTCTCTCATGGCTGGCACGTGGGAGTAGGCTAAGTAGGTGGCTGCCTAGGGCGCCACCTGGCCTAGCTCTCCCCAGCGCAGCACATGTGCTGCTTGGAGCCTGCCTTCCCCAATGGAAAGCAGGCTCCATGGAGCGCAGATGCTTCCCGGCCAGTTTTGTGTTCCCCGGGTCTGTTACAGACGCGAAAGCGGAAAGCACCGGCGCAGTGCGCTCCTCAGAGCCCAGCAGGAATAAATTAACAAGCTGTAAAAGCTGAAGAAGAGCCAATTACAGTTTCTAAAAAATTGGCTCCTGTTGGCTGTATGCTGCCACTCATCCTTCCTACTCTACTTTAACAGAACCATAGCTCCATGCTAAAGCATCTTTCTCGCAGGCAAAAGGTTTTGTCCCTGCAACCTACAACTAAAAGGATCAAGTAGAAATGGCCGTGTGAAGTTCTTACCCCTGGCACCTCCAGCTAAAAGGATCAAGTAGACATGGTCATCTGAAGGTCTTGCCCCTGGAACCTCCAACTAAAAGGATCAAGTTGAAATGGTCATATGAAGGTCTTGTCCCTGCCACCTCCAGCTAAAAGGATCCAGTAGAAATGGTCATGTGAAGGTCTTGTCCCTGCCACCTCCAGCTAAAAGGATCCAGTAGAAATGGTCATGTGAAGGTCTTGTCCCTGCCACCTCCAGCTAAAAGGATCCAGTAGAAATGGTCATGTGAAGGTCTTGTCTCTGCCACCTTCAACTAAAAGGATCAAGTAGAAATGGTCATGTGAAGGTCTTGTCTCTGCCACCTCCAACTAAAAGGATCAAGAAGAAATGGTCATGTGAAGGTCTTGTCCCTGGCACCTCCAACTAAAAGGATCAAGTAGAAATGGTCATGTGAAGGTCTTGTCCCTGGCACCTCCAACTAAAAGGATCAAGAAGAAATGGTCATGTGAAGGTCTTGTCCCTGCCACCTCCAACTAAAAGGATCAAGTAGAAATGGTCATGTGAAGGTCTTGTCCCTGGCACCTCCAACTAAAAGGATCAAGAAGAAATGGTCATGTGAAGGTCTTGTCCCTGGCACCTCCAACTAAAAGGATCAAGAAGAAATGGTCATGTGAAGGTCTTGTCCCTGGCACCTCCAACTAAAAGGATCAAGAAGAAATGGTCATGTGAAGGTCTTGTCCCTGGCACCTCCAACTAAAAGGATCAGGTAGAAATGGTCATGTGAAGGTCTTGTCCCTGGCACCTCCAACTAAAAGGATCAAGTAGAAATGGTCATGTGAAGGTCTTGTCCCTGCCACCTCCAACTAAAAGGATCAAGAAGAAATGGTCATGTGAAGGTCTTGTCCCTGGCACCTCCAACTAAAAGGATCAAGAAGAAATGGTCATGTGAAGGTCTTGTCCCTGGCACCTCCAACTAAAAGGATCAGGTAGAAATGGTCATGTGAAGGTCTTGTCCCTGGCACCTCCAACTAAAAGGATCAAGTAGAAATGGTCATGTGAAGGTCTTGTCCCTGGCACCTCCAACTAAAAGGATCAAGAAGAAATGGTCATGTGAAGGTCTTGTCCCTGGCACCTCCAACTAAAAGGATCAAGAAGAAATGGTCATGTGAAGGTCTTGTCCCTGGCACCTCCAACTAAAAGGATCAGGTAGAAATGGTCATGTGAAGGTCTTGTCCCTGGCACCTCCAACTAAAAGGATCAAGTAGAAATGGTCAAGTGAAGGTCTTGTCCCTGGCACCTCCAACTAAAAGGATCAAGTAGAAATGGTCATGTGAAGGTCTTGTCCCTGCTACCTCCAGATAAAAGGATCAAGTAGTATTCTCACCATTTTTATTGTTTAATCTCACAATTAAAAAAAAGAGTTACAATTTAAAATAAAAAAACTATAAATTAAAAAGTTTCAATCTTTTTCGTTTCCCCTACAATTCTCTGTTTGTTAAATTTCGGGGAGGAGGGGACGCTAGTGGGCAGCTCACCTAGGGCACCAAAAACCCTAGCACCTGCCCTGTCTCTACTGATGGGAGGTAGCTCCACAGTTCCAAGAAGGGGATCTAGCCTTATGGATATGCCTGAAAGGAGGGCTTTTTTTTAGCAGGAACGCACAGGAACACAGTTCTGTATGGCTTGGTGCCAGGAGGTGTGGCCTAATATGTCCATGAGCTCCTGCTGGGCTTTTTCAACAAAAAAAGCCCTGTGTGAAACAATTGTGGTGTTGGGGTGTGGCCTAATTTGCAAATGAGTTCCTGCTGGGCTTTTTCTACCCCAAAAGCCCTGCCTGAAAGAACATACCACAGGAGTCAGGAATTTGACACGCAACTCGGGGTGGGGGTGGGGAGGGAGAGACTTACAGCCCAAGCGTTACAGCCGCCAAAAGACTGAGCCGACACTTCCCCACATAGAGCTGAGCCCACAGACTCATTGTTCAGCACATTTTTGCCTCTGTTACGGGAGGTGCGTGTGGCAGAGGAATCACATTCAAATTCTCCCTGGATCTGCAACAGAGATTCCTTGAACACTCAAAAGTCTGTGCGTCAAAAGACGACAGGGGTCACTGAAGACACGGAGAGAGAATTTAAAAGACGGGGCAGGTCACGATGAGCTCCCAAAACCGAGTTGGAGAGAAATTAGAAGAGAAGGGTGGGGAATTAAGACAGCGTTTGCCTTTTTAAGCGGAACGGTTGGCTCTGTTTGCAGAAGAAAGGCCTTGTTAATTAACCTCTGGGCATTATTCAAAGCATCATTTGATCATTTGTAGGGCGATTAGCATAATTCCCCCAGCGCAAACACACAGTGTGCATTACTGATCGCCTCCCGGATGCTCTCTTGGAACCCACCTCCGTCTCCCTCCCCCCCATAAGAACAGGAGCACTTGGGCAGCGAGGCACGGTGGGGGGAGGGGGCATTTCAAATGTCACCTGGTAAGCGGTGGAGGGCAGGGTGCAAAGGAAAAATGTCCAACAGGGACAAAGGCTAAGATTTTCAGCAACCTTTCAAAGCCAGTTTGGCATAATAGATAAGTGTGCAGACTCTTATCTGGGAGAACTGGGTTTGATTTCCCCCACCCCTCCGCTTGCAACTGCTGGAATGGCCTTGGGTCAGCCATAGCTCTCGCAGAGTTGCCCTTGAAAGGGGAGTTTCTGGGAGAGCTCTCTCAGCCCCACCTGACTCACCGGGTGTCCGTTGTGGGGGAGGAAGATAAAGGAGATTGTGAGCTGCTCTGAAATGCTGAGATTCAGAGTAAAGGGAGAAGAAGAAGAAGAAGATGATGATGATGATGATGATGATGATGATGATGATGATGATATTGGATTTATATCCCACCCTCCACTCCGAAGAGTCTCAGAGCGGCTCACAATCTCCTTTACCTTCCTCCCCCACAACAGACACCCTGTGAGGTGGGTGGGGCTAAGAGAGCTCTCACAGCAGCTGCCCTTTCAAGGACAACCTCTGCCAGAGCTATGGCTGACCCAAGGCCATGCAAGCAGGTGCAAGTGGAGGAGTGGGGAATCAAACCCGGTTCTCCCAGATAAGAGTCCGCACACTTAACCACTACACCGAACTGGCTCTCCTGGGTGGGATATAAACCCAGTATCATCTTATTCTTGAACTCTTGAATACATTCTTCTACTCTTGAATACATCTCCAGATTAAACAGCAAGGTCAGGGGCCAAGGTTCAGTGGTAGAGGATTGGCTTGGCATGCAGAAGATCGCAGGTTCAATCCCCAGCATCTCCAGTTAAAGGCGTAGGGTGCTGGGTGATGGGAAAGACCTTTGCCTGGAGTGCTGCTGCCAGTCTGAGTAGACTGGTCTTGGTGGACCAATTCAGGATAAGGCAGTTTCATGCGTCTGTGATCCAATACAAGCAAGACACAAAAACACACCCTGATCAGTGTTGGAGGTGACCTTTTAAACATTTTAAGGTATCGCAAGGACAGTGGGTGAGCCAAAAGCATTGCAGGAACACTTAGGGCAGCTTTGAGCCACCCCCTTCTGACCCCTTCTGACCCCAACCGAGATATTTTTAAAGTTCTCTATTCATTTACATCACTATCATCTTCTACGATGTTTGAGCACTGCTAATGTAACTGGAGATCAAATTGCCAACATTCGCTGGACTATGGAGAAAGCACGGGAATATCAGAAAAACATCTATTTCTGTTCCATTGACTACTTGATTGTGTGGATCACAACAAACTCTGGCAAGTCCTTCAAGAGATGGGAGTACCAGACCACCTCACATGTCTCCTGAGAAACCTGTATAAGGGTCAAGAAGCAACTGTCAGAACAGGATACGGAACAACCGATTGGTTTGGAATAGGAAAGGGAGTTCGACAAGGATATATATTGTCCTTTAAGACCCAGTCCCATTTTTCAGGTATTCTGTTTTGCTTCCACATTTGCGCATACAATGTTCTCGCAGCTGAAAGCAAATACCACAACAATGTTCTGTCTTGCTTCGGAAAGCTTTCCATTTGTAATCCCACCAGAAAGACATCTGGTGCTCTCTTAATATTATAACCCAAGATTTTCGAGATCTCCTGTTGAACCATTGACCAAAATTGTTTCGCCTTTTCACAAGTCCACCACATGTGGTAAAAAGAACCTTTATGTTTTTTACATTTCCAACACCTATCTGAGGCTTGATTACTCATTTTTGTTAACTTTTTAGGTGTCATGTACCATCTGTACAGCATTTTGAAACAGTTCTCTTTTATGTTATAACACGTTGATATTTTCATTGAATTCTTCCATAGGTGTTCCCACGTCTCCATTTGTATTTCTTTATTAAAATTAATCGCCCATTTAATCATTTGAGGCTTCACCACCTCTTCTTCTGTAGACCATTTCAATAACAGTTTGTACATCCTTGAAATCAATTTTTCATTCTCGCCCAGCAGCATTTTCTCCATTTCTGTTTTCTCTCGTCTTATACCTGTACTTTTAATGTCTTTCTCTATCAAGCTTTTAATCTGTAACAGCTGAAACCAATCAAATTTGTCCTGCAATTCTTCAACCGATTTCATTTCAACTTTGCCCCCCTTGAACTTTAGCAGTTGTTCGTATGATGCCCATTTCCCTTCCTTTACACTTTGCGGCATACTTATTACTTCAGTTGGCACAATCCAAAGTGGTTTCCTCTCATCTCCATATTTACTATATTTTTTCCAAGTATTCAGCAAACTCCTCCTTATATAGTGATGTGAAAAAAAACCATCCATCTTCTCTTTCCCGTAGTACATATACGCATGCCAACCAAATACATTTCCATGTCCTTCTAGCGCCAATAATTTTTTGTTGATCAAAGTCATCCATTCCTTAATCCATACCAAACAGACTGCATCATGGTATAGCATTAAATCAGGTAGTTGGAAGCCACCTCTTTCTTTCGCATCTGTTAAGATTTTCATTTTAATTCTTGGTTTCTTGCCCGCCCAAATAAACTCTGAAATTTTTCTTTGCCACAGATTAAATTGTTTCTTATCTTTCACTATTGGGATAGTTCTTAACTGGAGTGAAATGGACAAACTTACTAGAATCTTAAAAGACAACAATTTGGAGAAGTTTAAAGAAGACTGGAGTAATTTCCAAAGTTACGTGGAAATACAATGGAGGGTGAAGAGCCACTTAGTGGTTTATGACAACATTAACTGAACTTTAAATGATAAAGAAGAATTGTGATTATTGAATTAGTAGAATATAGTTACATGGTAATTATGTATATATGAGTTAAGATAAAATCAAGACAGTTGGAATTCCGGAGTTGGTTTTATAACTTTGGGTTTTGTGTTTAATAAGCACTAAGGGAATTATAGAGAAAGGGTTAGGGAAAGATAACTCTTTGTGTAAACATTTTATAATGGTGAAAAGATATTTAGTAGTGCATGACAACATTAATTGAACTTTTAATGATAAAGAGGTACTGTGCTATTGTGATAAAAGTATTAGTAGAACATAGCTACGTAGTAAATATATATATATGAGAGTTAAGATAAGACTAAGATAGAGGAAGCCCTGGAACTGAATTAATAATTATGTGCGATGTGTTTAATAAGTGCTAAGTGATTATTAGTGAAAAGGTTAGTGAATGATACATACATACATATATATATATATATATATATATATATATATATATATATATATATATATATATATATATATATATATATATATATATATATATATTTTCTCTCTTATTTCTTCACTAAGATTCTATAATTGTGAATTTACCTCTAATATGCTTTTAATCTGTTTTAAGTACCGGCGGAGGTCATGAATAAGAGTGGGGGGGGGAGGAAATATGTAATGTATTGGAGAAGTTTATTTGAATCTGAATAGGTGAATGTACTTCAATATATTGCAAAATAAAAGTTTGGTAGGAAAAAAAAAGACAAGGATATATATTGTCACCCTGCTTATGAAATCAACCCAGACTGTTCCCTGGAAGGTTAGATGCTGAAGCTGAAGCTCAAATACTTTGGCCACCCAATGAGAAGGAAGCACTCCCTGGAGAAGATCCTGATGCTGGGAAAGACAGAAGGCAAAAGAAGAAGGGGACGGCAAAAGATGAGATGAGCTGGACACCATTACCGATGTAACAAACATGAATTTGAGCAGACTTCGGAGGATAGTGGAAGACAGGAGGGCCCAGCGTGACGTTGTCCATGGGGTCGCAAAGAGTCGGACTCAACTGTGCGACTGAACAACAACAACAAAATGTAAGCACTGTAAAAACATGAAGGTTCTTTCTACCATATGTGATGGACTTGTGAAAAGGCGAAACAATTTTGGCTAATGATTCAACAAGAGATTTCGAAAATCTTGGGATATAATATTAAAAGAGCACCGGATTTCTTTCTGGTGGGATTACAAATGGAAAGCTTTCCGAAACAAGACAGGACATTGCTGTGGTATTTGCTTTCAGCTGCAAGGACATTGTATGCGCAAATGTGGAAGCAAGATAAAATACCAGAAAAATGGGACTGGATCTTAAAGGTTCTTAATTGGAGTGAAATGGATAAACTTACTAGAACCTTAAAAGACCGTAACTTGGAGAAATTTAAAGAAGATTGGAATAAATTTCAAAACTATGTGGAGATACAATGGAAGGTGAAGAGCCATCTAGTGGTTTTTGATAATAAAAACTGAACTTTAAAAAGAGAAAAAGGACTCTGATTACTGAGTATTGTTTTAGGAATGAATTATAAGTAGCTGAGTTCATATAGTAAATCCATGTGAGTTAAGATAAGATTTGAATAATTTTTAGTGATGGTTTAATGACTACGAAATCTATGTTCCTTTGCACTCGCAAACAACTTCCAAAGAAGCGCCGCAGAGCCTGCAGCCATTTCAACCATATGTTTTTCATGCCGCAGGGACAAGGCTGTGCGAGCAAGCTGGAATCACTTTCAGGCGCACCGATGGAAAGAGAGTCACTATTCTTTCTCTTCCCTTCTTCCAAGTGCCCAGCCAGGCTGTATTTCACAGGTATCTCTCATTTCTTGGTGTTTACATGTCCCCGCTTTGCTCCCAAACAGTGGCAAACCTCAAGGCAGATAACAATAAAACGTACTACAGAAAACAGTCTTCCAGAAACCGTTAACGTGCTTCGTTATACAAATGAGCCCAAACCCACATCTGTAACCTTCACGCTGACCCATCAGCTCTGTAAGGTCGTTCTCCTCTAGGACTCTACAGGAAAGCACCATCAGCAGGCAGCTGCCTCCCCGCCTCCTAGAAGGCTTCTCCACCACTGGGAGACTGCAGAGAAAAAGGCCTGGACCGTATTTGCGAGAGGACTGATAAGAGATCCTGTTGGGAGGAGTGCAATGGCTGCGTGGTTTCATATGGGGAGAGATGATCCCGCAAGTCCATGAATTCCAGGCAGGGTGGTCAGGTCCAATTCAAGAAATATCTGGGGGGGTGCAGCCAGGAGACTTTGAGGGTGGAGCCAGGAGCAAGGTGCGATAAGCAGGACTGAACTCCAAAAGGAGCTCTGGCCATCACATTTAAAGGGACCGCACACCTTTTAAATGCCTTCCCTCCGCTGGAAATAATGAAGGAAAGGGGCACCTTCTTTGGGGGGCTCACAGAATTGGACCCCCGGTCCAATCCTTTTGAAACTTGGAGGGTGTTTCGAGGAGAGGCATCGGATGCTGTGCTGCAAATTTGGTGCCTCTGCCTCAACACACAGCCCCTCCAAAGCCCCAGACACCATAGATCAATTCTCCATTATACTCTATGGGAATTGGTCTCCATAGGGAATAATAGAGTGCCCAGCAGACATTTCCCTCCCCCTCACCTGCTTTCACCTCCAAACCGGCCCCCACCTGGGAGTTGGCAACCCTAGTTCCAGGTCATGAAGGGTGTTAAAGGTAAGTGGTGGGGAATGCTGCCAAGTCACAGCACGCAGGGCTTTTTTTGTAGCAGGAACTCCTTTGCATATTAGGCCACACGCCCCTGATGGAGCCAATCCTCCAAGAGCTTACAATAGGCCCTGTAAGCTCTCATAGGATTGTCTACATCAGGAGAGTGTAGCCTAATATGCACAGGACAGCAGACTTATGGCAACCCCGCAGGGTTTTCAGGGGAAGAGACATTCAGAGGGGTTCACCATTGCCTGCGTCAAGACCCTGGATTCTTTGGAGGGCTCCCATTCAAATGCAAGCCACGCCGACCCTGCTTAACTTCTGATATCTGACAAGATCAGGCTAGCCTGGACTTTAAGGGTAAGTACCAGCGGTTTGAAGCGGATGAGGAAACAAACAGGCTGTCAGCAAAAAGACTTCAGGATTGGTGCAATGTGGTCCCAATGGGCAAGCGGGCCCTCACATTTTGCACCAGGTGACATTCCTGAACCATCTTCAAGGGCTGCCCTGTATACAGTATGCTGCAGTAGTCTAGTCTTCAAGTTACCGGAGTGACAATCCGCATGGGCCCGTTCAATGTCTAGAGAATTGGGTGAACTTCTGAACTGAATACAGCTCGAGGGAAGCATTTTTCACAACATCTGCTTGTTTTCTGGAACTGGAAATTTGGACCTGCAGGAACTAATACACGGTTAACCGAGTTTTTCAATAAAAAGTCACATTCCATCAACAGTGGGGGAAATTAGACAACTGAGCAGAGAGACCTAACCAGCCAGAATCACCTCTGTTTTATTCAGATTCAGTTCCCATTTATCCTGCCTCGACCCCTTCAACACCGGACAGAGGATTAGCAAAAAAACTACCGTTCCATTATGCGACCTCCCAGTATGTGCCAAGGATCCATCCTCGATTACCTGATGCTGGCTGCAGAGAGCGCCAACCTTTTCGAGCCTGGAGGCACACTGGAAATTCTGACACGCCACGGTGGGTGCAACAACAAAATGGCTGCCACAAATGGCTGTGAAAGGAGGTGGAGCCAGCCACAGAACGACTGCCACAGTGCCACTTCAGTGCAGATCCTTGTCTTGTGGGGGCAGCTGCTGCCAAAGCCATATTTTTTAAAAAAATCTGCACAGCCAATGAAATCTCCAGTAATCAACCGGAACCCTCCATTGGCTAAAAGCCTTCCCTGGCTCCACCCACATCCCCAAAACACTTGGCAGGCGCCAGAGAAAGTGCTGGCAGGTGCCATGTGGCACCCGTGATTGCCACACTGGGGACCTCTGCTCTAGTGTGTCGCATTTGTGCACCAATGAAGCATGTGCCTGGATGTCGCACGTACTTTGGCATGCTACCGCTGCACACACAGGAACCAGGACCTTGATTCATTACAGGCAACTCAAAATAGGTGAACTTTTGTCAGCCTCAGGTCTTTTATGCATGGCTTCAGCCTGCTATTAAAGGCACACGACCTTCCCCTCCAATCCCCTCCTCAAAATGCCCATCTCGGAACAGAAGTAGTTCAGATTCTCTTGCAAGAAGCAACCTTGTCTCCAAAGATCGGGGCGGCTAAACTGTGGCTCTTTCAGACATATTATATAGCTCTTGAAGCCCCCATCACCCTGTCAGCCAGCTTGGAGAAGGCATTTGTCTCTTTAAATCACTTCTCCAAGCTAAGTCAGCCAGTGAAGAATGCATTTAAAGATGCTTTCTTTCCATCTCCACCCCCCACCTATTTGCCTTCCTTCCTTCCTATCTTGCGGGTCTCAAGCATCGGACGTTCATGTCTTGCATCTCTCAAACGTCTGACACTTATTCCATGTGGCTCTTACATTAATCAAGTTTGGCCACCCCTGCCGAAGATCTGAGCTGCGACAGCCTGCTTCCATCAGAGACAATAAAAGGTGTGTTTCAGTTCAAACAGAAGCATTTTCCAAGGGGAAAAAAAAAAGGAACTGAATCGAAGAATTTGCTTGGAGCTTAGTCTGCTTTTCAAGAGCTGCCGTAAGAAGTCTGCTAACCGAACGCAAGTGAGAACGCCCGCCCAAAGGGGACTCAGTACCAGCTGCGCCCACATCCACAACCTGCGCAAACATCTCTCCAAACAAGGCCAGCAACGCCATCGCCAAACACAGAGACAGTGAGGTGCAAGAGAGAGTCTGCTGTCAGCGCCGTCCTGATTTTAATCCTCCCTACGTTGCTAAGGCAACCCTACCAAGTAGTCAGTTGGTAACTTCAAGACTTTTCCTCCGCCTTGCCTTCCCAAGGAACCCGAAACCGAACAGCATCCGCACCAGGGTTCCCTCTAAGCGGAGTGAGCGTGGGCTAGCTCACAGATCTTTAGCCTCCAGCTGACACATTTTTGCCTTAGCTCAGGAAGGAGGACCCCAGAGCACACTAAATTATGCAGTCGCTCACAACTTTAACGCCAGTCGCTCACAAAGTAGAATTTTTGCTCACAAGATTCTGCAGCTAAGAGGGAACATTGTAGGCATGCCGTTTTTTAAAGGCCAGAAGGTCTGAAACTACGCAATGGAAAGAATAACGCCAGTCGGTTTCCCAGCTCTCCTGGCTAAGCTGCAGGTAGCTCTCCAAGGTCTTAGTGCAGAGACATGGCGGCTGGGTTGCTTTCCCCAGCTCTGCCAAGATCTCTTTGGGCGTAGAGACCACTGGCGACTTTGCACGGCCAAAGTGGGCATCTTGCAAACCAGAGGACCCCACCCCCACTCCGACAGGCAGCAACCTCTGCCACGGCTAGCCAAGAGGCAAAACGACTTGGGACCACAAACTACCGCTGCCATGTCGAGACGCTGCAAGTCTTGGCACTACCCCAAGCCCCAAATCATGCATTGTTTCCACCCGAGGTGGCAAGCAGAGACTGTTCCTATGTGTCCATTTTTACAGGGCCCTGAAAAGATAGGGGGGAAATGTGATGGTAGCGGCGATTGATCAACCCCGCTGTTGACAAGCCAGCCAGAAGCCCCCCTTCAAGTGAGCCCCACTGATATTTCCTTGCGTTCAGCCCTAGTTACGTTTATCGCGGGGGGGGGGGGGGGGCGCCAGATGCACTTCGAGGGAATGTCCTTCTCAAATGCCCCCTCCCCAGAGAGAATGCGCTCTCCAAATACAGAATCAGACCAGTTGGGTCTGCCACTCCAGCCTCCATCAGGTCTACTTTCGAGTAAGCCAGGGGTCAGGTGATCCTGAGCTAACCGAATTCAGAGGACTGTCGCCCCACCCTGCCCCACCTCCAAGGCACTGCGCGCAGGATCCCCAGCCTCCGGGATCTTTGCTTGAGCCTCCCCCCCTCCTCCCCGGGAGGTGGCCAAGGGCCCCGCCACCATGCGGTGGCTCAAGTGGCAGGGCATCCGCTTGGTAAGCAGAAGGTCCCAGGTTCAATCCCCGGCATCTCCAACTCAAAAGGGTCCAGGCAAAGTAGGCATGAAAAATCTCAGCTGGAGACCCTGGAGAGCCGCTGCCAATCTGAGTAGACAATGCTGACTTGGGTGGACCGAGGGGGGGGGGGGTGTCTGATTCAGTAGAAGGCAGCTTCATATGTTTATATGTTTGGGGACAGACGGTGGCTCAGTGGCAGGGCATCCGCTTGGTAAGCAGAAGGTCCCAGGTTCAATCCCCGGCATCTCCAACTCAAAAGGGTCCAGGCAAGTAGGCATGGAAAACCTCAGCTGGAGACCCTGGAAAGCCGCTGTCGGTCTGAGTCGACAATACTCAGGGGGAGGGGGGTCTGATTCGGTAGAAGGCAGCTTCATATGTTTATATGTTTGGGGAGGGACGGCAGCTCAGTGGCAGGGCATCCGCTTGGTAAGCAGAAGGTCCCAGGTTCAATCCCCGGCATCTCCAACTAAAAAGGGTCCAGGCAAGTAGGCGTGAAAAACCTCAGCTGGAGACCTTGGAGAGCCGCTGCCGGTCTGAGTCGACAGTTGATGGGGGGGGGGGGGGTCTGATTCAGTAGAAGGCAGCTTCCTAGGTTCATCCGTTGTTCACTCACCTGCCAGGAGCCGGAGGGGATCTCGCTGAAGCGGCCCAGGCCGCCGAAGGTGTAGCAGTCGTGCACGTGGCGCCAGGGCTCGGCGCAGTGCCAGAGCAAGCCGAAGCTCACCTCGCCGCCGCCGCCGCCGCCTTCCAGCAGCCCCGCCGCCGCCAAGCGCCGCGCTCCGGCGCCGCGCTCCTTGACGATCCAGGCGGGCGAGAGGAAGCTGAAGCTGCAGACGGCCACCAGGCCCGAGGAGAGGAGCACCCAGAAGCAACCCACGCAGCCCACCATCCTGGGCCCCCCGGCCGGCGGCAGGCCCAGCAGCAGCGACCCCGCCGCCGAGGAGGCCGTGCGCTCCAGCGCCGCATCCACGCGCCCGCCCGCGCCTTTCTTCTGGCGCGCCAGCATCGGGGGCCGGCCGGCGCTCGCTCAGCGGAGAGGAGCCGCCCTGGCGGAGGGAAGCCGCCCGCCGCCCACGGCCATGCGAGGCGCACACGTGGCCACCGCCGCCACCCCCAGCAGCAGCAGCCGCCGAACCCGGCGCGCCCTTGGGGAGCCTCGCAGCCCTTCGCGCCCCTGCCGCCGCCAACAGGGGGCCGCCGCTGCTGCTCCTCCTCCTCGCAGCGCCTCCGCGGGCTCGTCTCCCCGATGGGCGGCTCCCGGCTCCGGCCTCGCCGTCACGTGCAACCCCGCGGCCCCACCCCGCCGCGCCCTGCAGGCCCGGTGCCGCTGGCTTTGGCCGCTGGGAGGGTCCCCCCGCGCGCTGGGGAGTCCTTCGGCCGTGCAGGGAGAGGGGAGCGCCCGCGGAGCGGAGAGAGCCGCGTGCCGGACGCCGCCTTCCGCTCCGAACTGGAGGTGGCCTTTAGGAAAGTCGCCTGGGCGACTTGGCGTTTAATTGCAGGGAGCTTCTGGAGGGCAAGCGGAGTGGCAAAGCAGCGGTACTGCGGGACTGCGCTCGGAACTCTCTGCTCACGACTTGAGTTCGATCCCGGCGCAAGCTGGGTTCAGGTAGCCGGCTCCAGGTTGACTCAGCCTTCCATCCTTCCGAGGTCGGTCAAATGAGTCCCCGGCTTGCTGGGGGGAAAGTGTAGGTGACTGGGGAAGGCAAGGGCAAACCACCCCGTATAAAAGTCTGCCGTGAAAACGTTGTGAAAGCCTTGGGGAGGGTGGAGTATAAATAAAAATTTATTATTATTATTATTAACGTCACCCCAGAGTTGGAAACGACCGGTGCTTGCGCAGGGGACCTTTCCTTTCCTTTCCTTTCCTGTGGAGGGCAAAGCAACGGACCCAACTTAGACTGCTCTGCTCTCTCAGCCCTCCTGCCCCCGCTTTTCTCGGGCACGGGTGAACCAACCAAGCCGGGTTGCTACCGACTTGCCAGAAGAGCCAGTTTGGTGTAGTGGTTAAGTGTGCGGGCTCTTATCTGGGAGAACCGGGTTTGATTCCCCACTCCTCCACTTGCACCTGCTGGAATGGCCTTGGGTCAGCCATAGCTCTGGCAGAGGTTGTCCTTGAAAGGGCAGCTGCTGTGAGAGCCCTCAGCCCCACCCACCTCACAGGGTGTCTGTTGTGGGGGGAGCAGATAGAGGAGATTGTAAGCTGCTCTGAGTCTCTGATTCAGAGAGAAGGGCGGGGTATAAATCTGCAATTCTTCTTCTTCTTCAGGCTGGGGGGAAAGAGGGAGAGGGGCCGCTTCACCGTTCTGCCACGCATCTGCATAAACACCAAGGCAAAGAGCCAGGCATGAGTCGCTGCTCTCAGCGGCCAGATGTTGGAAGGAGGCCAGTAGGGTGTGATGGTTAAGAGAGCCAAACCAATATCTGGGAGGCCCAGGTTCGAATCCCTGTCGGGCCCTGGAAGCTTGCTGGGTGACCTGGGCCCAGGAACACTCTCTCAGCCCTAGCCTACCCTACAGGGTTGTTGTGAGACAAAAACAAAAGGGAGGAGAATGATGTAACCTGCTTTCAGTCCCCATAGGGGAGAAACCGGGGCTGGTCCTGCCACTAGGCAAACTAGGGGATTGCCTAGGGCGCCTGCCTTCTGGGGGCAGCAAATTGTGTGCCCCCGTGCCACTCAGAGATGTTATCAGTGCTGGGGGGGGGCACCCGAAGTTAGCCTTGCCTAGGCACCAGAAGAAGAAGAAGATATTGGATTTATATCCCGCCCTCCACTCCGAAGAGTCTCAGAGCGGCTGACAATCTCCTTTCCCTTCCTCCCCCACATCAGACACCCTGTGAGGTGGGTGGGGCTGCAGAGGGCTCTCACAGCAGCTGCCCTTTCAAGGACAACCTCTGCCAGAGCTATGGCTGACCCAAGGCCATTCCAGCAGGTGCAAGTGGAGGAGCGGGGAATCAAACCCGGTTCTCCCAGATAAGAGTCTGCACACTTAACCACTACACCAAACTGGCTCTAGGGCCAGCCTGGGAGAAAGGGCAACCATACATGTGTCACAAGAGCCAGGAGCAAATGAATGAAACAATAAATAAAGCTTGACCGACCGATACAGTTGTTTAGGTTTATTTGATTTACATCCTGCCGTCTCCGATGAAGCAGGTTCAGGGTGGCTCATAATGTCATAATAAAACAGCAATAAAGCATTTACATTAAAAGTTTAGGTAAAAACGATGAGGTGCTAATTTCAATCCAATTCAAAGGTGGCAATCAGTAATCTTAAAACATCCATTCAGATCCATTCGGTTAAATGCTAGCTGAAATAAGAACATAAAAGAAGCCTGTTGGATCAGGCCAGTGGCCCATCCAGTCCAACACCCTGTGTCACACAGTGGCCAAAAAAGCCAGGCACCATCAGGAGGTCCATCAGTGGGGCCAGGACACTAGAAGCCCTCCCACTGCCCCTCCCCCAAGCACCCAGAATACAGAGCATCACTGCCCCAGACAGAAAGTTCCAACGATAAACTGTGACTAATAGCCACTGATGGACCTCTGCTCCAGATGCTTATCCAATCCCCTCTTGAAGCTGGCTATGCTTTTAGCCGCCGCCACCTCCTGTGGCAGTGAATTCCACATGCTAATCACCCTTTGGGTGAAGAAGTACTTCCTTTTATCCGTTCTAACCTGACTGCTCAGCAATTTCACTGAGTGTCCACGAGTTCTCGTATTGTGAGAAAGGGAGAAAAGGACTTCTTTCTCTACCTTCTCTATCCCACACATCATCTCTATCCCTTGCAACCTCTATAGCATCGTCTTGCAGGCCTTGTGGAACTGGGCAAGGTCCCGCAAGGCTCTGAGTTCCACAGGGAGTTGGTTCCACTAATAAGGGGCAGCGATTGAGAAGCAACTCTGGTATTCCTTGGTGGTCTCCCATTCAAATACTAACTGGGGCTGACCCTGTTTAGCTTTTGAGAGTTGGCATGATCAAGCTCGCCTCAGCCATTCCGGTCAGGGCTTCTGACAGATAGACACATTGGCCCCATTTCTACAGTTTTCTACAGTTCAAGCTGGTGTTCAAAGTACAAGAGCAGGGCCAGGAAAAGAGGTGGCATCCCCCCCCCCAGTCAACATCTGAGTATACCTGTCGGAAGGAAAGGCCTATTGCATTTAGTGATAGCTGCTTAAAAGGAACCTGGTCCACCTCAGGTGAATTAGACCGTGCATTTGATTCAGCCATCACTTTCTTATAGAAGCCTGGTTAGAGCTACGGATGACGCCAAGGCAACTCCGAAAGCAGGTAGCTTAGCGCCCCCTGGCGCATTCATGTTTAAAATGCATCTTCCCAAAGTTTTCAAACGTTTACATACACTGGACTAACGTTAAACTTCTAAAAATTGATCTTCAGCTTTGCGACCCAAAGGGGTGTAATGTTATCATCTACTCCAATGAGCAGGGCTTTTTTTTTTTTGTAGCAAAAAGTCCTTTGCATATTAGGCCACACACCCCTGATGTAGCCAGTCCTCCAAGAGCTTAAAGGGCTCTTCTTACAGGATCTGCTGTAAGCTCTTGGAGGATTGGCTACTTCAGGGGGTGCGGTCCAATATGCAAAGGAGTTCCTGCTACAAAGAAAAGCTCTGTCAATGAGTGCTAGAGAAGTACACAAGCAGCTAGTTTTTCTAGAAAGTTATGTGGCTGTTGACTCACTGTCTCAGTATGTTTAATTGCAAATTGTCCTTGTTTCTTCTGATGGGCACCGCCTAATTGCCCTGACCTGGATGGACCAGGCTAGCCAATCATGTCAGATCTTGGAAGCTAAGCAGGGACGACTTGGATGGGAGACCGCCACAGAAGTCCAGGGTCGCTGTGCACAGGCAGGCATTGGCAAGTTAAATGTCCCTTGCCTTGAAAACCAGCTGTGACTTGATGGCCCAGGCGAGCCACCAGCACCTAATCTAGATGGGATACAGTGTCGAGGCTTAGGTGCTTCTTCGCCAGACTTCCCGGCAAGATCTCCTCTCCACCCTGCATCCCTGTTAGGCTGGGACCGAGAAGTGCCTAATTTCCCTCTCCATCTCCTGCTAGGCTAAGCGGGAGTTGGAACCCAGCCTGCCACCGCCTCTGGGTTCATTGATTGCCCCCTGCACATGGCACCACCCAGAAACAGAGCATCCAAGGGATTTATGGGAGTGCTGAGAAAGAAGTACTTTTCTCCCTTTCTCACAATACAAGAACTCGTGGGCATTCGATGAAATTGCTGAGCAGACAGAATTGCCGAGCAGACAGGTTAAAACGGATAAAAGGAGGTACTTCTTCACCCAAAGGGTGATTAACATGTGGAATTCACTGCCACAGGAGGTGGTGGCGGCCACAAACATAGCCAGCTTCGAGAGGGGTTTAGATAAAAATATGGAGCACAGGTCCATCAGTGGCTATTAGCCACAGTGTGTGTGTACATATAAAAAATTTTTGCCACTGTGTGATACAGAGTGTTGGACTGGATGGGCCATTGGCCTGATCTAACATGGCTTCTCTTATGTTCTGACGACCAGTCTTTTATGCGGGTAGGGAACATGTGCAATGCTCCGTAGCTGAGCAGATTTATTACTACACAGCAGAAACTTACTGAGTAACTGCAAGGCAGTTGTAGGGTTGCTCTTCTTCTTCTTCTTCTTCGATCAAGTCACAACTGAATTATGGTGACTCCGTGGGGTTTTCAAAGGGAAAAATGTTCAGCACGCCTCTGCACAGAAACCTTGGACTTCCTTGGTGGTCTCCCATCCAGATACTCACTACGGCTGGCCCTGCTTTAGCTTCCAAGATCTGATGAGATCAGGCTATCCAGATCAAGACTCAGTTGTAGGCAGGGCTGTTTTGTAGAAAAATAGGTGGTGGAGCTCATCCAGTAGCTGCACCTACTGTTCAATGGACAAGGTGGGAAGGAGGAGGTGGAACCCTCAGAAAGGTTCAGGAGCTGTGCTCCTGTGAGCTCCTGCTGAATTCAAGGCCTGTTTGTGGGTACAGCGAAGTAAATAAAAGAACACGGGGAAAGTTTACTAGCTAGGTAAAGTTAATCCTTGAACAGCTGGCAGGAGGCTAGCACTGGAGCATACAGCCTGCACACTGTGGTGGAAATAACCAAATCCTTTGTCTAGCCCCGTGGCGCAGAGTGGTAAAGCAGCAATACTGCAGTACTGTGATCTGAACTCTCTGCTCACGACCTGAGTTCGATCCCAGCGAAAGCTGGTTCAGGTAGCCGGCCCAAGGTTGACTCAGCCTTCAATCCTTCCGAGGTCAGTAAAATAAGTCCCCAGCTTGCTGGGGGGAAAGTGTAAAAGACTGGGGAAGACAATGGCAAACCACCCCGTAAAAAGTCTGCCGTGAAAACGTTGTGAAAGCAACGTCACCCCAGAGTCGGAAACAACTGGTGCTTGCACAGGGGACGTGAACATATGAAGCTGCCTTCTACTGAATCAGACCCTTGGTCCATCAAAGTCAGTATTGTCTTCTCAGACTGGCAGCAGCTCTCCAGGGCCTCAAGCTGAGGTTTTTCACGCCTACTTGCCTGGACCCTTGTTGGAGATGCCAGGGATTGAACCTGGGACCTTTTGCTTACCAAGCAGATGCTCTACCACTGAGCCACCGTCCCTCCCTTTCCTTTCGTTGTCTAGCCAAAGGTCCAAATAGATAGCTAACTGGGTAACACGCTTAAAGATTTATTTGCCGGGCAAATGGTGATCACTGAAACAGGACTGCAAAGAGAAATCGTGCCCTTGGAGCAGCGTTCCTCTCGATTATACTCTTCGTCTACGTAGCATTGAGCATGTGCAGAAACTGAAGTCAGGATCAAAACTTCAGGCTTCTGAGTTAATTTCCACTGCAGACCCCTACACGTTCCAAGGGCCATTTGTGCAAACCAGATGGTTTGTTGTTGTTTACCCGGATGGTCTTAGCTGACCCCACCCCCCATAAGCTTATCTCAGGGCTCAGGACAAGCTTGTTCTCTTGAGGCCAACTTACAAGTTGCAAAGCAATTAAACATTGTACCGGCTACACTAAGCTGCATCTTTATACTTCCAACAGCCAGGCGCACCAGCAAGCAACAAGCAACATTCCACTCATGCTCCATGACCCAAACATAACCTGTGAAAACCTCTTCTCACACCAACCTCCTCCTTTCCCCCAAGTCTCATCTCCACCTTCCTCTCTTGGAGCATACAAAGGGACAACTCTTTTTCAGACCCCAACCCATACTGGCTCATAGGGGCATTAGCCAGTCCGGCTGCCAGGTCTGAAGGTTCCAGTCCTCCAGAACATGGTCCTTCTAACTGAGAGCCAGTTTGGTGCAGTAGTTAAGTGCGCGGACTCTTATCTGGGAGAACCGGGTTTGATTCCCCACTCCTCCACTTGCATCTGCTGGAATGGCCTTGGGTCAGCCATAGCTCTCGCAGGAGTTATCCTTGAAAGGGCAGTTTCTGTCAGAGTTCTCTCCGCCCCACCCATCTTGCAGGGTGTCTGTTGTGGGGGGAGAAGATATAGAAGATTGTAATCCGCTCTGAGTCTCTGATTCAGAGTGAAGGGCAGGTTATAAATCTGCAGTCCTCTTCTTCTTAAGAAGCATTAACGCATCCATGTGATCACATGTTTTCCCTTTGGATCAATCCAAGTGGGCAGCTGTCTTGGTCTAAAGCAGTGGTCCCCGAGTTTTTTGGCACCAGGGACCGGTTTTGTGGAAGACAATTTTTCCACGGACCGGTTGGGGGGGCAGCGCTGGGGTTTCTGCCACCCCAGGCTGCTCCACGCCTGCACCCTGTCCCCCATGGGGGTCTTTAAATGGGGAGGGGGAGACTGGGGTTGTTTCTGCCACCTCCCCACTAGGTGGCAAGATGGCGGAAGGCCAATCTGCCTCCCTCTCCCATTTAAAGACCCCCTCCGATCAGCTGATCAGTGGGGGCTTATAAATAAGGGGTAGGCTTAGATCATAGCAGCGCTGCTCCTTCTATCAGCCTGGGACCTAGGTGGACAAAAGAGGTGGTGTGGCCTCACTCCATGGCCCAGTTGCTAGCAGGCCACGGACCGTTACTGATGCACGAACCGGTGGTTGGGGGCCCCTGATTTAAAGCAAAAGAACAAAACTGGAGTCCATTTGTACCTTTAAGATCAAAAAAGTTTTATTCAGAATGCAAGCTTTCGAATGCACGCATACTTCATCAGACAATGGCATGGGGTACGGTGAGCAGAGCTACATCTAGCTGGTGGGCAGGGGTTAAGAATGCAAAGTGGTTCAGAGTTAAAATCCAATGGCAAAATGGTGAAATTAACAAACTGAAAGAACATTATCCAGACCAAATGTTCTTTCAAGGTGTTAAATTTCACTGTTTTGCCATTGGATTTGAAAGCACCGCACAGCAAACAGGAATCTAACCCAACGTCAAGGAGTTGACTGATGGCCTGAGATCTCTGCATCATATGAATACATATCATCAACATAGTAATAGAAAGCTACTCTGAGTCTAACACAGTACTTGAGGTCCTCCCAGGACCTCCATCCTCCTGACTGAGCCCTTCCTTTTAAGTAGGGTTGCCAATTCTGGGTTGGGAAATCCCTGGCGTTTTGGTGGGTGGAGTCTGAGGAGGGTGGGGTTCAGGGAGGAGCTTCAATGGGATCTAATGCCAGAGTCCACATTCCAAAGCGGCCATTTTTTTCAGATAAACTGACCCGTCACCTGGAGAATAGTGGGAGATCTCCAGCCAATACCTGGAGGTTGGTACCCCCACTTTGAGCTGCCCTTTTGGCCACAGCCCACACCTGTTCTTCTTCAGCGGCAGCACCAGCGTGACAGAACGTCATCCCCAAAGAGGCACGGAGCAGTACTACGCTCTTCACCTTCCGTGAGAGATACATTGAGGTCAGAGCTTTTTTCGTAGCAGGAACTCCTTTGCCTATCAGGCCACACCCCCCCGATGTAACCAATCCTCCTGGAGCTTACAGTAGGCCTTGTACTGAGCCCTGTAAGCTCTTGGAGGATTGGCTACATCGGGGGGGGGTGGCCTAATAGGCAAAGGGGTTCCTGCTACAAAAAATCCCTGATTGAGGTTATTCTTTTTATGCGATCTTTCACAGTGTCGTCAGGAGGGGAAACAGCAGAGCTACATGGCAGCTGAAGGTCTCTTGGGATTACAGCTGAATTCAGGCAACAGAGATCAGTTCCCCTGGAGAAAATGGCTACTTTGGAAGGGGGGCTCTGTGGCACTCTACCCCACTGAAGCCCCTCCCCTCCCCAAACCCTGCCTTCCTCAGACTCCGCCCCCCCCAATCTCCAGATATTTCCCAACCTGGAGCTGGCAACCCGCTGTGGAGCTGTGATGTTCTTGTCTGTTTTTTAAATTTAATCCTGTTATCTGGAAGTCTAGATTTCGGGGGGCGGGGGGAACCATCTTTAGAGAATTGTGATCAGTGGGAAAGGTGACATAAGAAGACTTAAACAAATACATAAACAGGGATATTTGATGATGCTTCCTTGGGGGAAGAAGTGAATTACAGATGAAGAACCACTGCCTTAGATTCTAGCCATGAACTTTTTACGTATTATTTTTTTAAGCCTTCATCGTTATATAAAATGGTCCGTACAGTGTCCTATTCTCAGTTTCCCCGGTTCTGGTTCTTAAATTTTTACGCTGCAAGTTGATTAGTTTTTCATTATGGCCGTGCGGTTTTTATAACTGCGAAGTCATGTTTTACATATTGGATTTTTATTGTTTTAATTGTCGTTATGCCTTTTTTAATAAGCTGCCACAGACGTTCCTGGACTAGAACTCTGGGATATAAACATTCTGACAAGGCAGTCCGAAGAGAACTTACCCCTTTCTAAACCTGTTTATTTCCATGGGTGTTAAATCTGACAACACCGTAAAGATCTTCCCCGTGGTTTGGACGGCATGCTTCCCCAAGCAATAGGAAGTCTCACACTTCCTTTTGTTCCAACATCTCTTCCATTGTGAAGAGAGACCGCAGCAAAATAACGATGCACTGCTTTTGGCGCTCGTGATGGATCCAGACAAACAGCCATTTTTATTTTATTATTTATTTAAGACTATGAATGGTTATTATGCCATTAAAGGTTTGGTATGGTATGGTATGGGACTATGAATGGCCTTTCTGCTGACCAATATCAACTCCCTAAGCAGGGAACGGTTGGAAGCAATAAAACCCACAACTTTTTGTTTCTTAGCAGATCAATAAAAGGTTAACTGGAGCGATCATAAAGCAATCATAAGGCAGCCGTCCATTTAAAATCCCTTTAAAAACTCCAGCAGGCCCTAAAACGGCATCCATCCAAGGCAATAAAATAAACAAGAAGAGCGACAAAATAGAATTTAATTAAAAAGAGCTCTCTAAAGAACGCACTCCGTAAAAACAATGAACTCCAAAAGTCAAGGGATCAAAACTTATAGAACAGAACAGACTTCAGGTGGGTGGCCATGTTGTTCTGAAGCAGCAGAACGAAGATTGAGTCCAGTGGCGCTTTTAAGAACCAACCAAGTTTTATTCTGGGTATAAATTTTCATGTGTATGCACGTTTTTTTTTTCAGATACATTGTCTGTCTATTTGATGAAGCGTGTGTGCATATTAAAGTTTATACCCAGAATTAAATTTGGTTGTTCTTAAAGGTGCCACTGGACTCAAAACAGACTTCAGTTCACTTCCAGAAGGCCCGACTTTTCTACAGGCTCTTGGCCCAAAATACAACACCTGTCAAGCTGTCAGCTTTTGCTGTATTTGGGGAAAGGACTCTGTACTTCAGGAGAGCAATCCAGAACAGCAGCTATTGCTAGGGTTTCCAACATCCAGTTGGGGCCTGGAGATATCCTGCTGTTACAATTGCTCTGCAAATGACAGAGGTCAGTTCCCCTGGAGAAAATGGCTGCTCTGTAACGTAGACTCTATGGCAGGGGTGTCACACATGCGGCCCAGGGGCCAAATCAGACCCCCAGAGGATTCCTATCAACCTCCCCGAGCAACTGGCTGTCGTCTGCTTCCTTCTCCTTCTTTCGTGTTTTCCTCTGAATCACAACTAGTTTTGCCAGGTTTGCTCAATCTCACAGGAGCTAGAGAGCCAAACCGCTATTTTCTCCATTGGTTGATGCTCCTCCTTTGGGGAGAAAAGGGGGAGGGAGAGCTTGCCAGTTTGGTGCAGTGGTTAAATCTGCAGTCTTCTTCAATTACACAGCAGAGCTACTGAGCCAAGCCTCTCTTCCTTCTATTGGCTGAGGCTCCTCCCCCTCCTGGTCCCCTCAGGAAGGAAGGAAAGACTAGCTTCCTTTGCCCAGTTCTCTGAATCCCATGAGAGAGATAAAAAGAAAGCACCTTTAGGACCGAGTGCTAATGTTTTATTTTAAGGGTTTTTTTTTTTTAAATATCTTTGTGTCCTTTCTAAAGTTTATATCTCTGCTACCTGGCATTACATTTTATGACACACGTGGCCTGGCCAATGAGTTTGACACCCCTGCTCTCACCCCTGCTGAGGTCCTTCCCCTCCCCAGACTGTACCCTCCCCCCCAAAAAAAAATCTCCAGGTATTTCACAACCCAAAGTGTCTACTGGTGATCCCAACTTTGGTACACGAACACCTCATCTACTTTTGTTGAAAAAGCTGGTCAGAAAACAGATCCTGATAGGTAATTTCAGTCTTTGGCAAACGCTCCATGTCAGGTTTTTCTTACTGTTTGACAAAGAGAGCAGGTAGTCTTTATGGACCAAACATTCAGCAAGTAGCTCTTTCTGACAACTGGCCCTGCTCTAAGATAACTTTATTTTGTTTCTCTGGTCCTGAAGCAAGGATGCTATTGGACCAGTTAGAAAATCCTGGCAGGTAGCAATTTCAGACAGATCACCCGATGAACGGTAGCAGGAGGAGGAAGAACTGATGTTGCACTTATAAAACAAAATGCTGGGTTGAGCTTTGGCTTGACTAAACAGACATAAAACCGGCAAGATAACTCTTCTGAATCCCAGACAGCGGGGGGAGTGATTGTCATCCAACAGAGAGCTCAGATGCCTAGTCAAATTCCCAAGACTGATTTCCCACTCGCCTTACCCCACTTTCACTCTTCTCTTCTCTGTGGGGCTCCCATCGGATTTCGCACAAGCGGCCCCGAAGCTACAACGCGCTTTGCCTCTTTCACGCCGCAAACAGAAACCAGTTTTAAGAGGATCTCGCTGCACGAAAGGATCGTGCTTGCTGCACGAAAGAGGCGGAGCGAGTTGTAGCTTCGGGCAGCTTGTGCGAAATCTGACGGAAGCCCCTCGGAGAAGAGGAAAGCGGGGTAAAGCTAGCGGGAAATCGGTCTGAGCCAGCAGACTGCAAGCAGGTTCTAATGGGGCCTGGTTCAAATCGAGCCCTTTTCCCAGGGAGCTAAAATGAAAACTTCTTTCCGCTTTAGGGAAAGGAATGGTTTGGTAAAGTTATTTTTTTTAAAAACTGTGCATCAAGAGATGCAATTGTTTTCTGACATTTAGAAAAGCTTTGATGTGTTTGTTTAGGGGATGTACCCTTTCTGCTAAAAAAAAAAAAGAGCATGAATTGTGTGACATGGAGGGAGACGGTAGCTTAATTTCTCAATGAGAGGCTCTGGGGCTGAATTGTCTTTGGACTGTGGGCTGTCACGCTCCCTCCGGCTAGACTGTGCTGCTTTTCTTCCCATGTAAAGATACATTAGAACCCCCCTAATTATCCCAAAATACATAATCAACAGTTCAAGATGTCATGGGTGCTGGGGACCCTGCAGAAGAAACTGTGCCCCTGCCACCGGCACCAGTGCCCCTGCCTCCTCCCGGGGAAGATCCAAGCCCCCCTGCCTCGCCCTCTCGGGTGGCTCGTGTGCGTGACTGCCTTCGTCAGGACCTCAGGGATCGGAGGAGGGCGGCACGCTCACGAGCAAGACGCTACCTGAGCCCTGAGTTCTAAAAGGATCCTGGCCCCTCTAGGAGTGAGGATGCTTGAGTCTCAGCAGGATCCCGGCCGCCCTCTGAGTCAGCAATTAGTCCAAATGGGCAACAGACAGCAGAGGGCTATATAGCTGTGGGCTTTGGGAGAAGGCTTTGTGGAAGCAACTAGTCTCTTACCTGATGTTCTAGCATCCACTTCGGCTTCTGACTTTGGCTTCTGGACCCCCTGACTTTGGCTTGGACTTCTGGACCCCCCCCCCCCCTGACTACGGCTCCTGGACCTCTGACCTGCGATACCTGGACTGTGATTCGGTGTTGGTGTATTGGACCCTCTTTGCTCCCCAGCTACAGACCTTGGACTGCCCCTGGACTTTGCCTGACCTAGCCTCAGCTCGTGACACAAGACTTCTGTAGCACCACGGTGTGTGAAAAGCTACGAAATGTGAAACTGCACAGTACATTGTGCCTGATTCACACATGCGAGAGGGCAAGGCAGCAGAGACCTGAGGGGGAAAAATGGGCTGCGTGACACAAGCTGGTGGATTTCCACCACTGGAGATTCTTTTGCATAGAACAATCCCTGCAAATGAAATAGGGTTGCCAATCCCCAGGCAGGGGATCCTCCCGATTTGGAGGCCCTCCTCCCGCTTCAGGGTCATCAGAAAGCGTGGGTTGGGGGAAATGCCTACTACCGCACACTCCATTATTTCCTATGGTGACCAATTCCCATAAGGTTTAATGGAGAATTGATCTGCGGGTATCTGGGGCTCGGGGGGGTGGGGGCTGGGTTTTTTTTTTAGCTAGAGAAACCAAATTTGCAGCATAGCATCTGATGCCTTTCCTCAAAATACCCTCCACGTTTCAAAAAGATTGGACCAGGGGGTCCAATTCTATGAGCCTCCAAAGAAGGCTCCCCTATCCATTATTTCCAGTGGAGGGAAGGCATTTAAAAGGTGTGCAGTCCCTTTAAACATAATAGCTAGAACTCCCTTTGGAGACTCAGAGCAACTTACAATCTCCTATATCATTTCCCCCCACCACAGAAACCCTAAGAGAGCTCTCACGGCAGCTGCCCTTTCAAGGACAACCTCTGCCAGAGCTATGGCTGACCCAAGACAAATACAGGTCCGGATCCTGGAGCACCAGTCTTGGGTTCGTCTTAAAAACATGGAGGCTCCTCTCACGGAACATTATGTGTCTAAAAATCATACTGACAGGGACATGAGGTTTTGTGTTCTGTATAAATATCAAGGGACAAACAAAACTCAAAGTGAAATTCAAAGGAAGAAGATAAGAAGATATTGGATTTATATCCCGCCCTCCACTCCAAAGAGTCTCAGAGCAGCTCACAATCTCCTTTACCTTCCTCCCCCACAACAGACACCCTGTGATGTGGGTGGGGCTGGAGAGGGCTCTCCCAGCAGCTGCCCTTTCAAGGACAACCTCTGCCAGAGTTATGGCTGACCCAAGGCCATTCTAGCAGGTGCAAGTGGAGGAGTGGGGAATCAAACCCGGTTCTCCCAGATAAGAGTCTGCACACTTAGCCACTACACCAAAAGCTGCCCTGATTTTTAAAACGAATTTGCTAGAACCCATAGGTTTAAATTCAGCCCTGGATCTTTGCTTATGATTCAAGTTACTTTAGGATTTAATCTTTATTTAGGATTGAAATGCTATATAAATGATTACGTTCAGGTTCCCAGCCTGTGGTTTCGTCAGATGTCGCTTTAAATTTTTACCAGCTGTTTCCAATTGTAATGATAAAGGTCAGATTGTGCGGGAAAATCCTTAGAGATTTTCTTCAGAGCTACCACAGGAATGTGTATCGGTGTGTGCTGATGAGTTGTGATGCCCTGTGTGAGTAAGATACTATATGAATTTTGGAAATACATGTCGGAATGATGTACTACTTTGGTTGCAGATAAGTGGGATACGTCTCTCAGACGAAGGAGCCTGAAACGGTACTACAGGCTTTACTGTTAGAGGCTGATGATGACGCACTATATTATCAAACTTCTTTAAAAGAGGAAGGTTTAAAGCAACATCTTGAGAATTGATGAAAATTTTAAAACAAAACAAAATAAAACTGTCTGCATCTGGAATACGGTCGGCAACTGGCACTTTATTCGTCCCGCGGAGTCGAGTAAATAGTCTCCAAGCGCCTTAAGTCAGAAATTGACGTAATGAACTGCAAGCGCTTTTGAAAACGTCTTCTCAGCACTTTATACCTTGTATTCACGAATTATTGATAACATGGAAGAATACGTGATTTTGTAATGTCTGAAGAATAATGATTTATAATTTTGAAGTAATTTTCAGGATTCATTCGTTATTTTCCACAGGTTTTTTTTGCGGTTTTTGTACAAGTTGTTCTGTCCTGAGGAACTCTAGGCTTTATCCCACCGGGAGTCTGGCAAGCCTAATCGTCATCCTGAGCTCTTGAAAAAGAAGACCGCCGATTTATAGCTAGGGTTGCCAAGTCCAATTCAAGAAATATCTGGGGACTTTGGGGGTGGAGCCAGGAGACTTTGGGGGTGGAGCCAGGAGACATTGGGGGCGGAGCCAGGAGCAAGGGTGTGACAAGCATAATTGAACTCCAAAGGGAGTTCTGGCCATCACATTTAAAGGGACAGCACACCTTTTAGAATGCTTTCCTTCTATAGAAAATAATGGATAGGGGCACCTTCTTTTGGGGCTCATAGAACTGGACCCCCTAGTCCAATCCTTTTGAAACTTGGGAGGTATTTTGGGGAGAGGCACTAGATGCTATACAGAAAATTTGGCACCTCTACCTCAAAAAACAGCCCCTCCAGAGCCCCTGACACCCGCGGATCAATTCCCCATCATTCCCTATGGGAATCGTTCCTGGAGGTGCATAATGGCTGTGGGGGTGGAGCTTGGGGGGAAGCCTGTAAAACCAGGGGATCCCCCGCTGGGACCTGGGGATTGGGAAGCCTATTTATAGCCCTCCCTTCTCTCTGAATCAGAGACTCAGAGTGGCTTACAATCTCCCATATCTTCTCCCCCCACGAAAGACACCCTGTGAGGTGGGTGGGGCTGAGAAGCAGCTGCCTTTTCAAGGACAACCCTTCGAGAGCTATGGCTGATCCAAGGCCATCCCAGCAGCTGCAAGTGGAGGAGCGGGGAATCAAACCTGGTTCTCCCAGATAAGAGTCCGCCCACTTAACCACTACACCAAACTGTCTTTTCTTGGTGGGGAAGGCAGGCTTCTCCTGTGCACCTGTCCCATTCGTAGGGAGTCTTTAACATAAAGGAGCACTCCAAAACACCTGGAGTGCTATGGTCTATTCTACCACCACTAGGCTTGCCAACTTCAGGTTGAGAAATTCCTGGATATTTGGGAGTGGAGCCTGGGAAGGGCAGAGTTTGGGGAGGGGCGCCCCGACACCCCATGGCGCCCTAGGCAGACTCGCTGCCTGGTGCCCCCCCAAAGCGCCCCCCATGGCTCCATTGCTCCCCCCAGCTCTGCACCCCCCGCATCCCCCTTCCCTCCGTGCCTCCTCCTCCTCCCTCCCTTCAGACCCTTTCCCACCCCATGTTTTATCCGCCGATTGAGTGATTGGCTGGGGAAGGGGGGGCTTTAGATAGCCAGAACGCGGCGCTAGAGCTGGTTCCGGCATTGAAATCAACATGGGGTGGGGAAGGGTCTGAAGGGAGGGAGACATTTGATGTTTGTTCTGTACGGCTCTTACATTAAGCAAGTCTGGCCATTGAAGGGAGGGAGGAGGCAGGGGCGCGGAGCCGCAGGGGGGAGGCGAAGGGAAGGGAACTAAGGGGCGGAGGAGGCAGGCAAACTAGGTGCTTGCCTGGGGCACTGGGAGGGGGTGGGGAGCCCAATTTGGTGCCCCCACCCTCCTGGCGCCCTAGGCAACTGCCTAGTTTGCCTAGTGGGTGAGCCGGGCCTGAGAGAGCCTTTAGCAGGGTATAATGGCCTAGAGTTTGCCGTTCAAATGTAGGAGAGTCTTAGGTCTCACTTGGAGGGGAGCCTAATCACAGCCTCTGCAGCCTTATTCCTGGGCCAGCGACTGCTGAAAACATTTATTTTTTCCCAGGCCTTTGCCCCCCATCCTCCATTATTTCCAAACGGAAGGACGGCATTTAAAGGGAACGTGGTCCCTTTAGATATGATGACCAAAACTCCCTTCGGAGTTCAATCGTGCTTGTCACAACCTTGCTCCTGGCTCCACCCCCAAAGTCTCCTGGCTCCACCCCCAAAGCCCCCTGAGTCGGACCTGGCAACTCTAGCAGCCCTGGAGGGGGCAATGAAGGAGGGCATCACCTTGGTGGCAGTGCCACTCCAACTCAACTGGATTGCCTTCACTTCCTGAAGGGGTGCCTTCCCTTGCCCCACTCATCAAACTTTAAAAAAAAATAAAAGTCGTCAAGCTTTCAAATAGGGGATAACACTTCTTATGGTTTACTAATTGGTCTTTTCTGGTAATACAAGAATTTTAAAAGATATTTAATGACTTCTGCATTAATGATAGGGTTGCCAATCTCCAGGTGGGAGCAGGAGATCCCCCGGTTTGGAGCCCCCCCCACTTCAGGGTCATCAGAAAGCGGGGAAGGGGGGAAGGAGGGAAATGTCTGCTGGGCACTCCATGAGTCCCTATGGAAACTGATTCCCATAGAGTATAATGGAAAGTTGATCAGCAGATCTCTGGGGAAGCTGTGTTTTTGAGGTAGAATCACCAAATTTTCAGCATAGCATCCAGTGCCTCTCGCTAAAACAGCCTCCAAGTTTTAAAAGGATTGGACTACGGGGTCCAATGCTGTGAACCCCAAAAGAAGGTGCCCCGACATTATTTCCAATGGAGGGAAGGCGTTTAAAAGGTATGTGGTTCCCTTAAATGTGAGGACCTGAACTACCTTAGGAGTTCAGTTGTGCTTGTCACAACCTGGCTCCACCCCCACGCCTCCTGGCTCCACCCCCAAAGTCCCCAGATATTTCTTGAATTGGACTTGGCAACCCTAATTAATGACTTAGTTTTAATATGTTGTAAATTGAATACAGAGAAATTGGGTTATAAGTATTTGGAATAAATACTTCTGCTTATGTTTTCTGTACTGTATAATAAATGCGTATTAAGATCCTTTTGAAAAATTCTTAATAGTGCTTGCAATTTTATCAGGGTTCCTTCCCCCCCCCCTTCCATTTTACAAAAAATAATAACAATACTAGCCGTTTGATTTTTTGCCACTCAGGAGAAAGGCAGAATATAATCAACTGGCGTGGCCTCTGCCCTTACTCAAGATGGCCATCTGTCTTGTAACAGTGGGGAGCTCGCCCTTTTCCAAAGTGTCTCTCTAACCACCTTTTAACTTTCCGTGCCCTCTTCCAAGATGGCTGCTCCCCTCGCCCCACCCTACCTGCTTCGTTTCCTTTCCTCTTTCAAGATGGCCGCCCGCTCTCTCCCGTCGCTCCTTTCCCGCGCTTCGTCGCCTTCCGAGGCCAAAGCCGCCATATCACTCGAGGGCAAGAGGCCGGCCGGCGGTTACCGTTTTTTCCTTCGTCCCCCCTTTTTTCCCGACATGCTCTGCGGGACTTCCCTCACCTCAGCCGTTCCTCCCCTCCCCCCCCGGAAGAAGGAATCGGCTCGGCCGTTGTTGACAACATGGCGGCGGTGGCTGCCGCCTCCTCGGTGTGGGGCTCGGGAGGTGGCGGCGGGACCGGCAGAAGGAAGGCGCCGCGCGACCCCTGAGCAGGACACGGGCCCGGCCCCCTCTTGGCCCGCGCCGCCATGTCCTTCTTCAAGCGGAGAGGTAGCGAAGGCGGGAGGGAAGGGCAGCCCGTGAGGAGGGGTCTGGGGAGCGGGGAAGGTAGGGTTGCCAATCCCCAGGTGGGGGCAGGGGATCCCCCGGTTTGGAGGCGCTTCAGGGTCATCAGAAAGCGAGGGAGGGGTGGAGGGAAATGTCTGCTGGGCACTCCATGGTTCCCTAGGGAGACCGATTCCCATAGGGTATAATGAAGAATTGAGCTGTGGTTATCTGGGACTCGGGGTGGGGGCTGGGTTTTTTTTTTTTTTGTTAGAAACACCAAGTTTTCAACGTAGCGTCCAGTGCCTCTCCTCAAAACACCCTCCAAGTTTCAAGAAGATTGGACCAGGGGGTCCGGTTCTATGAGCCCCCAAAGAAGGTGCCCTTATCCTTCATTATTTCCAATGGAAGAAAGGCATTTTTAAAAGGCGTGCGGTCCCTTTAAATGTGATGGGCAGAATTCCCTTTGGAGTCCAATTATGCTTGTCACACCCTTGCTCCTGGCTCCACCTCTAATGTCTCCTGGCTCCACTCCCAAAGTCCCCAGATGTTTCTTGACTTGGACTTGGCAACCCTAGGGGGAAAGCAGTTGGGAAGAAGGATTTTTTTTGGAGGGGGAGAGAATATTCCACCTCTGCCCCCCCCCCCCCCCAATCTCAGTGGTATATCTGTTCTGTCTGCGCTAGAATTCCTCGATACCTTGATTATTTACCACATCCGTGTCTCACCTTTTCCCCTAAGGGGCACCCAGAATGGCTTCCTTTGTTCTTCTCTCCTTTACCCTCTCAACACCCCTGCGAGGCAGGCTGGGGAGAGAGAGCCTGTGCCTTGCCCAAGGTCACACCTGGCAGAACAGGGATTCAAAACTGGCTCTCCTGGGCTCTGGTCTGGTCTGACCACTGTGCTGCTGCGCCTGATGCCGGAGATCCCTTAACTGGAGATGCCAGGATTGAACTTGGCACTTTCTGTACTTGAAGCAAGTGTCCTGCCGCTTGCCTGTGGAGCAGGGCTGGCCAAACTTGCTTAATGTAAGAGCCACATAGACAAAACATCAGATGTTTGAGAGCCACAAGACATGAACGTCAGAAGAGGAAGGAAGAAAAATAGGGAGAGATTGAAAGAAAGCAACTTTAAATGCCTTCTCTGAACCGCTGACTGACTTGGTTTGGATAAACGATTTGAAGAAGAATTGCAGATTTATACCCCGCCCTCCTCCCTGAATCAGACACTCAAAGCTGCTTACAATCTCCTATTTCTTCTCCCCCCTGTGAGGTGGGTGGGGCTGAGAGGGCTCTCACAGCAGCTGCCCTTTCAAGGACAAGTCCTGCAATAGCTATGGCTAACCCAAGGCCATTCCAGCAGGTGCAAGTAGAGGACTGGGGAATCAAACCCGGTTCTCCCAGGGGGGAGCGGAGCTGCTGTGGCCGCCCAGGTGGAGTGGGGTTCTCTTGTGAAACTCAAGGCAGCTTACGGTGCCGAGAGCCCAGGCCCATCAAATCAGGTGCCCCCCCCCCCCGCCCCCAACAAAACAACAAATCCTTCTGTGAGCCCCACCAAACATGAAATCCTGGCTACGGCCCTGGGTCTGCCATTGAGCTTTGGACTCATTAAGAGGAAGTTGGCTTCAACCAAGTCAGACCATGCATCCGCCGAGTGTAGGATAGTCTTCTCTGGCGAACAGGTTACTTCTAGAACTTTAGGCAGAGAAAGACCTTTCCCATCACCTGTGAAACCTCAGTGGGAGATGTAAGGGACTGAACACCTGGGATCTTCCACGTGCATCATTGATGCTCTGCTTCTGAACTTTGGGCTGAATATGAAGTTGATTTATACATGAAGCTGCCTTATACTGAATCTGACCCTTGGTCCATCAAGGTCAGTATTATGGACTACTCCAGGAGTGACCAGGCTGTGGTTTGGGAGCCACATGTGGCCTTTTCACACATATTGTGTGGCTTTCAAAGCCCCCACTGCCTCGTCGGCTGGTTTGCAGCGGCATTTGTCTTTTTAAATCACTTCGCCAAGCCACATGTGGCTTTTCCACACATATTGTGCGTTTTTAAATCCCTTGTCCAAGCCAGCGGCAGTTTGGAAAGTTGCCTTCCTCCCTTCCTCAAACATCTGACATTCATGTCTTGCAGCTCTCAAACATTTGATGTTTGTTCTGTACGGCTCTTATGTTAAGCAAGTTTGGCCACCCTGGCCTACTCAGACTGGCAACCGCTCTCCAGGTTCTCAGGCAGAGGCCTTTCACATCACCTCCTGCTCGGTTCTTTTACACTGGAGATGCTGGGGATTGAACCTGTGAGACCTTCTACATGCAAAGCGGAGGTGGTTCTCCTGAGCCACAGTCCCTCCCCCAGATCAAGAGAAAACACCCATTCGTTCAGTGTTAACTGGCAGCAACTCTCCTGGATCTCCAGTGCAGAGAGGCCTTTTCCCCAAATCTGTAAGGTGGAGATTGCACTTGGGATCTTCCGAAAGTAAAGCTAGCACTCTGCTTCTGATCTACATGCCACCCTTATTTGAGAGTGTAATACAGTTTTCCCAAAAGGTTCGTCCAGTTCACTGCATTCACTTCTTTCAACTTCACTTGCAGTGACTCTCGTTAGAATGAATTACTTTTATCTCTGATTTTAAAGCGATAGCTTCAGCTGCCTGTTCCGCCATTTTGGTGGTAAAATCAAGCGCCGTTGTCAAATCGGGTTTTTTTTTTAATTTATTGGCTCTACATAGCTTGCAAGAGGTTCTTTAAAATTGTTATGAATGTCTTGCCTTAATATGAGAAGGTCTGCTCTTGTAATCGGTGCAGAATCGTCCTCTGTTTGCATTCGGGTGTTGAGAGTCTTTCCGGCTGCCGTTTTGGTTTATAAGCCTTGCGTTGACTTTGTAGTCACTGCCGATATTTCCGAGTTAAAATAGTCTTTAATGGATGCTGGATCAGGCCCTTTTGCACCCTATTTAGGTCTCTTGAGTTTTTCCCATTAAGGAGATCCCTTTCTGCCTGATGAGCTCAATGTAGTTTTTACAGGGAGTAGTAGGAAGGGAGAGCTCTGCAGTTAAGCATCCACCATTGAGCACACGACGCCCCGCCCCCACTTGCAGTGACTCTCCAGGGACTTCCCCAGTCCATCGACCTGTGATCCACTAACTGGAGATGCTGGGCATTGCTCCCAGCACCTTCTGCACGTAAAATCAATGCTTGGGTTCATGAAAGGATGTGAACTGCAGGAAGGTGGGCGGTGGTCTGGAGATGGGTATTGAAGAAGTATAAGCACGTGGGGAAAGGTATAAATATAGGCTTGGAAGAGGAGACGAGGATGGGGATGGACAAGCATAGACAGCTTCAAGAGGGGATTGGATAAGCATATGGAGCAGAGGTCCATCAGTGGCTGTTAGCCACAGTGTATTGTTGGAACTCTCTTGTCTGGGGCAGTGATGCTGTGTATTCTTGGTGCCTGGAGGGGGCCACAGTGGGAGGGCTTCTAGCCCCACTGGTGAGCCTCCAGATGACACTTGTGTTTTTTGGCCACTCTGTGACACGGAGTGTTGGACTGGATGGGCCACTGGCCTGATCCAACATGGCTTCTCTTATGTTTTTATGGATCTCCTGATGGCACCTGGGTTTTTTTTGGCCACTGTGTGACACAGAGTGTTGGACTGGATGGGCCACTGGCCTGATCCAACATGGCTTCTCTTATGTTCTTATGGCTCTCCTGATGGCACTTGGGGTTTTTTTGGCCACTGTGTGACACAGAGTGTTGGACTGGATGGGCCATGGGCCTGATCCAACATGGCTTCTCTTATGTTTTTATGGATCTCCTGATGGCACCTGGGTTTTTTTTGGCCACTGTGTGATACAGAGTGTTGGACTGGATGGGCCACTGGCCTGATCCAACATGGCTTCTCTTATGTTCTTATGGATCCCCTGATGGCACTTGGGGGTTTTTTGGCCACTGTGTGACACAGAGTGTTGGATTGGATGGACCACTGGCCTGATCCAATGTGGCTTCTCTTATGTTCTTAAGGACCTCCTGATGGCATTTGTGTTTTTTGGCCACTGTGTGACACAGAATGTTGGACTGGATGGGCCATTGGCCTGATCCAACACGGCTTCTCTTGTGTTCTTATGACAATGTTCCCTCTAAGCTGAGTTGGTGTGAGCTAGCTCACACTTTTCTAGCCTTTGGCACACTCATTTTTGTCTTAGCTCGGGAAAAATGGCCCCAGAGTATGCAGTGGCTCACCCCTTTAATGCCAGTAGCTCACAGAGTAAAATTTTTGCTCACAGGACTCCACAGCTTCGAGGGAGTATTGGGGATGGAGCGTTGGTAGTCAGGGAGTGTGTAAGAGCTGTATGACAGGGGAGGGCAGCCAGATATTTTAAGAGAAGGGAATTCGGCGAGGCAAAATTAAAGTAGATGGGTATTGAAAGAGAGAGTCAGTTAAGAAGTAAGAGAAGCAAGTGGCCAGAGAATCAAGCAGACTGCACTAGGGAGGGAGTTGCAGGAGGTGTTTGGGATGCGTTAGTGTGATGCTGCCTTGGGGGGAGACGAAAGGTGAAAGCCAGATGTCTGCTAGGGCAGGAAAGGCAAAAGGGGCTTCACAAGTTTTTGCTGAGCTTTGTCATTAGCCCAGATCTGTGTTTGTCCCCTGCCCATGTTTGGTGGCTGGTCTCATTCTGCGTGTCGCGATGATGCCTCGGAGGCAGCTGGAAAGTCGTCTTGCTGCTATTTGTTTTGCAGCCACTTCTCACCAGACTTAGCAGAATATGTAGGTTTGTTAATGTAACCAAATCAGGCGGTGAGATGGGCTGAGCCACTTCTGTCTGCGTGTTGGGAGAGCTGCATTTTAATGTGCCCCTGCATTTAGAAACTCCCAGCAAATAAAAATAGCACCTTGGAGACAGAATTTCTAACCTAGATCTTTGCATGCCGTGCTAGTTTTCCACAGTGAATTGCTAATGTAGTTGATGAAGTTTGGAAAATCAGCCTCTGTGCCCTGTTTGTGGCTCCTCCAGGATAGCTGGTTGGCTGCTGTGTGAAGCAGGCTGCTGGACTAGATGTACCAATGGCTTGATTTGGCAGACATCTTCTTATGTTCTAATCCAGGAGTGGCCAAACTTGCTTAACGTAAGAGCCGCACAGAATCAACGTCAGGAAGAAAAATAGATGGGGTTAAGAGAGAGGTGGGAAGAAAGCAACTTTAATTTTAATTGCCTTCTCCAAGCCAGTCAATGGAGTGGTGAGGGCCTCGGGAGCCACACAAAACGTGTGGAAGAAGAAGAAGACCACAGATTTATATCCCGCCCTTCTCTCTGAATCAGAAACTTACAATCTCCTATATCTTCTTCCCCCACGACAGACACCTTGTGAGGTGGGTGGGGCTGAAAGGGCTCTCACAGCAGCTGCCCTTTCAAGGACAACTCCTACGAAAGCTATGGCTGACCCAAGGCCATTCCAGCAGCTGTAAGTGGAGGAGTGGGGATTCAAACCCGCTTCTCCCAGATAAGCGTCTGCACACTTAACCACTACCACACCAGACTGGCTCTCCTGAGCCACAGTTTGGCCACCTCTGTTCTAATCCCTCACCTTTGTTCTGAACTGACACCATTCATTCCGTAGTCTCAGCACCTCGCCATGTTGTTTGGCTGCACGCGTAGACCAGACTACACTCCCTAGCAGAGCTCAGACGTGGGGCAAGAAAAACTGGGCTAGTGTGTGACCCCCAAGGCTGTGTGGCGCCCCCTCATTAGCAAAGAGGTTGCAGCCAGGATGGCAGAAGGTGCATTAGGGTGGGAGGGGAGGTTTGGCAGCTCCAAAGCCAGTTTGGAGAGCCAGTTTGGTGTAGTGGTTAAGTGTGCGGACTCTTATCTGGGAGAACCGGGTTTGGTTCCCCACTCCTCCACTTGCACCTGCTGAAATGGCCTCGGGTCAGCCATAGCTCTGGCAGAGGTTGTCCTTGAAAGGGCAGCTGCTGTGAGAGCCCTCTCCAGCCCCACCCACCTCACAGGGTGTCTGTTGTGGGGGAGGAAGGTAAAGGAGATTGTGAGCCGCTCTGAGACTCTTTGGAGTGGAGGACGGGATATAAATCCAATATCATCTTCTTCTAAAGACATCAGGGCGACATAAAAGCACTTTGAGGGTTCTTTCTGACTGAGCAGATCCCCAGGACTCTGATCTTTTCTTAGCTTTTTAGCGGCATGTCAGAGGATTCACGTGAATGTCCTTGAGCATCCTGGGTTGTTGTTGTTTTTTTTTTATCTCAGCGCCTGCCTGAGAGCAGTTGGCTTTTGCTGCAGCTTCCGCCGGCCTCAAAGCTTCCCAGAACCACAGGAAAACCATGGAGGAGGAGTTGACCCGGTGGAGCTGATGCTTAGCTTTCAGCTGGTGGCTTCATTGTTCTCTGTGCTCCTGAATGACGACGGGGGAGTCTGACCGAATTATATTCAGAGGCCGAAGACAGGGAACAGTCACCTAACAAGGGGACGCTTCCTAATTGCTGCTTCATTCAGTGGAAGTCTGTCTGAAAGCCTGCCTGGGTAGCAGTAAGCTCAAAGCCTCGGGCAGCGTGCTTATTTTAGGAATCTCGTCTTTCTGATTCACGAGTTGTCCCCAGCGTAACGAATTGGGTTGCAAGACCGATTTGGCTCGGTTGTGTAAGTTCTTGGTATCACGGGGGAGAAGTTATAAACAAGGGCTGTGGTTTTCGAGCCAAATATTGAATTTGCACAAAACTGTCATGTAACCTGAGACACGGTCAGGTACTTGCATGTGTTAAAATGGACCCAGTGCCCTTAAACCGAAAGCCAGGCACATTCTGCAGCAAATGCAGGAGAAGGTGGTACCCAGGAAAGATGTAGGCAACATCGCTGGGAAAGATGGTTGAGGGATTCCTGCGTGGCTCTTCTCACCTGCTGCGCGATCTTCTTGGGCTCGAGGGTCCATTGGCAAAGAGGATTTACAAACCATTGCAAAACAGTAGGGTTTGTAGAATCTTTCGGGCTCAAGTGCCATGTTCTACTGGAGAAAGTTTTCCTTCCAGACGTTTCGTTCTCAGCTGCGGAGAACATCCTCTCCACAGCTGAGAACGAAACGTCTGGAAGGAAAACTTTCTCCAGTAGAACACGGCACTTGAGCCCGAAAGATTCTACAAACCCTAATGATGTTACCAGACGTGAAAACCTGAAATCTTTCATTGAAAAACACATCTTGATCTCTTATGACCCTTTGGCCTGGATCGACAATCTTCCGTAGGGTCACAGTCCTCTAGGGCAAGAGCGGCAGTTGGTGTTCCGGTCCCTGAGGGATATTTTTACAGAGCGCTTCCCACTTCAGAGTTTCTTTCATGAGAGACGTTGTAGCAAGAGAGAGGCTAGTAAATAGGCACTTGGCTGCTCACCTGTGGCAAATGCAAGGTGCAGGTATGCAGTTATGCAAGGAGGCTTCTGTGAACTGGAAGGGGAATGGGTTGTTGGGGGGTTTTTTGCTTCTCTTTCAGGCTGTCGATACGCCACAGTTGACTTAACTTTGCATGTGTGGGTGGACCAGATAGTAATCTTGTTGTGGAGTAGTTCGTTCCTTCCTTCCTTCCTTCCTTCCTTCCTTCCTTCCTTCCTTCCTTCCTTCCTTCCTTCCTTCCTTCCTTCCTTCCTTCCTGTTCACTTAGGTAGTTTTGGATCAGTCATTGTTGTGCTAATGTCCAAACCTACTGTTTTGGATTAAAGGGGGGAGGTTATATCCAGTGTTCCCTCTAAGCTGTGGAGTTTTGAGAGCAAAAATTCTGCTTTGTGAGCTACTGGAATAAAGCTGTGAGCTACTGGCAATAAAACTGTGAGCTACTGCATAAATTACTTTGCTCTGGGGCCGTTTTTTCCCAAGCTTAGAGAAAATGTGAGCTGCAGGCTAAAAAAACCTGTGAGCTAGCTCACACTAAGCTTAGAGGGAACACTGGTTGTATCCATGCGTTTGCACCTTGAGTTCTTTGGAGGAAAGGCAGGATACAAATATGAATGAGTTTTCTCTCGTGGCCCGTGATAGCTCAGCAGTAGTCTTGTCTGGGGGCGGGGAGCAGAAAAGGTCTCTGGAAGGAAAAAAGTTTGGTGTCTGAATCTTCCTTGTACATTGCCAAACCTTAACAGGGGTGGCCCAACTTGCTTAATGTAAGAGCCACATGGAATAAATGTCAGATGTTTGAGAGCCTCAAGACGAGGGAGGGAAAGAAAGAAAGAAAGAGAGAGAGAGAGAGAGAGAGAGAAAGAAAGAAACTTTAACTTTAAAAGCATTCTCCAAGCTGCTGGTCGGTTTGGTTTGGAGAAGTGATTTAAAGAGGCAAATGCCTTCTCCAACCGGGCAGTGGGGACTTCCAGAGCCACACAATAAGAGTGAAAGAGCCACGTGTGGCTTCCGAGCTGCAGTTTAGCCACCCCTGCTCTAAAACAATGAGGTACCTGCAGAAATGTTTGAAGCTACTAAATCAGCCATCGAAGACCAGCCAGTATCAAACAGTGAAAAGTGGCAAGCGTGACTGGAACAAAGTGCTTTGTTTCAGGAATGGGCTGTAAACACTCACGTTTATCTCTTTTCCAAGCGGGTGCAATGTTGGTCTAATTATAGAAAGAGGAAATAATAAGATGTACCTGTTAGTGCTCTGTGATTATGTCAATACATCGCTGATTGTGTAATGCCTGTGCCCAATCCTAGTAATACATAATGTGCACCCAATCCGTGTGGGACAGGCTTTTGAGAGGAATTGCACTTACGTTATAAAGCAGCAGCCCAACTGGTTTTCAGGTGTGTGACTTTGCCTGAAAGTCATCCTCTTTTTATGGCTCACTGGTATTTGCTCATGAGTTGGTTTAACAGAAAACCCTACTCAAGAGGAGCTGTTTTGTGGCTGGTCTGCTGAAAATGGTGGCAGGGGACAGATCTCCTCCTTTGTTTTGCAGGACAATTGAGCAGGCTTTCACATTGCATTATGCATAACGCTGCTCTCTTTCGCTATACATTTTCCTTGCTACCTTCAACTGTGGCTAAGGGTTACAGAGCAACATGAATTTTAGTTTTAACCAAGATCTTCCAAAAACTTCAGTCCATATTTACATAAAGATCATTGGATGCTTCAGCACGGCAGGGGAATTTCTTATGAGGAAGTCAGTGGTCTTCCAGTCTTTATGACAAGGGTGTCAAACATGCGGCCCAGGGACCGAATCAGGCCCCCAAGCAACTGGCTCTTGTCTGCTTCCTTCTCCCTCTCTCTTGCTTCCTTCTGCATAACAGCTTCCTTTGCAAGGCTTGCTCAATTGCACAGGAGCTACAGAGCAAAACCTCTGTTTTCTCCATTGGTTGAGGCTCCTCCCCTTCCTGGTCCCCTGGGGAGGGAGGGAAAGAGCCAGAGCTTCCTTTGCCCAGTTTCCTGGATCCCACGGGAGAAATACAAAGAAAGCACCTTTAAGGCCAACAAGGGCTAATGTTTTAAGTTTTTAATATATATATATATTGTCTGTGTCCTTTAAAAAGTTTATATCTCTGCTACCTAATCTTAAACAGATACACACATGGTCCGGCCCAGCCCAACAAGGTCTCATTTATATCAGATCTGACCCTCATGACTAATGAATTTGATGCCCCTGCTTTATGAATTTATTTCATATATACCTGGCATTTCTATCCAGCAGGAACCCAGAGTAACTTACATTGTTCTCTTCTCCACCGTTTGATTCTGGCAACTACCCTGCAAGGTAGATCAGGCTGAGAGCTCTCCTGACCCTTCAGTCATATTCACACCTGGAGGCTTGCTCTTCCTCCTTTGTTTTACAGGAAGACATATGAACATATGAAGCTGCCTTCTGCTGAATCAGACCCTGGGTCCATCAAAGTCAGTATTGTCTACTCAGACTGGCAGCGGCTCTCCAGGGTCTCAAGCTGAGGTTTTTCACGCTTATTTGCCTGGACCCTTTTTAGTTGGAGATGCTGGGGATTGAACCTTGGACCTTCTGCTTCCCAAGCACATGCTCTTCCACTGAGCCACCGTCCCTCCCCTAAGACCTCTGCAACTTGTCTGCTTTTTAGTGTCATGAACAAACCTGTCCTGGTGGAGAGGTTAGTAATATGAAACACATTTCAAACGGTTGTGGCTGGACAGGCTGGCTCTGTAAGGTGGATAGCAATGCACAACTGCCACGTCCTTCTGAGATTTCTCTCGTGGCCTCTTAAAAGCTTAACGGTGGCCTTGCCTGGGAGGGGAAAAAGCAGAAAAGGGTCTCCAAAAGGGAAAAGCTCGGTGTCTGGATTTAATTTAATTTTTTTTGGATTTGTATCCCGCCCTATCCCACAAGCAGGCTCAGGGCGGCTTACAGCAGCAAATTTCAAAACATGTCACAGATTAAAAATTAATATCATAACAATAGATCATATAAAATCGAAGGCAATATGGTATCTCAGACACAAGCAGCATAACCACACAATAGTGTATAGGCTGATGACTTCTCAACACAACACAGTCACTGTGATGAGGACAGGCCTTTAGTTGAGGCAATGGGCGTCCTACACTATCGGGTATTCCACTCCATTGGCCACCCCTATGCTGTAGTACCACCTCTGTCATAATACTAAATTACCTTTGCTGTGTCTGATTCTTAGAATGTAGGACTGATTCATGGTCCATACAACATGTGCCAGCTGATTCTTAGGCTATACAACATGTGCCAACTGAGCTGCCATCTAAAACTGTCTGTGATTGAATTGTCTTGTATTTTATTCACATGTTTTAATTGTTATTCATATTTTTATAATGTTATCTGCCCTGAGCCCACCTTGGGGTAGGGCGAACTATAAATGACCTAAAATTGATATAATTGATGAAGCTGCCTTAGTTGAAACGCCATAATTGATTCAGTGAAAGAACTTGAGGCACCAAGCGTGTCTTCTGGTCCAATTCTAGATTCCTTCAATCCACTCAGCCTGGAGGAAGTCAATAGGATCCTTCTCGCTGTACACCCTACGGGTTGGACCCGTGCCCGTCCTGGCTTATAAAAGCTAGCCAGGCGCTGGTACATGAGTCACTACAGGGTATTGTCAACAGATCCCTGGTAGAAGGGATCTTTCCCACACCTCTTAAAGAGGCTGGGGTCCGTCCCCTCTTTAAAAAACCATCTGCAGATCTGGCCATATTGGCGAACTATCGGCTGGTATCAAACCTTCCCTTTTTGGGTAAGGTTATAGAGCGGGCAGTGGCAATTCAGCTACAGGGATTCCTGGATGACACTATCGCACTGGATCCATTCCAGTCTGGCTTTCGATCAGTTCACAGGACGGAGACGGTTCTGGTTGCCCTCATAGCTGACCTCATGCAACATCTGGATCAGAGCAGCTCAGCAGTGCTGTTATTATTAGATCTGTTAGCCACATTTGATACGGGTGACTAGCCGCCTTGCCAACGTGGGGATTCAGGGGTCTGCCTTACAGTGGTTGGCCTCTTTTCTCCAAGATCAGGGACAAAGGGTGGTGATAGGGGAGGAATCATCCCGAAGGCACCCACTTATATGTGGTGTGCCACAGGGTGCGGTTCTGTCCCCGATGTTATTCAACATCTATATGCGCCCCCTTGCTCAGATTGTCAGGAGGTATGGGCTGGGATGTCACCAATATGCAGACGACACCCCGCTCTACCTATTGATGGGTGGTCAGTCCGACTGCACCCCGGAAAATCTAGACCTGGCTCTTCAAGCCATAGCATCTTGGCTCAGGCTGAGTCGGTTGAAGCTGAATCTGACGAAGATGGAGGTTCTCTACCTGAGCCAAGGTGGTCCAGGGGGGGAGATCCCTCTGCCGGCTCTTGATGGGGTGTCACTAATACCGGCCCCTAAGGTCAAGAGCTTGGGTGTGCTCCTTGAATCCTCTCTTACAATGGAGGCCCAAGTAGCAGCCACTACTAGATTTGCCTTTTTTCATCTTCGGCGGGTGTGGCAGTTGGCCCCTTTCCTGGAGCGCGACGACTTAGCAATGGTGATCCATGCTACAGTCACCTCAAGAATAGATCACTGTAATGCTCTCTACATGGGGCTACCCTTGGCGCTGACTTGGAAACTACCGAGAACGCTGCGTTCATGGCTGTTAATGGGGCTCCCCCGGTGGGAGCATATTCGGCCAGTGCTGAGAGAGCTGCACTGGCTACCGATTGTGTTCCGAGTCCGTTTCAAGGTGTTGGTATTGACCTTTAAAGCCCTCTGTGGTCAGGGGCCTGTCTGTCTGTGGGACCGCCTTTCTCCACATGTTCCCCGGAGAACACTGCGTTCAGGGACAAAAAATCTATTGTCCATCCCTGGACCAAAGGAGGCTAGGATGCGGCTGACATGAACTAGGGCCTTCTCGGTGGCAGCACCAGAATTGTGGAATGCCTCCCGGAGGCCATAAGGGCCCTGCGGGATCTCTCTACTTTCTGCAGGGCCTGTAAGACCAAACTGTTTCGATAGGCCTTTGAGATCTAACCGGGAGACAGCTGCAACCCTACATCATTATAGAGTACTATATGATCACCGCTTATATTATATTGTAGTGATACAGCACAATGAAATGTTTTTAAAATAATTTTAAACTGTAACGATTTTTTTATTAGTTTTTAATCTGTAAAAATGAATGTTGTTAGCCGCCCTGAGTCCGCTTGCGGAGAGGGTGGGATAGAAATTTAAAGTAATAAAATAAATAATAAAATAAATAAGTCAATGGTAGGGGGACCAGTGAGTATCAGAGGGACACCCACTGGATCAGTTAAAAACCTTGCGGAAGAGCTCCGTTTTGCAGGCCCTGCGAAACCTCGATAAGCCCCACCCATCCTTATGCATGCCTACCCTGACTCTAAAACAGTGAGGCATCTGCAGAAAACTTCCAGTTTAACTTCCAGTTAAACAGCGTTATCACTCTGGATCCGTGAGTGTTGCTGAGATACTCAGCAACAAAAATGTCAACAGACTTGAGGGAGCCCTAAATGCAACGCCCAGTTGTTATCTGCTGGGGTTTTCCAAAGGTGGGAGGCTCAAAGCCCAAATGTTGAAAGCCACTGAAAGGCATCCTATGAGATCACTGCAAACTAAGTTTGCTCTGTGGGCTACCGGTGAGTCTCGCAATACTAGAACCCTGTTCCACCCCCAGGACTGTTGTGTACAAACTGCAGCAGGGCTGGAAGAGAAGCTATTGATCCCTCTGCCGTTTGATGGCCAGTGCACAGTATTGAATTGGCATGCAGTAAAACCTGCCTGGGAGCGTAATTGCTTCGAAAAGCAGGTGAGGAGTTGAATGTTTAGATGCTTCCTCACATCAAAAGCTCTCTTCGTTTAGCAAGCCGATGTTTTAAAGAGAGCCGATGTGGAATAGAGCAGTGCTCGACAGATCACAGGTGCCAGGTTGCCACAGCAGTTAGAACTTTCATTGTGGCACCATTTTTTCGTGTGGTAGCAATAATTAGAAAATATGGTCTTAATCCAGAAGGCTGAAAATAGGAGCCTGGCCCCTAAAATTATCAATGTCTAGTAAAGGGTTTAAGAGAGTCGAGACTAGGACAACGTAGATTCAAATCCCCACTGTGCTGTGAAGTTTCAGGGCTCTTTTAGAGCAGGAACGCAGTCCCGGCTGGCTTGGCATCAGGGGTGTGTTGTCCAATATGCAAGTGAGTTCCTGCTGGGCTTTTTCTACAAGGAATGCCCTCTGCGAAATAATAGTGATGTCAGGGGGTGTGGCCTAATATGCAAGTGAGTTCCTGCTGGGCTTTTTCTACAAGGAATGCCCTCTGCGGAACAATAGTGATGTCAGGGGGTGTGGCCTAATATGTAAGTGAGTTCCTGCTGGGCTTCTTCTACAAGGAATGCCCTCTGCGAAACAATAGTGATGTCAGGGGGTGTGGCCTAATATGTAAACGAGTTCCTGCTGGGCTTTTTCTACAAGGAATTCCCTCTGCTGAGCAATAGTGATGTCAGGGGGCGTGGCCTAATATGTAAGTGAGTTCCTGCTGGGCTTCTTCTACAAGGAATGCCCTCTGTGAAACAATAGTGATGTCAGGGGGTGTGGCCTAATATGTAAGTGAGTTCCTGCTGGGCTTTTTCTACAAGGAATGCCCTCTGCGAAACAATAGTGATGTCAGGGGGTGTGGCCTAATATGCAAGTGAGTTCCTGCTGGGCTTTTTCTACAAGGAATGCCCTCTGCGGAACAATAGTGATGTCAGGGGGTGTGGCCTAATATGCAAGTGAGTTCCTGTTGGGCTTTTCCTACAAGGAATGCCCTCTGCGGAACAATAGTGATGTCAGGGGGTGTGGCCTAATATGCAAGTGAGTTCCTGCTGGGCTTTTTCTACAAAAAATGCCCTGTGAATCTTGCTTTGCGACCTTGGACCTATCACTGGCCTAGCCTAACCAGCCACACAGGACTGTTGAGAGAATGAAACTGAGGAGGGAGGAGGGAACTGGCAGCCATCCTGAGCTTCCTGGGTAAAGTGCAATATAAAATTGAGGGCCAAGGCTAGGCTAGGATGACCCCCCCCCCCCCCCCCGCACACTTTTTTCTATCCATGAGCGGGGGTTTCTCCATCACCACTACCACCTTCTTAAAGGAGCATCCACACGTGGCTCTCAGACTAGTGTCGTATGAAGCTGCCTTCTACTGAATCAGGCCCTTGGTCCATCCAAGTCAGTATTGTCTGCTCAGACTGGCAGCAGCTCTCCAGGGTCTCCAGCTGAGGTTTTTCACGTCTATTTGCCTGGACCCTTTTGAGTTGGAGATGCCGGGGATCGAACCTGGGACCTTCTGCTTACCAAGCAGATGCTCTACCACTGAGCCACCGTCCCTCCCCAGTGTCCCTCACACTCAATGCCTGTGTGAGACTCTTGACAGATTTTGACAACTTCTAGCCCACGGGTGTCACACTCATTTTTTATGAGGGCCAGTTTTGACATAAATGAGACCTTGTTGAGCCAGACCATGTAATAAAATGTAATGTCAGGTATAAACTTTAAAAAGGACACAGACAAACACAATTAAAGATTTTTTACAACAAAACTTAAGAACATAAGAGAAGTCATGTTGGATCAGGCCAATGGCCCATCCAGTCCAACACTCTGTTTCACACAGTGGCCAATACACACACACACACACATATACATACACTGTGGCTAATAGCCACTGATGGACCTCTGCTCCATATTTTTATCCCATCCCCTCTTAAAGCTGGCTATGCTTGTAGCCGCCGCCACCTCCTGTGGCAGTAAATTCCACATGTTAATCACCATTTGGGTGAAGAAGTACTTCCTTTTATCCATTTTAACCTGACTGCTCAGCAATTTCATTGAATGCCCACGAGTTCTTGTATTGTGAGAAAGGGAGAAAAGCTTTCTCTGCTTTCTCCATCCCATGCATAATCTTGTAAACCTCTGTCATGTCACCCCGCAGTCGACGTTTCTCCATGCTAAAGAGCCCCAAGCGTTTTAACCTTTCTTCATAGGGAAAGTGTTCCGAACCTTTAATCATTCCAGTTGCCCTTTTCTGCACTTTTTCCAATGCTATAATATCCTTTTTGAGGTGCGGTGACCAGACTTGTACACAGTATCCCAAATGAGACCGCACCATCGATTTATACAGGGGCATTATGATACTGGCTGATTTGTTTTCAGTTCCCTTCCTAATAATTCCCAGCATGGCGTTGGCCTTTTTTATTGCAATCGCACACTGTCTTGATGTTTTCAGTGAGTTATCTACCACGACCCTAAGATCTCTCTCTTGGTCAGTCTCTGCCACTTCACACCCCATCAACTTGTATTTGTAGCTGGGATTCTTGGCTCCAGTGGGCACTACTTTGCACTTGGCCACATTGAACCTCATCTGCCACGTTGACGCCCACTCACCACTTAATATAAAATATGCTTAAAAGATTAGCACTCTTACAATGTTTTGTTTACTTAACACTTTCTGATAACTGACACCTCTTGCTTTGAATTACTGCATCAAAATCTGTAGGGGGAAAAAAAGGGTCCAGGCAAATAGGTGTGAAAAACCTCAGCTTGAGACCCTGGAGAGCTGCTGCCAGTCTGAGAAGACAATACTGACTTTGATGGACCAAGGGTCTGATTCAGTATAAGGCAGCTTCATATGTTCAGACAATGTCCGTGTTGTAGCAATCTTGAGTATGCTTTTTAGGTGTGTATTTGCAAGTTGCAAACCTACTTTTGAGACATTATGGAAATCTCATGGTCAATGCTTTGACCTTTGGACCAAGAGGAAAACATGAAATGGTTGGGCATTGTGAGCTTTTGTACATAAGTTGCTTCTTATGCTGGTCAACCAATGGAGAAAACAGAGGTTTTGCTCTGTAGCTTGGTTGAGCAAGCCTGGCAAAGCAAGCTGTGATGCAGGAGGGAGCAAGAGAGGGAGTAGGAAGCAGACAACAGTGAGTTGCTCGTGGGCCTGATAAGAGCCTTCCGGGGACCTGATATGGCCCTCGGACTGCATGTTTGACACCCCCCCCCCATTCTAGCCTAATTGTGCTCTGTAAAGAGAGAACAAACTGACAGCCAAGGCAAAAGTCAGAAGCAAGTTTTCAGCATGCACAGAGCATTTCTGTAGGCAGAGGTGTTCAGAACAATACAGGGTGGTGTGAGGAATCACTGGTTGTTTGACAGGCTAGCAGTAGCCTCGTTCTTCCTGGTTCCTTTCAGAACGACCAAAGCAGGAAGAAAGAAAAGGAAATGACATGTTCAAGTTTCAAAAGTCTCTGCTGGGGGCACAGAAAGTAAGGCATGCCAATACCTTCAGAGCATCACAGAAGCCTTAGCAGGAGGAGAAATTTGAATGGGGAGAGGCCTGAATGGAGGTGCTGGAGTTCCTTTAAATGTTAGTCAATCAAAAGGGAAAAGCAGGTAGTCAGAAGAGGTCATGTAGGTTCTGAAATGTGTTATTTGTCTTTCATGGATGGATAATCACATCTGTATTATGGGATTACTCAAATGAACCCACGCTCTTACGATCGTTAAGTAGGTGACATAAACACCCTGTGTGTGGTGGCTGGTATCTTTTACTGGACCAACTTGTGTTGATAAGTCATATGCATACTTTTGAGTTTCACAGAGCTCTTCATACAGAAGAACACTTCACTGGATTTCAAAAGTTTGCATACTCCTACGCCAAACGTGTGGCCCCATTAGAAAATACTTTTCTTGACCTACTTTTTATCCCCCTGGGTTCAGTCAGCTGCCTCTGGCTTTCAAGTGATTGACAGCATTTGTTGTAATCTAAATAGTGTCGCTGCTGGAAATCCCACAGACTTGATTGAGATGTTTGCAAGTAGCAAGCATTAGGAGTTAACGTACGTGGTCATAGGCATCTGTTGGCCGTGGCAGACTGATGCCATAAAAATAGAATTGTGTAGAAGGCTCCAGGTTGGGGGAGGGGGCAAGAAAATTAAGGGGAGAACTTTTTTTTTTGTGGATTGTTTTTAGTCACCCCGCCAAAACTCCTATAAAATATGTTGATTTTTGGAATCTTTGAGATGCTTTCTAAGACAAGACTTCATTTAGTTATTTAACATCATGAAATTTAAGTCAGTATCCAAGTGTGCTGCTAATCCCATTGCGAATGTATTGAACTTGTTGTTCAGTCGCACAGTCGAGTCTGACTCTTTGCGACCCCATGGACGAAGTCACGCCAGGCCCTTCCACCATCCTCCGTAGTCTGCTCAAATTTATGTTTGTTACATCAGTAACACTGTCCAGCCATCTCATCTTTTGCCGTCCCCTTCTTCTTTGGCCTTTTACTTTCGCAGCATCAGGATCTTCGCCAGGGAGTGCTTCCTTCTCATTTGGCGGCCAAACTATTTGAGCTTCACCTTCAGCATCTGACCTTCCAGGGAACAGTCAGGGTTGATTTCCCTTAGGACTGACTGATTGGATCTTCTTGCAGTCCAAGGGACTCTCAAGAGTCTTCTCCAGCACCGGAACTCAAAAGCATTGAACTATTTCTATCCAAATAAGACACTTTTGTTCACTAGTAGTAGACCTTTATTGGCATTGATATAAGAGTACAGTATATTTTAAAACTGACAGTAACACTATAAAATATAGTAAAACCTTAGAAAAACCAGCAAAAGTTAAATGACATAAAATAGCTGTGGGCTATGCATGAGTAAAAGCCTCTCTGATTCGGATCGCAACCTGTAAAAAGCAAGCCACGTGAGTGGTGACAAAGTTGTGTTTCCCGTGGAGTAAAAAGCGAACTTTAGCTTTGACAGAGAGGCCTTGATATACCTTGATGGTATATTTTACATGTCTCAATTCCTCTCAGATGGCCAAACCCAGGCAGCCTGAGGTGCAGCCATTGGCATCCTTTGCCATCTCTCTCTGGCTTGTGGGAAGCTAAGGCATTCATACTTTTAAATTGCATAAACTTACCAAACAGCACAATTTGATGTGCTCATACATGATACAGTGGATGTTAAGGCTGTAAAACGACTGTAGGGTTTTATAAGGAAGTGAAGAAGGGAGTTCAGGAACTGGCCTCTGCCTTAATTGCGTGTCACAGGCCAGGCACCCCTCTCCCATCATAGTTTATTTGTGAATGACATGTGCATGGTTTGGCGTGCTTGAGTGAGATGATGAGCCTGGCAATGGATAGGCAATGGCACCTTTTTGGATTTGAGAACTGCAGTTTCCATTGCAGCCATGCATGCGTCTATGTCAGAAAAGCCCCGTGGCACAGAGTGGTAAAGCTGCAGTACTGCAGTCCAAGCTCCGCTCACGACCTGAGTTCGATCCCGGCGGAAGCCAGCTCAAGGTTGACTCAGCCTTCCATCCTTCTGAGGTCGGCCAAATGAGTCCCCAGCTTGCTGGGGGGGGGGGGAGAAGTGTAGATGACGGGGGAAGGCAACGGCAAACCACCCTGTAAAAAGTCTGCCGTGAAAACGTCATGATGCGACGTCACTCCAGAGTCGAAAACGACTGGTGCTTGCACAGGGGACTGACTTCTTTTAACCTTTAATTATTGAGTATATTTCAATTCTCCCCCCAAACTTTAAAAAAAAAAACTTTATGGAGAAAAAAAACCCCAGGTTTTTCCCGCAGCTTCAAAATCTGGAAATGTTACATCACTGTCAGTATTGGTGAGGAGGGGGGGGGGGGGGAACTTGCTCACCTCGATGTGATTTTGAAGTGGCCATCTTTGTCCAGAGCAAAAAAAAAATCACGCTATGCAGAGTTTGTTGGTTTCTTTTTAAAATCAGAGCAGCTTGTGCAAGGTACAGGTCCGGAAATGTCTGCAGTTTTTCCATGTCAGTGAAGAAGGGAAGAATCGCGTACGCCTGACCTCCTTGGTGGAAGGACAGGATGGAAACATCAGAGAAATGGACAGCGAATAAAAGAGTAGCCGGGCTAAGCTTAACTGTCTTCCGTATTCCGTTTCAGTAAGCCGGAGGCTGACAGCTGTGCAGAAATATTTAGGTGCAACTGGAAATGCAGGCAGCCAAAGGTGATGGCACGAAGCCTTTATTACTGCTAGCAAGTTAGTAATTAAGAAGCGTTGACACAGTGACACTGCAGGGAAGTGCGGGTACTAGTTGTATGCTGACCGGTTAAGTTTTGGGAAAACCCATATTGTGGAAGAAAGAGACTGGGGGGGGCCAGCTCTGCACTGAGTTCAAGTTGCGTCTTGCGTGGAGTTCTGCGACACATTCCTTTATTTTTATTTATTTCATTTATACCTTGAGGTGCCAGCAGCCCTGTGGGGCTGGAATTACAACTAATCCTCAGATGACAGAGATCAATTCCCCTGGAGAAAAGGGCATGGATTCAACGACATTATCCCCTGCTGAGCTCCTTACCCTCCCCGAGCTCCATTGCCTAAATCTCCAGGAATTTCCCAACCTAGATCCGGCATCCTTTCTATCCCCAGTAGGAACTCAGATTGGCTTTCAACACTCTCTGTTTCTCAAGTTTATCTTAAGAAGAAGATGATGATGATATTGGATTTATATTCCGCCCTCCACTCCGAAGAGTCTCAGAGCAGCTCACAATCTCCTTTACCTTCCTCCCCCACAACAGACACCCTGTGAGATGGGAGGGGCTGAGAGGGCTCTCACAGCAGCTGCCCTTTTGAGGACAACTTCTGCCAGAGCTATGGCTGACCCAAGGCCATTCCAGCAGCTGCAAGTGGAGGAGTGGGGAATCAAACCCGGTTCTCCCAGATAAGAGTCCGCGCACTTAACCACGACACCAAACTGGCTCTCCGCACACTTAACCATAGACTTCTGAGGTAGGTTAAGCCAAGAGAAACTGTCTGTTCCAAGGTCACCCATTAAGCTTCCACAGCAGTGTGGGGATTTGAACCTGGGTCTCTCAAATCCTAACACAGCACTCAGACCGCAAAACAACACTGGTTTTCTGCCCAAAGCCAAAGCAGCCTGTCTGCTGTCATTTTTCAGTTTGGAATCAACTGCTAGGGAAAAGAACCAGAGTCCCCATGTGTACTGCCAGGCCTCATCTTAGCACAAGTGTCACTACTGTGATATAAGGTGGCAATTCCAGGGTCTTCCCAGCTCGCTGTTAACAACTGTCCTTTTGCAGCTACATGGTTCAAAATCTCTATAGCAAGAACCTGGCCATAAATATTTCTCCAGCGCCTTCTTTTGCAACCAGCATTTTGCAGCTGCCATAAAACAAGGGAAACGAATGGGGCAGGCTGCTTAAATCGAGGTCTGAACCCCCCCCCCCTTCCCCACTTCTAAAGTGAAAACACTAACCTCTAGCAAAAACCCCCATAAAGTGCTGACTTGCAAGATTGCAGGATGCCTGGCATGCTGCTAATGCCAGACTCCGTGCTGTGCAAGACCGTTTCCCGTTTAAAAACACTGGATTGGGGCTGGGGGCCTTGAGAAGGGGGTTGTTCTGCTCGCCAGGAAGAGCGTCATTGTTTTGGTCGCCTCGGATTTGCATAAACTGCTTTGGAAAATCTCATAAATGCAGCCTGTCCCTCTATTCTCTAAGCCAGGGGTGTCGAACTGATTTGTTACATTGGCCGGCTCTGACACGAGACCTTGTTGAGCTGGGCCTTGTGTGTCGTCAAATGTAATGCCCGGTAGCAGAGACATAAACTTTATAAAGAACACAGACAAACACAAGGGTTTGATTTTTAAAAAAAACCCCTTAAAATTAGACATGCTTAGAACATTCATTGGTTTTAAAGGTGCTTTCTTCGTATCTCTCCGATGGGATCCAGGGAACTGGGGAAAAGAAAGCTCTGGCTCTTCCTTCCCCAAGGGACCAGGAAGGGGAGGAGCCTCAGCCAATAGAAGGAAGAGAGGCTTGGCTTGGTAGCTTTGCTGTGCAATTGAGAGAGCCTGGCAAACCAAGCTCTCCCTCCATCCTTCCTCCCCAAGGGAGGAGCCTCAACCAATGGAGAAAATAGAAGTTTTGCTCTGTAGCTTCTGTGCAAAGCAAGTGGTTGTGCAGAAGGAAGCAAGAGAGAGGGAGAAGGAAACAGATGGCAGCTATTTACTCGGGGGCCTGATAGGAGTCCTCCGGGGGCCCGATTTGGCCCCCAGGCCACTTGTTTGACACCCATGCTCTAAGCAAAACACAAACATTGCTTCTCTTACCGAAGCTATTATGGCTTTCGATACCACTGTTCAGAACTATCTCTTGTTGTTGCCATCTGGGCAGACCTTCTTTGTGGCTTCTCTTACCCAGTATTTATACTTGTGCAAACAAAGGACTGTGGCAAACCAGTAGCATTTCCCCTGATACATCAGCACCCCCATCTGAGAGAGCTGTGAGCTGCTGGTGAAAGAGTCAGCTCACCTCCCCTGACCTTGCTCAGATGGACATGCTCGCGATGCTCTGTGTTTTGGATATTTTTTTTTTATTTCATGACTGAAGATAGACCGGCAGCTAACCAGTGGAATACTAAAGAAAACACACCGTTGCAGCCAGATCTGGCTTCCTGCGAAAGGCAGCTTATTAAGTGAAGAAAGTAAGTAGGAATGTGTTATCCCAGCCCTGAAGAACATCTAGTTGAAGCACCACTTAAATTGTGAAAATGCTTTGAATTCCAAGCAGAAAGACCGAGCGAGTCTGTCTCCCTAGGCCCACCTTCTCCTTCCTTGTCAGCCGCTTGGTGTCGGAGTCCACCCTTACCGGTTAATTATGCACAGCTCCGTGGAAAGGGCTGCATTCCACAACTCCGTTAGCAGGCTCTCGTCTTGCAGTGGAAGACTAGCTTTCTGAACTGGGCTAGTGAGCAATCCAGGGTATCATTAATCTTTCTGAACAAATACCCGACCATTTCACTTGGTGGCATTCGCAAGACGATGCAGTGGAGGTTTGAATTAAATGACTGTCACACGAGTGCAGTGGAACAATTGTTCTAGGGTATGCAGCAAAAAGCCATATTACTGCCTGCAGGTTAAGGCTCCCAAAATAGTGCTGGAAATAATGGCTGGAAATCCACAAAGAGTGTGTATTTTGTGTAAGGTGGTGGGTGTGCTCTGTATTTATGAAGTACGTGTATATGAAACTGCTGTTTGTACAAGTTCAGATAACTTTAGAATAATCACAAAAATCTAAAAGGAACCTTGTCAATGGAGAGTCAGTTTGGTGTAGTGGTTAAGCGTGTGGACTCTTATCTGGGAGAACCGGGTTTAATTCCCCACTCCTCCACTTGTACCTGCTGGAATGGCCTTGGGTCAGCCATAGCTCTGGCAGAGGTTGTCCTTGAAAGGGCAGCTGCTGGGAGAGCCCTCTCCAGCCCCACCCACCTCACAGGGTGTCTGTTGTGGGGGAGGAAGGTAAAGGAGATTGTGAGCCGCTCTGAGACTCTTTGGAGTGGAGGGCAGGATGTAAATCCAATATCTTCTTCTTCATCTTCTTCACCTCTTAAAGACGATCAGATTCGTTGGGTCACAGACTTTCCGGACCTATTCACTCAGAACCACTGTGTGTATGCCAGGAATGTTAGTGGCACGTGGTCCAGTGTGGTGGATGTGGGAAGGTAGAACATCAGGGGAATAATTTGACATAGATGAGGAAGATCTAAAGTTGCCTGAAGTTGGTAGGGTTCAGCCTGCTGTCGCAGAAGAGTCCAGTGGTATTAAAGGGAGCTGATTTAAAAATGGGACTGCCATGCAGGCCCCTGTCAAGTTCTTGCCCCTCCCTGTACATTGCAAGGTTCTGAATAGCTGCTCGGCTGTCATCTATGATGAGTAACCTGTTTAAATACATGCGGGAGATTGGTGTGACAGAATGGTGAGGTGGCAGAATGGACTGCACAGCGTTTGATTGCAGATGTAGGATCGCATTCGAAAACGCTCCTCTAGGTTAAAAACTGCAAAAAATATTTTCATTACAAGCAAAGAGAAGGAAACGAAAGATTTTCTGGTACCTGTCTATGCAAAGGAACATTCAGAACTGGAATCCGCTATCTGCAGCCTGAAGGGCTACCCTGCATTCAGTCTAAGCCTAAAAATCCCCTCTAGGCAACACAGCATGAGTTAGATTCCTGGCCTCCACTGGCCAGGCATATGAAGCAACACAGGTGGACTTGTCCCTGTGATACATACAGGGAGAGGCAAACTTGCTGTTGGGAACAGCAGAATTGTTTTGACCGGGCTGTCCTGCTGCTTGTCACTCTTTGTCTCCAATTAAATGTCTGTACCATCTTATGAAACTGGCAAAACCTTATGAAACTTATGAACCTTAACTCAGCGACTGTAATGAGCTTTGCAATAGAAAAATAGGTTCTTTTAAGCTGTAGATAGCTATTGCACAGCTATAGCTGTCAAGCTATAGATGGCTGTCACATAGGTGTAGGTGGGCAAGGTGAAACTGAGATGTTCCACCGGGCACACAGTTGAGGACAGTGACAGAAAGAACAGTGGTCTCCCAGGTTCTTCCCCCCCACCCCCGCTCTATTCTCTCCTGTTTAAGATCCCTCCCTACGGGTAGAAATTAAATGACTGTGTTGTATGCCATCCATCTATCCTGTGGGATTAATATATGGTGCCATCTAGTAGATTAATTGCTGAATAGTGTTGGACTTCAACTGCATTTTATGTTTTATTATGTATTATTATATATTACATGGTGTAAGCTGCTCGAAGCCCTGCTTGCAGAAAGTGGAGTGGATGGGAATCAAATAAACTAAGCTAATGAAATCTTTGGTAAGATTAGAACAAAGCTGGAGTCCAGCGGCACCTTTAGTTTAATACTGGGGGATAAGCTTTCGTGTGCTTGCAGAACTTTGTTCTGTCACTCAGGGGTGGCCAAACTGGCTTAATGTAAGAGCCACATAGAATAAACATCAGATGTTGGAGAGCCGCAAGATATGAACGTCAGATGTTTGAGAGCCAGGAAGGAAGGAAATAGATGGACAGGGAGGAGAAGGGAGAGATTGAAAGAAAGCAACTCTAAATGCATTCTCCAAGCTGGCAGCCAACAGGGCTGGTAAGGGCATCAAGAGCCGCACAATATGTGTGAAAGAGCCATATGTGGCTCCCAAGCCACAGTTTGGCCACCCCTGCTCCAGACCAACCCAGCTACCCGCCTGAATCTACCCTTGTAGGATTGTAACTTCTGTGCTGGCTTAGCATGAGTTCAATTCCTGGCCTCCACCAGCCAGTCGTATGAAGCAACACAGGTGGACTTGTCCCCGTGACACAAACAGGGAGAGGCGAACGTGGCGTTGGGAACAGCAGAATTGTTTTGACCAGGTTGTCCGCTGTTCATCCCTCTTTGGGTCCAATGAAATGTCTGCACCATCTTATGAAATGAAACCAGCAAAAGACATCTAAGGGTTTGGAAAGGATTATGAACCTTAACCCAGTGACTACTATGAGCTCCGCAAAGGTGTCGCTGCGTTAGCCTGTCGTAGTAAAAAGCAAGAAGCCGTTGGCACCTTAAAGCCGAACAATGTCTCTTTCAGCGCGAGCCTTCGTGAGTCACCGCCCGCTTCATCAGATGGGTAGGGGATGGGAAATCATGTCGGGAAGCTCCATGAGCACTGACTAGGAAGCCAGCTTTGCAAAATACTATTTGCTGGAGCAAAATGAAAAATTGCTGTCCTCTTCAGGCCCCTCCTAAACAAAGATTATGCTTCCAATCTTCACAAACGAAAAAAGGGGGGTCTCGTGGTGCTGGACTTAACATTCCTTGTGGCACAGGCCTTTGTGGAGGGCGGTCCCACTTGCCTTTGATGTGGACACAAGTCTGTGAAAGCCTCTGCCACAATCAGTGAGGTGGCCTTTAAGGTGCCCTCCCGGCACTCCTCTGTCAGAGACCATGAGGTGCACCCCTCTGGCAGGGCAGAGAGCCAAATTGGATCAGCAGGTGGCTGAAATTAGCATTTAGATGGTTATGGCAACCTGTTGTTTTGAGGCAATTACCTGTTTCGTTTTGTTTGCATTTTAAAACGTGGCTTGTGCTCACCTGCGACAGGCGGAGGTCGTTGCCCGTAGCACGCTGCTTAGCAAACATGTTTAGTGTTTCCAGCTGTGCAGTGAATGAGAGGCTACATCAGTTTGACCAACAAGTGTTAAAAATGCACAAAAACGTGGCTCAGGGAAATAACACATTGGGAGTATTGTTAGTGAAGAAGCCTGTTCCCTTTATGAAGCCTGACATGGCCTTAGTGGCTGTAGGGTTGAACTGGAAGGCCCCCAGTTCAAATTATATCTCAGCTATGATGTCAATAGCTAGTCACAAGGACATAACAGAAGCCATGTTGGATCAAGAGAGTCAGTCTGAGGTGAAGCTGCAATGCACCCGCAACCGGGCCTTCTCCTCTGTAGCCCCAAACCTATGGAACCAATTTCCAGAGGAAATGCGGGCCCTGCGGGACCTTGATCAATTCCGCAGGGCCTGCAAAACTTTCCTCTTTCGACTGGCTTTCGCTGACGAAGAAAGTAGTTGCTAATGATTACCGCCATCATAAAAAAGAACAAGCAGCATTAGCACTTTTATTATTAATTAATTAATTAATTTTAAATTTATCAGAATTTTAATGTTAAATGTAACTTTGTTTTTTGTATAACTGAATGATGTTGTTAGCCGCCCTGAGCCTGCTCCGGCGGGGAGGGCGGGATATAAATAAAATTACCTACCTACCTACCTATCAGTCCAGCGGCCCATCCAGTCCAGCACTCTGTGTCACGCAGTGAGCAAAACCCAGGTGCCAAGAGGTCCACCCACTGGGCCAGTCCTAGGCAAACTTTGGAATCCCCCCAGATTCTTTCCCCCAGTTCTTCAGTATGAGGGTAATACTGCAGTTATGTAAAAGTGTTGCAAAAGTGTTGTAAGACTAATGGAGATAATATATGTGAAGTGCTCAGTAAGCTTTGGTAGAACTCTCATATGAAGATATGAAGCTGCCTTATACTGAATCAGACCCTCAGTCCATCCAAGTCAGTATTGTCTACTCAGACTGGCAGCAGCTCTCCAGGGTCTCAAGCTGAGGTTCTTCACACCTACTTGCCTGGACCCTTTTTAGTTAGAGATGCCGGGGGTTGAACCTGGGACCTTCTGCTTCCCAAGCAGATGCTCTGCCATTGAGCCACCGTCCCTCCCTCCAGTATTGTCTACTCAGACTGGCAGCTGCTTTCCAGGGTCTCAATCTGCGGTTTTTCATGCCTACTTGCCTGGACCCTTTTGAGTTGGAGATGCCGGGGATTGAACCTGGGACCTTCTGCTTACCAAGCAGATGCTCTGCCACTGAGCCACCGTCCCCCCCTTCTCATAAGACAGTAACCTATCTTACTCCCCTCCCCGCCCCACTACCACATTCTTTTCTCTTTGACTTTGTGGCTTAAAAGTTCATTTCTAAATATGCCTATCTCTGATGGTTTTGCTGATTACTCTTATCAGTTGCCAGATCTGGAAGGGCAACTGTTACAACCCCCTGCACCGAGACTGCATTGCATCCTCCCATAGCGGCCTCCTCGATCAGGCACAAAGCAGATGGGGAGCAAAAGCGCCAAAGAGCAGGTAGCTCAAGATGGCCTTCCCCAGGGCCATATGCCGGGGAGCCTGGAGAACAAAAGTCTCAAGCGCCTGGCAGCTTTCTATGTCCACTTCCTGCCTACCCTCTTGAGGGGCAGTGCCGGTTTCCACTAGCGCAGGGTTGGTCAACGGTAGCTCTCCTGATGTTTTTTGCCTACAACTCCCATCAGCCCCAGCCAGCACCATGCTGGCTGGGGCTGATGGGAGTTGTAGGCAAAAAACATCGAGAGAGCTACTGTTGGCCACCCCTGCGCTATCGTATCCTAGCCGCAGTTCTCACTTCAAGTGCAGTGCGGTGGCTTTGCTGGCGTGCTCTTTCTCCCGTCCTTCAAGGTCCAGAGGAGGTGGGACAGCCCTGATAGCACTGCATCGTTCATTTCCCCCGTGCCTTCAAGAGGAGTACAGCAGAGCCATTTCGGCTCCCCGTCCTTGCATTAAAGCGGCAAAACAGGGAGCCCCGGATGGTATTAATGGAGGGTGAGGAAAGGCTAAGAGGCAGTCGCCGCTCCTCCCAGTGCAGCTGCTGTCGGATCATAGCAAATTGTACCCTTTCATTACCTGTTTGGCTCCACTTCCCTCTCTCTTCCTAATGGCAAGGAAAGGGCCGTAGCTCTGTAGTCAGACGCATGCTTTGAATTCCTTGCCAGCTGCAGTTGAAGCAGTGGTCTTCAGCCTTTCCAGACCTTGGGCCCACTTCAGGCACATGACAGGAAGAGGAGGAGTTATGACCTCACCGGTGCCAAGCCAGGACTTTGGGCTGCAGATCAAGAGCTGAGGACAGGAAATGCAGGCCAAGCGCCAGGAAGTGGACCAAAGTGCCATTGGGGAAGAATGAGCCAAAGGTCACAGTCACATCGTCACTGAGTTGACCTCTTGTCCTGCTGTTCTTCTTAGTCTGCACACAAAGAGAGGCCCCGTTGTTTTCTACCCGGGAAGTTCTTCCCAAAGGCAGCTCTTTCAAGCCTCATGACCTAGCAGGGAGGACTTCATGGCCCACCTCAGGGCCGCGGCCAGGAGGCTGAAGATGACTGAGCTGAGCTGGTTTCTCAGGGGTGGAATTCTAGCAGGAGCTCCTTTGCCTAGTAGGCCATACACCCCTGATGCAGCCAATCCTCCAAGAGCTTACAAAAAAGAGCCTTGTAAGCTCTTGGAGGATTGGCTACATCAGGGGTGTGGCCTAATATGCAAAGGAGCTCCTGCTAGAATTCCACCCCTGGCCCTCCTGCCATTCAGTGTACACAATCCTGGGTTTGTTGGACTCTGCATAAAGCAGGTTCTCTTTTTGGGGGGTGGGGGTGGGTATTTTTTGTGTTTTGTGCATGCGTGTGCATGACTGAAAGTCCCGGTGATTTCTGGTGACCCCTACTGGGCATGGAAGATGTTTGGAGAAGTGGCTTGATACAGCCTGCTTCTGCCTCCCGCTCCTGATATTCCTTGGAGGTCTCCCATCCAAGTACTTGTCAGAGTTGGCCCTGCTTAGCTTCCGAGATCTGATGAGATTGGTCTTTTCTAGGCTATCTAGGTCAGGGCAGCAGCTTCTCATATTCAGAGGGCTTTCGAGTTTCTGAATGGGCGATTTGTGTACCTTGACATCCTGTTTCCACTGGCATCTGATGCTGGCGTTAGCGTGGCTTCCCAGTAGGCACCTAACAGCACCGTTTTATGTTTTGCAGTGAAAAGCAAAGAGCACGAAAAGGCAACGGAAGCAAAGGCAATTAAAGGTAGGTAACGGTCCGTCAGTGTAGAAGAGCTGACATGCCTGTCCTTCCGGCAGATTATCAACTTCTGTATTCTCAGGGGCCAGTTTAACCTTCAGGTAGGCTCTCGTGGTCCTGAAGGGTATTTTGCCACATCTGCTGGAAGCCGTTCAAAACCACGCTGATGAAAATCCAGGCAGAAGGCAAACCTCAGGTCCCTTATTTGAAATGTTTCTATCCCACTGAAGGCAGCCGGTAGAACAGCAATCAGATTATTACAAGTGGGGAGCCCACAAGGACATGTGGGGAGGTCACTTCATTTCCCCTTGTATCCCCTTCCCCGCACTTTTTCTCCTCTGGAATCCCCATATCTTCTCCCACCTTTCCTCGCTTCTCTTTCCCGCTCACCGACGACAATCCTTTCCCACCAGCGGGCCAAGTCACACAAGTTTTCTGAAGGCTGCTGCTGGGCCAGGCAAGTTGTGTGGCATCAGATCTTAGCCACCACTTGCACCTGGGTGACCCACTGAGTCCTGTCCATCCAGGGCGGGAGCAAAGGGATTGGGGGTGGGCTGGAAGACTAAAATTAGCCCTATAATGGGCCCTCTCTCCCTGGCTTTGACAGACAGAAACCAAGGTTTTGGCCCCCAAATCCTCCGACTCTTCCCATTCCAGCAAAATTTGAATCAAGGCATAGTCCAGTATTTTCCTTATAGCTGCATTTATAAGGAAAAGAAATGTTCTTCCCTTTACTTTATAATAGCAGCTGTTCTGCCTTGTCATTCCACTATAACCCTGTGCATTTTGGAAAATTCTTTTACCTGGCTTTGAAAACCTATTTGTGTCAGTCTGTTTTATAAGTCAGCTGGTATTTTCTGTTGCAAGTCACCTTGACTGCATTAGCGCACGGGAGATATATCAGCGTGGCACATAAATCGACATGAGATGGATTGGCTCAAGTCAGGGAAGCCGCGGCCCTCCATTTGCAAGGCTGTTTTCGATAGGATGTTTTGGAGGACATTAATCCATAGGGGTGCCATAAATTGCAAGCAACTTGACGACCATAAGGCACACACACGGCACAGACATAAATACCTGACTTGTGCTTCATAATGCCTCTTATTCCTAGTGGGTGTCAACATAATTATGAAGCCTGAACTCTTGTGGGGGGGGGAGCAGTTTGCACAGAAAATGGCAATTTGTAGAGAATCTGCTTTGCACGATGAAGACTCAAGTTTTGTCTATCCCCAGCTTCTCCAATTAAAAGATCTCTGTTGCCCTGACCTAGACAGCCCAGGCAATTTAATAAATTAAATCAGAAGAGTTTCCAGCTCAACATTAGGAAGACCTTCCTGACCGTTAGAGCGATTCCTCAGTGGAACAGGCTTCCTCAGGAGGTAGTGGGCTCTCCTTCCTTGGAGGTTTTTAAACAGAGGCTAGATGGCCATCTGACAGCGATGAATATCCTGTTAATTTAGGGGAGGTATTTGTGGGTTTCCTGCATTGTGCAGGGGGTTGGACTTGATGACCCTGGAGGTCCCTTCCAACTCTGATTCTATGATTCTAAGCCTGATCTCATCAGATCTCAGAAGTGAAGCAGAGCCGACCCTGGCAAGTACTTGGGATAGGAGTCCTCCGAGGAATACCAGGGCTGGGACGCAGTGGCAGGCAATAGCAAGCCATCTCTCTGAACGTCCAGACCCCACTAGGGTTGCCAGAAGTCAGCCATGACTTCCAGACATTTCTTTGTTTGTTTATTTATTATTACTTTAAATTTCTATCCCGCCCTCTCCACAAGCGGACTCAAGGCAGCTAACCATCAGTTCTATAAAAGTTTAAAACCAATAAAATACAATTTAAAACATTATATGGTGCTATGCAACTTCAGTATGGCGGAATTTTCTTTTTCTGTTTCTGTTCGCGATCCTATAATCCTATAATAGCTCCTCAGCGGTGTGAGGTGGCAGTTCCCTCCCGGTTAGATGTCAAAGGCCTGTCAGAATAGTTCAGCTTTGCAGGCCCTGTGGAACTGCGAAAGATCCTGCCGAGCCCTTATGGCCTCTGGGAAGGCATTCCACATTTCTGGTGCTGCCACCAAGAAAGCCCTAGCCCATGTAGAGCACAGCCTGGCTTCCTTTGGTCCGGGGATGGACAGTAGATTTGGTGTCCCTGAACACAGTGCTCTCTGGGGAACATGCGGAGAAAGGCGGTCCCATAGATTGACAGGCCCTCGACCATGAAGGGCTTTAAGCGGACTCGGAACACAATAGACAGCCAGTGCAGTTCTTTCAGCACTGGCTTAATGTGCTCCCATCTAGGGAGCCCCAATAACAGTTGCGCTGCAGTGTTCTGCACTAGCTGTAGTCTCCGAGTCAGGGTCAAGGGTAGTAGCCCTGTGTAGAGAGCATTACAGTGATCTATTCTCGAGGACCGTAGCATGGATCACCATAGCTAAGTCGTCATGCTCCAGAAAAGGGGCCAGCTGCCGTACCTGCCGAAGGTGAAAAAAGGCGGATTTGGTAGTGGCTGCTCCATTGTCAGGACTTCAGGAGCACTCCCAAGCTCTTGACCTTGTTCAGTTCCTTGTTCAGTTCCGCAGGGCCTGCAAGACAGCCCTCTTCCGGCTGGCTTATAACTAACTGGCGGAAACCGAGTGTAGTTGTATTAGACGGCTGTGATGTTTTAATGTTTTTAATGTTTTAACTGTGTAAAATGTTTAAATTTGATATTTTTATGTTAGATTTTATGTGCTGTGAGCCGCCCTGAGCCACCTTGGTGGGAAGGGCGGGATATAAATCGTAAATAAACTAAAAACTAAACCTTAGGGGCCGGTATCAGTGGCACCCTGGCAAGAGCCAGCAAAGGGATCTCCCTTCCCAGGCTGCCTGCAGACACACACACTCACAAAATATACTCACCAAAAAGGAAAATTAAAAAAGGGTATCTGATCGCAGCTATTGGGGCATATGTTTCTTTGCTCAAAATATTGTAGAGCAGCTGCCTGTCAGAGTAGGCAATGGTAAGGTGGCACCATATGCCCTCATAGACTCCCAGAAAATACCTATGGCGACCATCCCAGGATCAACAGTGAAGTGTTCCGTTCAAGGAGCACCTCTTCCCCTCCAAGTTCTATGTTTAAGAAGCCAGGACATGTTAGATCAGGGGTGTCAAACATGCAGTCTTGAGGCTGAATGAGGCCCCTGGAGGGCTCCTATCACAGGCCCCTGAGCAACTGGCTGTTGTCTGCTTCCCCCCCCCCTCTTGCTTCCTTCTGCATAACAGCTTGCATTCCAAGGCTTGCTCAATCGCACAGGAGGTATGGAGCAAAGCCTCTTTTTTCTCCATTGGCTGAGGCTTCTCCTTTGGGGACGAAGGAGGGGGAGGGAGAGCTTGCTTTGCCAGGATCTCTCAATCACACAGCAGAGCTGCTGAGCCAAGCCTCTGCTTTCCATTGGCTGAGGTTCCTCCACCTCCTGGTCTCCTGGGGAAGGAAGAAAAGAGCCAGAGCGTCCTTTGCCCAGTTCCCTGGATCCCATGGGAGAGAGACAAAGAAAACATCTTAAAGACCAATGGGTGCTAATGTTTTAAGCATGATTTATTTTAAGATTTTTTTAAAAAAAACCCCACAACTTTAATTGTGTTTATAAAATTTATCTCTCTGCTCCCTGGCATTACATTTGATGACACACGTGGCCCGGCCTGACACGGTCTCATTTATGTCAGATCTGGCCCTCGTAACAAATGAGTTTGACACCCCTGTTGGATGGGTTAAAGGTTTAGTTGGACGGGTCGAAACGAGCAAAAGGTGTTTGGGTGGATCCTTTTGTGTGCTGATAAAAACCACATCCCGTTTCCTCGTTTCTTGCAGCCGCCGCAATACCTGTACATTCCCCACAGAGAAGCACCAGAAACAGCGCGTTGCTGGAGGCTGCTGGACCCAGCCATGTGGCCATCAACGCCATCTCGGCCAACATGGACTCCTCCAGCAGCCGCACGGCGGCTCTCAAGAAGCAGCCCAGCCACATGGAGGCCGCTCACTTTGGAGACCTCGGTAAATGTCACTCTCTTCCCTGCGCTGGTTTGGTTGGATCTGCCTTTTGGTAGACGGGCCTGTCTTCCGTGTTCGCAGGCTTCCCTTGGCGGATTCCTCCAGCTTGAATTGCTCTGGCTTGAATCAGCATGGAAGGCCTGTTTAATTTACGAAGTGTATTTCCTGTGATTGGGAATGGGGAGAGGAAATGTTAATGATGTTCTTTGCATCAAATGCTGAGTGCTGGAGTTTATATAATCACTTGTTTGTGATCTCACACTTCCTGCATCTCAAAAAGGCTTCTCTTGAGTTTTGGCAACTTGCAGATGATCTTTTGCAGCGGTCCCCAACCTTTTTGGCATCAGGGACCAGCCAGCACACCCACCGTGGCCCCAGGGCCGGCAAGATGGTGGAACTGAATTTGGCCACCCCCTGTGCCGCGCTGCCTCGTTATTGTGCACACACACACCCCGCGGCGCCTCCTTCTCCCTCCGTTTCTAGGATGTTAAGCTGGGGAAAGCACCTTCCGGGCTCTTTAAAAGCTCCTCCCCCTGCCAATCAGTTGAACCGTGGGGCAAACCATGGCGGAGAGCGATTCACTGGAGGCAAGGGTAGCGCCGCTTGTTCGGCAGTCGCTCGTCGCTGCTGCCACAGGGGGCGGGGTGAGCTTTTAAAGAGCCCAGAAGGCGCTTTCCCCAGCTTAACATGGTAAAAACGTAGGGAGGAGGAGGAGGCGCTGGGGGTGGGGGCCTCAAGCTAAGCCAGCAACAGAGGCACTGACAGCATTCTCGAACTTTAAATGTTTTCTTCCAACAGGCAAATTCCAGCTTTCTTTTCTCACACACAAAAGCCTTTATGGGCATATATCAGATTATAAACAAACAAACAGATAAACGGATACAGAAATAACAAAAAACAGTTGTATGCAGCTGTACACTGGACAATCGATCCTTGACTACCAGACTCAAGAATAAAGCAACCTTTTCAGTTATTTCAGATGACAAATCATTCCGAAGACAGCAAACCTTTATGCAGGGGTGTCAAACATGCAGTTAGGGGGCCGAATCAGGCCCCTGGAGGGCTCCTATCAGGCCCCCGAGCAACTGGCTGTCATCTGCTTCCTTCTCCCTGTATCTTGCTTCCTTCTGCATAACAGCTTGCTTTGCAAGGTTTGCTCAATTGCACAGGAGTGACAGAGCAAAACCTCTGTTTTCTCAATTGGCTGAGGCTTCTCCCTTGGGGAGGAAGGGGGGAGGAATAGCTTTCTTTGCCAGGCTCTCTCAATTGTACAGCAGAGCTACTGAGCCAAGCCTCTCTTCCTTCTGTAGGCTGAAGCTTCCCCCCCCCAGCCCCCTGGGAAAGAAAGGAAAGAGCCAGAGCATCCTTTGCCCGGTTCCCTGGATCCCATGGGAGAAATACAAAAAAAGCATCTTAAAGACCAATGATTACTAACGTTTTAAGCATGTTTTAAGTTGGGGAAGGACGGTGGCTCAGTAGTAGAGCATCTGCTTGGGAAGCAGAAGGTCCCAGGTTTAATTCCCCGCATCTCCAAAAAAGGGTCCAGGCAAATAGGTGTGAAAAACCTCAGCTTGAGACCCTGGAGAGCCGCTGCCAGTCTGAGAACATGGAGAGTTGATAAATAAGAAGGCCAAATGACCAATAGTTAGGGAAATTCCAACATTCAGAGGGGAGCAAGATTTATTCGCAGCACTCATTAGATCTTTTGCAATTCAATATCTAAAACTCTGCGTTTGATTAGATAATATGCGTTTGTAAGAGAAAGCATACAGAGAGAATCCATAGACACTTTTCTCTTCCTTTAGGCCGCTCCTGTCTGGACTACCGGGCTCAAGAGACCAAATCCAGCCTCTCGAAGACATTAGAACAAGTCCTCCGGGACAGCGTCGCCCTCCCATATTTCATCCAGTTTATGGAACTGCGTCGAATGGAGCACCTGGTCCGTTTCTGGCTGGAGGCCGAGAGCTTCCACTCGACCACGTGGTCCCGCATCAGAGCACACAGCCTGAACACTGTCAAGCACAGCTCGTTGGCCGAGCCGGTCTCCCCTTCCGTCAAGCAGCACGGAAACACAGCAGCATCTCCCTCTGAGCTGCTCGACGAACGGCTGGAGGAGTCCGGCTCAGACGGGTCTCTCTCCGCCGCGCCTTCCGCAGCCGAACTGAACGGCCGAACTTTCAACCTTCGGAACCGTTTGCTGCTTCTCCCCGAAAGCGGCAAGGTCCGTCTCGGGTTTGGGACGTCTGGGGCGGAGGACCGTTCCATTCCAGACGAGCCTCCGGACTCTTCCAAAGCCTCCACGCCCAGTAGAAACAGCCCCTCCTTTGCACTCAAGGACTTGTCAGGAAAACTCATGAGAGGTAAGGGCCGACTTGGCTCCCTGGCTTATGCAGCCTTTCTAAAGGAGCTTGGCTCACATCGCACAAACGCAAAACGTTCTCATCCGAGGGAGCAGCCTTGTTGCCCATGCCAGTAGTCGGATGCAAGAGAGCTGCCTTTCTCAGTTGGACTGAGGGGCCTTCTGCTGTGCATGAGCCCAGAAAAACCCTGCCTCCATATTTGCTCCCAGGGGTATGGCTTGAGATCAGGGCGATTTCAAAAAACAAAATCGGTGGTTTCAGTTGCAAAGAGGGCCTCCTCCTTCTCCTCCTCCTCCTTCTTATTACTATTGCCAGTTTGGTGTAGTGGTTAAGTGCGCAGACTCTTATCTGGGAGAACCGGGTTTGATTCCCCACTCCTCCACTTGCACCTGCTGGAATGGCCTTGGGTCAGCCATAGCTCTCTTATCTGGGAGAACCGGCTTTGATTCCCCACTCCTCCACTTGCACCTGCTAGAATGGCCTTGGGTCAGCCATAGCTCTGGCAGAGGTTGTCCTTGAAAGGGCAGCTGCTGTCAGAGCTCTCTCAGCCCCACCCACCTCACAGGGTGTCTGTTGTGGGGGAAGGAGATTGTAAACCGCTCTGAGACTGATTCAGAGAAAAGAAGATGATGATGATATTGGATTTATATCCCGCCCCCCCAATCAGAGCGGCTCACAGTTTCCTTTATCTTCCTCCCCCCACAACAGGCACCCTGTGAGGTGGGTGGGACTGAGAGAGCTCTCCCAGAAGCACCCATTTCAAGGACAACCTCTGCCAGAGCTATGGCGGACCCGAGGCCATTCCAGCAGGTGCAAGTGGAGGAGTGGGGAATCAAACCCAGTTCTCCCTGTTAAGAGTCTGCACACTTAACCACTACACCAAACTGGCTCTCAGAGCGGGGTATAAATCTGCGGTCTTCTTATTCTTCTATTATTATTAATAATAATAATAATTTGTTTTTGCAATATTTGTGCATGTGTATCCATGCCTGGAAGTCACACAAACACACACATTTTTGTGCATGCGCATGTATGCCTGGAAGGCGACTTCTGGCAACACCTCCTGAGGCACGGAGGATGTTCAGAGAAGGCGCTTGATACGGCCTGCCTCTGCCTCCCACTCCTGGTATTCCTTGGGGGTCTCCCATCCAAGTACTTGCCAGGGCCAGCCCTGCTCAGCTTCTGAGAAATTATGAGATCAGGCTTGCCTGGGCTACCCAGGTCAGAGCAAGAGGGCCAACTTTTAAATCAGGATTTCCATTTGGTAATTCATACGTTGGTTTGGCTCATTACTTAACATCCCTTCAGAGCACAATCCAGGACTTCTTGTTACCCAGCCTGGCTGCCTTTTGCTTCGCAGAATTGACACCCACTTAGAGCGGAATTCTGCTGAGTTCTCCATGTACATGGAAGGACCAACGCTTGGGAGACAAAAACCAGGCTTCAAAGAACCCCACCAGTTAACTTCTGCAAGCCCTACAGGCTGAAACAGTGCAACTCAACCCACTTGCACAGCAAGCATCACGGGGAGTTTTGAAAGCAATTTATGACACAAAATGACTGTCAGGAACTCAGCGACAGAAATAAAAATAAATCCTTTAGCTGCAGCCCCCCCCCCCCCCCCCCGATGAGCCTGAAGCAGTTCTTTGGAATGCTCAGAAACAGGGCTCATAGTTTCTGGGCAGAATTGTTTCTTTTCTATTGAAATGGGGGGGGGGGGGGGGATGAATGCCTTTGCCATGTATTTGAGGGGAGCCCCAAGCAATGCTCCCACTAAGCTGTGGAGTCTTGTGAGCAAAAATTCTACTTGGGGAGCTGCTGTATAAATTAGTTTGCTCTGGGACTGTTTTGCCTGAGCGGAGACAAAAATGTGTGAGCCGAAGGCTAAAAAAGTGTGAGCTACCTCACGCTAACTCAGCTTAGAGGGAACACTGCTCACAAACCTGTCTGTCTCTCACACACACAAACACACACATTTTTCACTTCCCTTTTAGCCGTTTATTTTCGTCTCTGAGCTGCTGGACAAATCTATCAGAGAGATAGGTGCAGAGGCTCTTATCCGGCTCAGGTCCTCAGAGGCTGCCCATTCAGGCTTTTATTTATGGCTGCTCTCATCCTAGGGCCAATCCAATGGAGGGAGTCGGGTTCCGTGAAGAGAGAGGAAAGGCTGCCTCGGGCAGCCTGAAAGGCCACGAGCTTACGCGAAAGAGAAGACGAAGTGTATCTTTCCAGCTCTCGTAACAGGAGTCTTGCAATCTGCATCTGAGGCGGTGTCGCAAGGCTGCCTTCAGCGAGCTCTTCTTCCCATTTTTCTTTTTCACCTTCAAGAGCTCAAGCTCATTTCTAAAGCGCTGTCCAAACCAGGCCCCTTGCTGCCCTGCTTTTAGCCATTTCCCTGCGGGTAGCTTTTTGTCTCTTTCCTGTTCTTCGCACCTTCCCAGAACATAAGCGATCCAGAGATGCGTCCCAGGGATCTGATCCTTCTCTCTCAACTGTAGCTCCCTCCTATTTTCTGTGATTTATGTAGGTCCACCAGAGCCAGTTTGGTATAGTGGCTAAGTCCATGGACTCTTATCTGGGACAACCGGGTTTGATTCCCCACTCCTCCACTTGCAGCTGCTGGAATGGCCTCGGGTCAGCCGTAGCTCTCACAGAGTTTCCCCTTGAAAGGGCAGCTTCTGTCAGAGCTCTCTCAGCCCCACCCACCTCACAGAGTGTCTGTTGTGGGGGAGGAAGGTAAAGGAGAGTTTAAAGAGTTTACAAACTGCTGGAGTTTATAGAGTGAAGGGCAGGATACCAATCCATCATCATCATCATCTTTTGCTTATCTCCTTCTCTTCTTCCTCTCCTCCTCCTCCTCCCACTGCTGCAGAGTAACAAGAAAAAATAATAATAAATCCTGCTCCAAGGAGCATGCAGTCTAACATTCAGGGTTGCCGCTTTCAGGAAAGTCAGGGAAATGGAAATTGATAAGGGAAATTGGTCTGAAGTCGGGGAAATTGTGATTAAAATATATTCAAGCAGTGGATTTTTTACCTGCTGCTGCAAGAGTGTGATCTGTTCTTGTGGCAACTGGAATAGAGAAGTAGCAGAATACAAGTAAAACTTAATGATGCCCTCTTCCAGCTCCACCTTTTTCTCAGCTCCACCCCCAGCAATCAGTCTAATGCATTTGTTGAGCTGTGTCCCTGCATGATTTCTAAGGTCTGCCTGTAGCATTTGCAAAGCAAGGCTAGTTTAAATGTTTAGCAATATACAATCTTTAAACATCTAACTGTTTTCATCCCTACCTGCTAGGACTGCATTTAACTTACATATAGAGATAAGCATGTTTGTGTATGGAATGGACATTTTGTCTCCTGCTAAACCCAGCACAGAGTTGCAAATGAGTTTTGCCGCTATAGGATTTCAGACAATTAGCACCTTCTACTCTGCACCATGCAAACTCAATTTTGCAAAAGTGATTGCTTGTTCCTGCTGGAGTTTACAGAGTACCAGTTCTCTCACCCTCTTTCCTGACTTCTCCCATGCATAAAAAATGCAAATGAGGGTTGTTTGCTTCTCTAGATTGCAGAAACTCCACCTCCTTTCTTGCTGCTGATCTGCTCATTACACTTTCTGGAACCAGAACATAAGAGAAGCCATGTTGGATCAAGCCAATGGCCCATCCTGTCCAACACTCTGTATCATACAGTGGCCAAAATACACATACACACACACACACACACACACACAAGGAAGTTTCCCAGTGTTGGAAAGTTCCTACTCGTTAGCATTCAGAGTTGACTTGAATTGAAGTTTGTATCTTGATGTAATTTTTGGTGCAATTGCAAAACAGATGTTGCCGCAATTAATATTGAAAGAAGCTGATATTAAATCTCTCACTTTGACAGATACTTTTGCAGTCGCTACTTGTGTAGTTGTAGAGAAGAACATTTCATTAAGCCTTGCATTAATGCAACACGACCTCTACGTTTTTTAACTTGTAACTATATTTGAATGGTGGCCAGGGAAATGGACAGATGTTGGTCAGGGAAAGTAAGGGAAATGAAAAAATAAAATTTTAATGGCAACCCTGAACATGTGATCCAGACTGTGGCAGGAAGATGGAAAGGAGGGTAACATCTGGGGGGGGGAGATGCGTTTTCCCTTAAGCCACCCACCCAAGGGCTTGACTGGCATATGGAAAGAGTTCACCAAGACCCTTGAGAGGCCATCTGCTTTCAGAAGCTGTCTCGTCATGCTAGCTGGAGGAAGGTGGATCCACCGTTCCAAGAACTACCAAACCCTCTTGGGTCCTTCCACCCACAAGCACTTCCTTCAGGGGTTGCTGGCTCAGGTGATTTCCTTTCTAAAAAAAAACTGCTCACTGTACACAGCCCAAGAACCGAGGTCTCTTTGCATGCTTCAAGAAGCCTGCTGCTCGAAAGCTCCCTCACTTCTCATTTCTTAGCAAGCCCACCTTGACGTCTCCGCTTCTCTTTCTCTCTCTAGGTATAGAACAGGATGCAGTTACCATTTTTACCAAATATATTTCTCCAGATGCTGCTAAACCAATCCCAATTACAGAGATGATGAGGAATGACATTGTGGGTAAGTGGGGAAAGATGGCTTGTCCAAGTGCGCAAAAGGTCATTTCTTTCCCTCCTCGGGATTTCCTCTGTAGCTCCTTTGGGATGCTGGCAGACAGCAATACCAGAGTAGCAGCTGGCCTCCCCCCTGCACCTCTCTCCTCCCTGGAATTCTCTAGGGAAATCTGTGAGCATCTGGTAGGATTTTGAGCAGTTTTAGGTCTACGCTTTCCATGCGCCCTGAGACCAGCGAATCCTGTTCTCTTTCCTCTTCTCCCCTTTCAGAGCAGCCGCAGTTTCGTTTTGTTTTTCTCCTTTCCAATAAGTTGCTGCTGCTTATTGATTTGAAGATGTCTTTGCGCTAACTGTCGTTCGGTCTGGTTGCCTTTACAGCAAAGATTTGCGGGGAAGACGGACAGGTGGACCCCAACTGCTTCGTGGTGGCACAGTTGATAGTGTTTAATGCTATGGAACAAGAGTAAGTTGAATCCCTGGGGGTTGAACATAAGAACGTAAGAGAAGCCGTGGCCCCTCCAGTCCAGCGCTCTGGGTCACACAGTGATCGAAAAAGCCCAGATGCCCTCAGGAGGTCCACCCGTGGGGCCGGGACTCTAGAAGCCCTCCCACTGTTGCCCCACCAAGAATACAGAGCATCACTGCCCCACACATAAGATCATAAGTGAAGCCATGTTGGATCAGGCTAGTGGCCCCTCCAGTCCAACACTGTGTCACACAGTGACCAAAACCCAGGTGCCATCAGGAGGTCCATAAGAACATAAGAGAAGCCATGATGGATCAGGCCAATGGCCCCTCCAGTCCAACACTCTGTGTCACACAGTGACCAAAACCCAGGTGCCATCAGGAGGTCCATAAGAACATAAGAGAAGCCATGTTGGATCAGGCCAGTGGCCCATCCAGCCCAACACTCTGTGTCACACAGTGACCAAAACCCAGGTGCCATCAGGAGGTCCATAAGAACATAAGAGAAGCCATGATGGATCAGGCCAGTGGCCCCTCCAGTCTAGCACTCTGTGTCACACAGTGGCCAAAACCCAGTGCCATCAGGAGGTCCATAAGAACATAAGAGAAGCCATGTTGGATCAGGCCAGTGGCCCATCCAGCCCAACACTCTGTGTCACACAGTGACCAAAACCCAGGTGCCATCAGGAGGTCCATAAGAACATAAGAGAAGCCATGATGGATCAGGCCAGTGGCCCCTCCAGTCTAGCACTCTGTGTCACACAGTGGCCAAAACCCAGTGCCATCAGGAGGTCCATAAGAACATAAGAGAAGCCATGTTGGATCAGGCCAGTGGCCATCCAGTCCAACACTCTGTGTCACACAGTGGCCAAAACCCAGTGCCATCAGGAGGTCCATAAGAACATAAGAGAAGCCATGTTGGATCAGGCCAGTGGCCATCCAGTCCAACACTCTGTGTCACACAGTGGCCAAAACCCAGGTGCCATCAGGAGGTCCATAAGAACATAAGAGAAGCCATGATGGATCAGGCCAGTGGCCCATCCAGTCCAACACTCTGTGTCACACAGTGGCCAAAACCCAGGTGCCATCAGGAGGTCCATAGGAACATAAGAGAAGCCATGTTGGATCAGGCCCGTGGCCCATCCAGTTCAACACTCTGGCCAAAACCCAGGTGCCATCAGGAGGTCCATCAGTGGGGCCAGGACACTAGAACCCCTCCCACGGTTGCCCCCCCCCCCAAGCACCAAGAGTGTTATTAGGGGCCATCGGACAGTATCACATGATTCACTCTAACCTGTTCCCGCTAAGACTGCCTCCCTGTTTAGTAATCCCCCCTAGTCCAAATTATGGTCCGGCTCCCATTCCTGCCCCTCTCAAGGACATCCTTGCGTGCCCCGAGTGCAAGGTGGGCCCCCGCTGCTGCCTTTTCCTATCAGCCTCCCATGCCCTGGGAGTGGAAAGTGCTCTGAAGTCACAGCTGGGGTTTTCAAGGCAAGAGACTAACAGAGGTGGTTTGCCATTGCCTGCCTCTGCATAACGACCCTGAACTCCCTTAGTGGTTTCCCTTCCAAGCAGGGGTGGAGTTCTAGCAGGAGTTCCTTTGCATATTAGGCCACGCCCTCCTGATGTAGCCAGTCCTCCAAGAGCTTACAAAAAAGAGCCTTGCCAGCTCCAGGAGGATTGGCTACATCGAGGGGGAGCGTGGCCTAATCTGCAAAGGAGCTCCTCCTAGAACACCACCCCTTCTTCCGAGTGCTAACCCTGCTGAGCTTCTGAGGTCTGATAAGACTGGGCTGGCCTGGGCCTTTCAGGTCAGGGCACTGGTGAGTGGGAAGAGGAGGGGGGGGGTCCCCTCAAGCGGCTCTCCCTTTTTGCAAAACTCTTCTGTCCTCCCCTGTGCAGACACTTTAGTGAATTTCTGCGCAGTCACCATTTCTGCAAATACCAGATCGAGGTGCTGACCAGCGGGACCGTTTACCTGGCTGATATTCTCTTCTGTGAATCCGCGCTCTTCTACTTCTCTGAGGTGAGGGCCTTCCTTTCCCTGCTCTGTGTGCAGGCGGAGGAGGGACAGGCCAAGTGGGTTTCTCTCCCTTGTCCCAAGGGAAGAAGAAGAAGACGACGACATTGGATTTATATTCCGCCCTCCACTCAAGAGTCTCAGAGCAGCTCACAAGCTCCAGCTCTTCTTCGAGAGCCAGTTTGGTGTAGTGGTTAAGTGCGGACTCTTATGTGAGAGAACCAGGTTTGATTCCCCCCTCCTCCACTTGCACCTGCTGGAATGGCTTTGGGTCAGCTATAGCTCTCTTAGGAGTTGTCCTTGAAAGGGCAGCTGTTGTGAGAGCCTTCTCAGCCCCACCTACCTCACAGGGTGTCTGTTGTGGGGGGAGAAGATATAGAAGATTGTAAGCCACTCTCTGATTCAGAGAGAAGGGCAGGGTATAAATCTGCAATTCTTCTTCTTCCTCCTCTTCCCCCACAACAAATACCCTGTGAGGTGGGTGAGGCTGAGAGAGCTCTGGCTGACCCAAGGCCATTCCAGCAGGTGCAAGCGGAGGAGTGGGGGAATCAAACCCGGTTCTCCCAGATAAGAGTCTGCACACTTAACCACTACACCAGACTGGCTCTCGAAGAACTGGAAGAGAACCTTTATTCCCATTTTACCAAGAGGTACTAAGACTGAGGGAGCTTCTGTCCTGGGGAGGGTTCTTCATGAGGGCACCATCTGATGAAATGGTGGTTCTCAAGCACAGACAGTCTCTTTGTTCCCATCCCCAGCACCAAAGATCACCCTGAGATGGAGGAGGTTGCATTTCCTCACCCCCTCCGCTGCCCCGCACCCACTCTGGGATCTTTGTAGACTTGCAAGAGAAGTTGTGAAAACTGCCTGAAACAGAAAAGAACAAAATCCCTGCCACCCAACAAGCCCTGCTGAGAAGCAGCCATTTCAGATACGTGGCTGAGAAGTAGCAGCTCAGGAGATTCTGCAGAGCTGTCTGGTGTATTTATAGCGAAAGCGTTCTCTTTGCGGGTCGAGCTGCTAATGAGAAAACTTGGGTTTTTTCCCACTTCCATCTTCTCCTTCCTTTACCGAGAGCTCTTGGGCAGCGTCTCTGGCTGGTTCCACGGGTGTCTAATTTCTACAGTGCTTCCCACATTTCTGAATGCAGTGAGGCAGACCGTCCTCCTGAAGGCTGTGCTTAACCGGCTCAGGCAAAGTGTCATCTCTAGTAGTTCAGATCTTGTTTGGTGGCCATTCCGTGATCTCCCGTGGCCTAGGACTGTAGCATCAAATGACCCCTGCTGGATCAGAGTCCATCTAACCTGCCATCTTGTTTCCCACAGTGGTCAGCCACTGCACAAGCATAAAGGCCAAAACTTCCCCCCTCCCTAAGCAACCGCCTTTGACGAATGCTACCTTTGAACTTGGAGGTGCTATTTTCACATCACGAGCTGTGTCCTCAAAGTTGTCCAGTTTCCTTTAAAGCCATCTTAGTCATCATTCTGTCCTGCAGCAGTGAATTCCACAATCCATTATGCGTGGTGTGAATCATTTTCCTTGGGAAATGGCAAGTCCCCCCTCTCCTCCCCTCCCCTCCCCTCCTCGCCCATAGATTCTTTAGACTCCTCAGGAAGCGTGAAAGGAAGAAAACCTCTCAATCTCTTTGCTAATTTGGCTTTCCAGTACATGGAGAAGGAAGACGCAGTTAATATCTTGCAGTTCTGGTTGGCGGCGGACAACTTCCAGTCTCAGCTGGCTGCCAAGAAGGGCCAGTACGACGGGCAGGAGGCGCAGAACGATGCCATGATTTTATACGATCGGTAAGTTTGCTTTTCCTTTATCCCTTCCCCTGGCTTTCCTCAAAGCTCAGTGCCTGCAATATCGTGCCCTGAAATCTTAGCCGAGCCCAGGGGTGGCCAAACTGTGGCTCAGGAGCCACATGTGGCTCTTTCACACATATTGTGTGGCTCTTGAAGGCCTCACAGCCAGCTTAGAAAAGGCATTTCTCTCTTTAAATCACTTCTCCAAGCCAAGCCAGCTGGCAGCTTGGAGGATGCATTTAAAGTTGCTTTCTTTCCAGCTGTCTCTCCCTCTCCACCCATCTACTTGCCTTCCTTCCTTCTTACCACCCTTCCATCCTTCCTCCCTTCCATTCTTCCTTTCTCCCCTCCATCCTTCCTTCCTTCTTTCCTCCCTTCCATCCTTCCTTTCTTCCTTCCTCCCCTCCATCCTTCCTTCTTTCCTCCTTTCCATCCTTCCTCCCCTCCATCCTTCCTTCTTTCCTCCCTTCTTTCCTCCCTTCCTTCTTTCTTCCCTTCCATCCTTCCTTTCTTCCTTCCTCCCCTCCATCCTTCCTTCCTTCTTTCCTCCCTCCCTTCCATCCTTCCTTCTTCCCTCCCCTCCATCCTTCCTTCCTCCTTTCTTTCCTCCCTTCCATCCTTCCTCCCCTCCATCCTCCCTTCCATCCTTCCTCCCCTCCATCCTTCCTTTCTTCCTTCCTCCCCTCCATCCTTCCTTCCTTCTTTCCTCCCTTCCATCCTTCCTCCCCACCATCCTTCCTCCCCTCCATCCTTCCTTCCTTCTTTCCTCCCTTCTTTCCTCCCTTCCATCCTTCCTCCCTTCCATCCTTCCTTCCTCCCTCCCTTCTTTCCTCCCTTCTATCCTTCCTTCCTTCCTGTTCTCAAACGGTGGCTCAGTGATAGAGCATCTGCTTGGTAAGCAGAAGGTCCCAGGTTCAATCTCCAGCATCTCCAACTCAAAAGGGTCCAGGCAAATAGGCATGAAAAACCTCAGCTTGAGACCCTGGAGAGCCGCTGCCAGTCTGAGTAGACAGTACTGACTTGGATGTACCAAGGGTCTGATTCATATGTTCATATATATTCCTTGGAGCCCCTTTGTGTGTGGAGTGCCCAAAAGCCAGCCAGATGCGTAGAGCTGATGTGTTAATCGGGCTGAGGCCAGCAGAGCACCATCTTGCTCTAAGAAGTCTGCCTCCACTCACTTTGCCTCCTCCCTTTTCAGAAGCATCTGTGACACTCTGGGCTGAGGAACTGGAGGGGCTTGAAGGCTGCTAACCGTAGATCTGCTTTGAAGGGTGTTTTTAAAAAACTGAGAAAGCCAGTTTGGCATAGTGGTTAAGAGTCTTATCTGGGAGAACCAGGTTTGATTCCCCACTCCTCCACTTGCAGCTGCTGGAATGGCCTTGGGTCAGCCAGAGCTCTCTCACAGAGTTGTCCTTGAAAGGGCAGCTTCTGGGAGAGCTCTCTCAGCCCCACCCACCTCACAGGGTGTCTGTTGTGGGGGGGGAGGAAGGTAAAGGATATTGTGACCACTCTGAGATTCAGAGCATAGGCCGGGATATAAATCCAATATCATCATCATCATCATCTAGTGACAAAGCAAGAGACTTTGTTGCATTTTTTAAAATTGACAGGGGTGTTAAGTGGCCGTGCTTCCTCCAGATTAGAGCTGGTTTTAAAATACATGCTTGAACTCTCTCTTTAAAATTGTATTTAGATCATTGGTACCCGGCGTTGTCAGACCTTTCCCTTCCTCCAAAGAACCTTGGGAGTTACAGTCCTTTAACTGGGGCTGCTGAGAGTTTTCTGAGGGCTCTCCTGGGCTTTCCAAGAACTACAGTCCCCAGCATTCCTTGCGCTGAAAGCAGGACCGCTTGCCTGAGAACGGGCCAGGGCATTGATTCAGCTGCCTGAGGATATCAGCTTGTGTCTTTTGCTTTAAGGGGCTAGTCTGTTGCCTTCGCAAGCATAGTTAAGTCCCCAAGGCCAAAGGGGTAATTGCACAAACAGGACAAAAAAGAAGCAGCAGCAGGAATGTTTTAAGCCCCTCTAGATCAGGAGAGTTATGAGGGCCAGATCTGATATAAATGAGACCTTGTTGGGCCAGGCCACATTGGGCTGGGCAACGTGCATATCTATTTAAGATTAGGTAGCAGAAATATAAACTTTACAAAGGACACAGACAAACACAAATATTTTTTTAAAAAATATGCTTAAAACAAGCACTCATTGGTCTTAAAGGAAGCTCTGGCTCTTTCCTTCCTTCCCCGGGGGACCAGGAGAGGGAGGAGCCTCAGCCAATAGAAGGAAGAGAGGCTTGGCTCAGTAGCTCTGCTGTGCAGTTGAGAGACCCTCAAGGGAGGAGCCTCAGCCAATGGAGAAAATAGACGTTTTGCTCTGTAGCTCCTGTGTGATTGAGCAAGCCTGGCAAAGCAAGCTGTGATGCAGAAGGAAGCAAGAGAGAGGGAGAAGGAAGGAGATAACAGCCAGTTGCTTGGGAACACTTTCCAGAAGAAGAAGAAGAAGACGATGATGATATTGGATTTATATCCCGCCCTCCACTCCGAAGAGTCTCAGAGTGGCTCACAATCTCCTTTACCTTCCTCCCCCACAACAGACACCCTGTGAGGTGGGTGGGGCTGGAGAGGGCTCTCCCAGCAGCTGCCCTTTCAAGGACAACCTCTGCCAGAGCTACGGCTGACCCAAGGCCATTCCAGCAGGTGCAAGTGGAGGAGTGGGGAATCAAACCCGGTTCTCCCAGATAAGAGTCCGCACACTTAACCACTACACCAAACTGGCTCTCCACACCAAACTGACAGGGTTAAAACGCTTGGGGTTCTTTAGGTTGGAGAAACGTTGACTGTGGGGTGACATGATAGAGGTTTACAGGATTATGCATGGGATGGAGAAAGTAGAGAAAGAAGTCCTTTTCTCCCTTTCTCACAATACAAGAACTCGTGGGCATTCAATGCAATTGCTGAGCAGCTGGGTTAAAATGGATAAAAGGAAGTACTTTTTCACCCAAAGGGTGATTAACATGTGGAATTCACTGCCACAGGAGGTGGTGGCGGCTAAAAGCATAGCCAGCTTCAAGAGGGGAATAGATAAACATATGACGCGGAGGTCCATCAGTAGCCACAGTATGTATGTGTGTGTGTGTGTGTATATATATATATATGTGTGTGTGTGTGTTTATATGTATGTATTTGTGTGTATATATACACACACACACATATATTGGCCACTGTGTGACACAGAGTGTTGGACTGGAGGGGCCACTGGCCTGATCCAACATGGCTTCTCTTATGTTCTTATGTGGCACAGAGTGTTGGACTGGATGGGCCATTGGCCTGATCCAACATGACTTCTCTTATGACCTGATTGGAGCCCTCCAGGGGCCTGATTCAACCCCCGGGCCACATGTTTGACACCCCTGCTCTAGACGTTGCCAGTGGGACAGCCAGTAGGAAGACCTAATCCTACTGCCTGCCTGCTGCCATTCTGAGTGGCACAACCCCCAGGGAGCTGAAGGAAGGCAACCACAGGGGCCCAGGCTTGGTCTCCAGGCCTGCTTCTGACTTCTGTGCACGTGCGTGTTTCTCCCCTTCCTCCATGTCGCTGCAGATACTTCTCCCTCCAGGCCACCCACCCTCTTGGTTTCGATGACTCCGTGCGACTGGAAATAGAATCCAATATCTGCAGGGAAGGCGGGCCTCTCCCCAACTGCTTCACCACTCCGCTGCGGCAAGCCTGGACGACGATGGAGAAGGTGCTTTCTAGTTCTGTGAACTGCACCTCTGCTCTAAATGCTGTGTTCTCCCTGGAGCGACACGAGGCTGTTTTGCCACCTCAGGTCCTTCCCTCCCCGCTACCCAGATGGAGTCAGATAGGCAAGCAGCGTCCTGTCTCTCACACTAAAAGCAGCTCTGCTGGCTCCAGCTGCGGGTCCATCTAGTCCATTATCCCACAGTCGCCAGCCAGGAGTCCCGGGCAGCCCATAAAGAACATCCCTCCCCTCCTCCCCGCCCCAGCGGTCATCCTGCAGCAACTGACACGTTACCTGCTGGGCCGGAGCTCATTAGCACACCTCGTTTGCATAGGCCACACAGCCCTGACATCGCCGGAAGGTGAACTAACTTCTTGAATTAGAATTGTCATAATAAATCCTTAACTCCCATCACACTTCTAAAATTATTTTCTCCTGTGTGGTCACAGCGGCACGAGGAAGATTTCCATCTCTCCAGCTTGAGATGGTTTGGTTTTTTCCCCATTTTTTTGTGGGGGAAAATATTAGAAAGTCTGACAAATCTTAAAGAGTTCAGCCAAATTCTCACAGCAGGGTTGAACAACGGAGTCCAGAAGGAAGTATTTGGGGGGGAGGGGGAGGAGAAAGAAAGAGCACAATAAAATTTGAGAGGTTCTGGAGCTCTGCTCCTGCCCAAAATGAGGCCTGCCCCTACCTGTGATCCAGAAATGGAACCCCCATATTGTGCCAAAAATGCTTATTTCTGCCCTACCCCTTCTTCTGCCAGTTTGGTGTAGTGGTTAAATGTGCAGACTCTTATTATTATAATTACTTTACATTTCTATCCCTCCCTCTCCGCAAGCAGACTCAGGGTGGCTAACAACATTCATTTTTACAAATTAAAAACCAATGAAAAATAGCTACAGTTTAAAATTATTTTTTAAAAAAACATTTCATTTCTTGGTGCTGTATCACTATAATATAATATAAGCGGTGATCATATAGTACTCTATAATGATGTAGGGTGGTTAGATCTCAAAGGCCTGTCGAAAGTTCGGTCTTACAGGCCCTGCGGAAAGTAGAGAGATCCCGCAGGGCCCTTATGGCCTCCGGGAGAGCATTCCACAATTCTGGTGCTGCCACCGAGAAGGTCCTAGCTCGCGTCAGCCGCAACCTAGCCTCCTTTGGTCCGGGGACGGACAATAGATTTTTTTGTCCCTGAATGCAGTGCTCTCCGGTTTGATTCCCCACTTGCAGCTGCTGGAATGGCCTTGGGTCAGCCATAGCTACCGTGGGAGTTGTCCTTGAAAGGGCAGCTGCTGTGAGAGCCCTTTCAGCCCCACCGACCTCACAGGGTGTCTGTTGTGGGGGAAGAAGATATAGGAGATCGTAAGCCGCTCTGAGTCTCTGATTCAGGGAGAAGGGCGGGGTATAAATCTGCAGTCTTCTGCATTACTGAATCGTTATCATCACTCTTTTCCAGTCTGCCACTTTTCCCCCACACTTCTTCCCCCCCCCCCCAAGTAGTTCAGGGTGGCAAACACGGTTCTCCACACACCCCCTCACACACCTTTCTGTAGTTCAGCTTCAAAGCCCATAGGGAGCTTCGCGGCTGAGCCAGGATTCGGCCTCCCCAGCCTGGGTGCCGCACTCTCCCCGCTGCCACAGTGCTGGATCTCTGCAGGCAGCCTCGTGGTGCCGTTTGGCGTCATTTCTCTCCCCCTGCCTCTCTTCAGGTGTTCCTGCCTGGCTTCCTGTCCAGCAACCTTTACTACAAATACTTGAATGACCTCATCCACTCGGTCCGAGGAGATGAGTTTGCGAGCGGAGGGGCTGCACCAACCGCACACGGCCCCGGCAGCGCCGCCGACAGCGACTCTCACTCCAGTTCCACGGACAGCGCCGCTGCTTCTTCCCAGGTGCGCGGCCACTTGCTCGGTCTCGTGGCACAAGGTGGCTCAGGGTCACTTGGTTTGATGGGCTCTTCTTTCAGAGCTACCCTTTCCTCTTTCTCCTCCGCCCCAGGTTTTTTGCTTTGGCCCACATTCCTGGTGGTGGAAGATCTTGGTGGGCAAAGATGAAGTGGGAGGGGGGAGAACTGCAGGGCTTTTTTTGTAGCAGGAACTCCTTTGCATATTAGGCCCCTGATGTAGCCAGTCCTCCTGGAGCTTACAGTAGGCCCTGTAAGAAGAGCCCTGTAAGCTCCCGGAGGATTGGCTATATCAGGGGGTGTGGCCTAATATGCAAAGGAGTTCCTGCTACAAAAGAAGTCCTGGGGAGAAGCAAGGAGACTGTGGTTAATGGAGGGTTAATCGATGGCAGGGAATAGAGCAGAGGTCCCCAGCTTTTTCGAGCAGCAGGCACACTGGGAATTCTAATACAGCGCAGTGGGTGCAGCCACAAATGGCTGCCTCAGAAGGCGGAGCCGGCCGCAAAATGGCTGCAGTGGCTTTCCTTCAGTCACGCGGCGAAGATCCTTGTGCTTCGTTGGCAGCTGCCACCAAAGCAACATTTTTTTTAAAAAAAACTGCATCCATTCAAATCTTCAGTGGCCAATCAGGAGCCTTGGTGCTGAAAAGCCACGCCTGGCCCCACCCACTTCCTAAAAGCACTTGGAGGGTGCCGGGAAAGGTGGCAGCAGGAACCCCGGTGCTCTTGAGCACCTGTGGAATAGAATAACAGGGCCTATGATGACACACGAAGGCCATCGTGGGTCACTGGTTAGAACAGAGGTGGCCATACTGCGGCTCAGGAGCTACGTGTGACTCTTTCAGACACATTGTGTGGCTCTCAAAGCCGCCACCGTCCCATTGGCCGGCTTGGAGTAGGCGTTCGTTTCTTTAAATCACTTCTCCAAGCCAAAACAGCTGGCAGCTTGGAGAATGCATTTAAAATTAAAGTTGCTTTGTTTCCACCTCTCCCTCCCATCTATTTGCCTTCCCTCCCTCCATCCCCGTCTTGCGGCTCTCAAACGTCTGATGTTCATGTCTCGCAGCTCTCAAACGTCTGACGTTTATTTTGTGTGGTTCATATGTTAACCAAGTTTGGCCATCCCTGGATTAGAACTTTAGTTGGGATTCTCCTTTTGGCAAGCTGCTGTGCTTCTCCAGTTACACTAAACATCCACTCCCCCTTCCCATTGTCACTACCCCAAACAGTCCTTCCAAGTCCCTTGTCTCCCCCAAGCCCCGGAGCATCAGGGGACCATAGTGGGAGGGGAAAGGCAAGAACCTTTGGTTTTGCTGACAGAAAATGGAGTCTGGATCCAGCCCAGGGGCAAGCAGAGTCTGCAGTCTGGCTGTGCCAGTCCCCCACTTTAAGAAAATCCGACAACAAAGCTCACCGCGAGAAGACAAGAAGGGTCCGTGCTCTGCTTAGATGGGCAAGCGGCGGCCTGCTTCTGTGTATGCTTGGCAGCTAGGCTGGCCAATGGTCTTCTGCCAGCAGGTGACCAGTGCAGCCCACATGAGCAGGGATTGGTCTGTTGTTCACACTGAACATTCTCTGCGCACAGCAAGTGCTAAAAGATCAGCTGCGTTTAGGTTCTCTTCCCCTCTGGCTCTTTCTGATCCCCTGAATCTGGCAATTTCTGTTTACAGCCCGGTCTCAAAATGGCTAATATAAAAATCCTGAAAAACTTTGATGAAGCAATAATCGTAGATGCAGCGAGCCTGGATCCGGAGTCCTTGTATCAACGGACGTACGCCGGGTAAGGTTCCTTCGGACGGCGGTGCGAGCAGACAGCTCAGTGAAATGCATTTTGCAATCCCCGGCAGTGTCGAAACGGGCCAGGTGGCTCTGAGGCACAGGGTTGGGGGTCCCTTTGGTGTCTGGGCCACTTCCATATGAACATATGAAGCTGCCGTATACTGAATCAGACCCTTGGTCCATCAAAGTCAGTATTGTCTTCTCAGACTGGCAGCAGCTCTCCAGGGTCTCAAGCTGAGGTTTTTTACACCATTTTGCCTGGACCCTTTTTTTGGAGATGCCGGGGATTGAACCTGGGACCTTCTGCTTCCCAAGCAGATGCTCTACCACTGAGCCACCATCCCTATCCCGTCCCTACCACACCGTTCCCTCGGGGTGTGACGTGTTTCACTGATTTTCCCAGCACCAAGAGAGAGCCAGCGTGGTGTAGCAGTTAAGAGAGGTAGACTCTAATCTGGAGAACCAGAGGGGTCGATTCTCCCCTCCTTCTCCTCCACACAAAGCCCGCTGGTGCCCTTGGGCCAGTCCCAGTGCCCTTGGAACTCTCTCAGCCCCACCCACCTCATGGAGTGTCTGTTGTAGAAGAAGAAGAATTGCAGATTTATACACCCACCCTTCTCTCTGAATCAGAGACTCAGAGCGGCTTACAATCTCCCATATCTTCTCCCCCCACAACAGGCATCCTGTGAGGTGGGTGGGGCTGAGAGAGCTCTCCCAGAAGGCACCCTTTCAAGGACAACCTCTGCCACAGCTATGGCTGACCCAAGGCCATTCCAGCGGCTGCAAATGGAGGAGTGGGGAATCAAACCCGGTTCTCCCTGGTAAGAGTCTGCGCACTTAACCACTACACCAAACTGGCTCTCCACACCAAACTGGCTCTCCAAACTGTAGCAGATAGAGCCAGTTTGGCGTAGTGGTTAAGTGTGCAGACTCTTATCTGGGAGAACCGGGTTTGATTCCCCCCTCCTCTACTTGCAGCTGCTGGAATGGCCTTGGGTCAGTTATACTATCCTTGAAAGGGCAGCTGCTGTGAGAGCCCTCTCAGCCCCACCCACCTCACAGGGTGTCTGTTGTGGGGGAGGGAGATAAAGGAGATTGTGAGCTGCTCTGAGACTCTTGATTCAGAGAAAAGGGCGGGGTATAAATCTGCCATTATTCTTCTTGTGGGGAGAGGAAGGGAAGGGGATGAGACTCCTTTGGATAGAGAAACTCTTCCTCAAGTTTCTAGACTTGTGGCCGTACAATGTCAGGCCCTCCCTCCCTGTGTGTGACCCCTGGGAGAATTCTAGAACACCCACCCGCTTAGTGCAAACATACGAGGGCCCAGAAGGCCAATACGGAGCATTGCTCCTTCTCTCCCTGGGCTCAGGAATGTTCTCATTGTGTGAAATTGCTGGGAGAGCAAAAGGCTTGGAGGAGTGGAGTGAGGAGGAAAGTAGAAGGGAGAGGGAGGTGCACGAAGCAGAGAGAGCACTGCATGAGACGTGCTGGGCAAAGGTTCTGACACTGGGTGGTGAGGGAGAGAAGGGAGTGCGTGGGGGCTCAGAGAAGAGGATCAAAAGGATGGTAGAGTGGCAGAGAGACCTGCAGGCAGGCAGTGGGAGATGGAGAGGCAGGGAGATGGTCACCCTGGTACCATTTGTCTACTCCACGGAGCCAGTAGAGTAGGGAAGGAAAGGGTGTGATCGAACAAATTGCAGAAAAGATTGAGCCGCTCTGAGTCTCTTTCAGGTTGCTTCTCTCTGCTAACGCATCTCGTTTGAGTAAATAATACTGTAAAGCGGCCCTTGGAGGGATTTTTGTAGAAATATCCCCTAGGAAGGAAGGAAGGAAGGAAGTGTTCTGCAAGCATTTTAAAAAACTGGAGGGGGAACTTCCAACTTCCAAGCTCATTCCTGGCCCTTCCCCTACAGTATAAGGAGTGGTCTGTTTCCTGGGGTGGTCTCTTCACCAGCTGACTCTCCCTGCAGGAAGATGTCGTTTGGGCGAGTCAGCAACCTGGGCCAGTTCATCCGAGAATCCGAACCGGAACCTGATGTCAAGAAGTCCAAAGGTTGGCTTCCTCCCCATTCTGAACGCTCACCGAGGAGCTGAAACCGTCAGTCCCCGTGGGATTTTCTCTTGGCCTTCCCTGTCTCCAGCCCTGTCCGCCCGCATCCTGTCTTCAGAGGCCTCCGCGCTTGTCCATCGTTAGGCCACTCGGTAGCTGGGGTGGGGGGGAGGGCTTAAAGGGGCTCTCGGAAGAGGTGGCAGACTGCTTAGGGCACAGGGTGAGATGGGAGGCAAGAGGCCGTCTCACAACCCGGCTTGGCAAAGAGCTGCCAAGCTAGGTGAGGACAGCCAAAGAGCTCCGCCAGGTACATATCCAAGCAGGGTTCTACTAGTCCCGAGCAATGTTCCCTCTAAGCTGCAGAGTCTTGCGGGCAAAAATTCTACGCTGTGAGCTGCTGGCGTTAAAGTTGGGAGCGGCTGCATAAACCAGCTTGCTCTGGGGTCATCCCTGAGCCAAGAAAAAAACGTGAGAGGTGGAGGCTAAAAATCTGTGTGCTTGCTCATGCTAACTCAGCTTAGAGGGAACACTGGTCCCAAGTACCAGATTAAAAAAAAAAGGTAAAGATAGTCCCCTGTGCAAGCACCAGTTGTTTCCGACTCTGGGGTGATATCGCTTTCACAATGTTTTCACGGCAGACTTTTTTACGGGGTGGTTTGCTATTGCCTTCCCCAGTCATCTATACTTCCCCACCCCACCCCACCCCCAGCAAGCTGGGTCCTCATTTTACTGACCTTGGAAGGTTGAGTCAACCTGGAGCCGGCTACCTGAACCAGCTTCTGCTGGGATCGAACTCAAGTTGTGAGCAGGGAGCTCAGACTACAGTACTGCAGCTTTACCACTCTGCACCTGATAAGACTGCCCCAACAAGGAGGCTTTAAGAACCAGTTTGGTGTAGTGGTTAAGTGCGTGGACTCCTATCTGAGAGAACCGAGTTTGACTCCCCACTCCCTCCACCTGCAGCTGCAGCTGCTGGAATGGCCTTGGGTCAGCCACAGCTGTTGCAGGAGTTGTCCTTGAATGGGCAGCTTCTGGGAGAGCTCTCTCAGCCCCACCCACCTCACAGGGTGTCTGTTGTGGGGGGAAGAAGATAAAGAAGATTGTAAGCTGCTCTGAGATTCAGAGTGGAGGGTGGGATATAAATCCAATGTCTTCTTTATGACGCCCTGACCTGGATAGCCCAAGCAAGCCAAATCTCAGAAGCTAAGCAGGTTCGACCCTGGCAAGTACTTGGACTCTGGCAAGACCTCTTTGGAATATCAGGATGCCGGGGCAGGCTTTATTCAGTCCCCTCCCTGAATACCCTCCAGGCCCCCAGTAGGGGTCAGTCACCATGACTCACACATATTATATATACAATACAAAAATAACAAAAAAGAGGCCTTGTGAGTGGGACTTGTGACTGATAAGGCTCTCCGTATTACAGTACACAAAGGGCAATTGTTGGTGGTGACGGAGATGACTTACTTGGCACTGAGTGAGGGTCCCCTAATGATTTCTCAATGATTTGGATGAAGGAATAGAGGGAATGCTTATTAAATCTGCCGATGATACTAAATTGGGAGGGGTTGCAAACACAGAAGATGACAGAAACAGGATACAGGATGGACCTTGACAGGCTGGAAAACTGGGCTAAAACCAATAAAATGAATTTTAGCAGGGATAAATATAAAGTTCTGCATTTAGGTAGAAATAATCCAATGCTTGTTTATAGGATGGGGGAGACTTGTCTTAGCAGTAGTATGTGCGAAAAGGATCTCGGGGTCTTAGTGGACCATACGCTGAACACGAGTCAACAGTGTGATGCGGTGGCTAAAAAGGCCAATGCAATTTTGGGCTGTATCAACAGAAGTATAGTGTCCAGATCACGTGATGTGATGGTATCCCTTTACTCTGCTCTGGTAAGACCTCACCTGGAGTATTGTGTTCAGTTTTGGGCACGACATTTTAAGGAGGATATAGACAAGCTGGAATGGGTCCAGAGGAGGGCAACGAAGATGGTGAGGGGTCTGGAGACCAAGTCCTTTGAGGAAAAGTTGAAGGAGTGGGGATGTTTAGCCTGGAGAGGAGGTGGCTGAGAGGTGATAGGATCACCATCTTCAAGTACTTGAAGGGCTGTCATAGAGAGGATGGTGTGGAATTGTTTTCTGTCGCCCCACAAGGTAGGACCGGAACTAATGTGTTGAAATTAAATCAAAAAGAGTTTCCGGCTCAACATTACAAAGAACTTCCTGACCGTTAGAGCGATTCCTCAGTGGAAAAGGCTTCCTCGGGAGGTGATGGGCTCTCCTTCCTTGAGGTTTTTAAACAGAGGCTGGATGGCCATCTGACAGCCATGAAGATTCTCTGAATATAGCGAGAGGTATTTGTGAGTTTCCTGCATTGTGCAGGGGGTTGGACTAGATGACCCTGGAGGTCCCTTCCAACTCTATGATTCTAATGCCACGGACGAGCAGCTGAGCTTTGGCCCTAGGCTGGCACAGGGCCTCAGGAAGAAGGAAGCACGTAATGCTTAGGTGGGCAGGAGAAAGGGGCCTGGGCAGAGAGAAGGGCAGGTGAGCAGGGAACGGCTGACATGTGGGTTCTTGGTAGAAGTAAGCTGCAGGCTTCTCATCCTCCACCGGAAATCTCTCCCTCTTAAGCCACGCACATGAATGGCCATCAGAACCCTTCCCTGGTTAGCCACACCCAGAAGATCGCATCACTCACTGGCTAACATGGACCTTTCTGTCTCTCATCCCTCCCTCCCTCCCTCCCTCCAGGGTCCATGTTTTCACAAGCAATGAAGAAATGGGTACAAGGAAACACGGATGAGGTAAGCCGTCCCTTCACGCCTCTAGTCCAGAAGCCAAAGAGAGCTTGACCCTGAGCTACCTTTTGCGTCAGGAAGGAGGAATGTTTCTGCAGGCTGCTTCAGGCAGTTCAGGGCATCCAGAAGCCATCGATGGGAGTCAGCTTTGCAAACAAGGTGGCATCGTTGACACTCAAATTTTACTCCGTAAATTCGGATGCCTTTTGAAGGGGGTTGGAGGCCAGATTTGCTGGCCAGAGTAAGAACATAAGAACATAAGAGAAGCCATGTTGGATCAGGCCAACGGCCCATCAAGTCCAACACTCTGTGTCACACAGTGGCAAAAAATGTTATATACACACATACACTGTGGCTAATAGCCACTGATGGACCTGTGCTCCATATTTTTATCTAAACCCCTCTTGAAGGTGGCTATACTTGTGACCGCCACCACCTCCTGTGGCAGTGAATTCCACATGTTAATCACCCTTTGGGTGAAGAAGTACTTCCTTTTAAGTATCAAGGCCTCAGCCGATGGGCAGCTGCGGATACATGTCTCTTCCCTCCTCCCCTGCCTTTGGCTCACGTGTTGGAGCCTGACTGCCACCTCTGCTGACGGCCCATTGTCTGCTTTAGGCCCAAGAAGAGATGGCCTGGAGAATAGCAAAGATGATCGTCAACGACGTCATGCAGCAGGCCCAGCCCAGCCAGGCCGTGGAACAAATCACCAAGGTAACGGAAGCGGAGGGGGGCCCGGCTCCCTTTTGCAGCCAGCCGGAGATCCGCTCACTGAGGGGCCAGGTTTACCAAGGGGTTCCGTTCAGCTAGCGGCACTGGGGTGAAGCCTGGCTGGAGCTCTCTGTTCGACAAGCATGAAGGGTTTTGTGCAGCTGTCCGCTTGTGGTGTCTTGGTGATGAATGCGGTACGAAGAAGGGGGGATAGACATGAAAACATGAGAGAAGCCACGTTGGCTCAGGCCAGGGGTGGCCAGACTTGCTTAACGTAAGAGCCGCATGGAAGGAACGTCAGTTGTTTGAGTGCCGCAAGATATACGGACGTCAGGCGTTTGATGTGGGAGGGAGAGGTGGAAAGAAAGCAACTTTAATTATTTTAAACGCCTTTTCCAAGCTGCTGGCTGGCCTTGGCTTGGAGAAGTGATTCAAAGAGACAGATGCCTTCCCCAAGCCAGCTGACGGGGCGGTGGAGGCTTCAAGAGCCACACAATATGTGTGAAAGAGCCCGCACGTGGCTCGCAAGCCACAGTTGGCCACCCCTGGATCAGGCCAACTGTCCATCCAGTCCAATACCCTGTGTCACACAGCGGCCACAAGCCATTAGATTTTTTTCAGTTTCTTGTAATTCTAAGAAGTAACAAAAGCAGAAGTAACAGCTTTGGTGCGGGGGGGTGGCAAGAGGGGTTATAGTAGCGTATGCATGGGCCAACACATGCGCACATGTATAGTCACACATTGTGGGCAAAGTAGGTTTCCAATATGGCATTAGAAGATCATCAGAGCCTCTACTGGAGACGCTTGATTTTCAGACGGTGTCTTGAGCTTGTAAATGATGCTGAAGAACGCTGGGATGCATTTCTCTGCCCAGATGCAAGCTTGGGGAGACCCCCAGAATCCAGTTGGCCAAACATGCATGCCTTGGCACACGAGCAGCACTCCAGGGTATTTTGCAGTGTGTACATCTGTTTCTGCGTAGTCTTCCTTGAGCTGCTGCCCGCTGGGGAGCAAAATGGAAAGTCATTCCCCCTCTGTCATGGACCCCGTGGGTTGCTGCCTTTCACCGCCACCATCCTGGATTGAGGGTCCGTTGGGAAGGCCCAGAGTACCTTCTCAGGCCCAACCGAAATGCCCCTTTAAGCCGAGGGAAAAAACCAGGCATGCTGATCAGGCAGAGAACACTAAAAAGATAAAGGTTTAGTAATACAGGGATGGGTATTTAAACAAGGCAAGGTGCTTAATATCTATAACAGTGTATAAAGGAAAATGAAAATAAACCCTAATGCGGTCACCTGTACTTCCCCTAGCCTGTTAGTCAAGGCCCACAGCCCTTTCCCCCAGGCCGACTGCCTGTGACTCACTCTACCTTCTGAGTGAGGGATCCTTCTCTCAGCCACAGACTGTCCCCCCAGCCTGACTCTGTGAGAGAAAAGTACGCAGTTCCACAGCCCACAAAGCTGATGTATCCCAGCTCCTCATACAATCCCTGGACGCTGATTGGTTACAGCAGGCACCAAGCATTGTGAGGATTGTAGGCTGTGTCTGCTTTCTACTCCCACTCTGGTCTCTAGGCCTGGCCTTGTCTCCCAGTCCTGCCCAGATCATGACACCCTCCCTGTGCTTTTCTTAAAACTTTTTTTTTGCCAGCTTGGTGCTGGCAGATGCCTTTCGACTTTCAAGTTAGCCATCTTACTTCATTGCTGTTCCTTCGGGGAAGCATACAGGACTGTATAATCAAACCTGTCTAACCTTTATGGATTGCCTGAGGTGAAGTTAGTTTTTTTTTTCCTTACCTATCTGATCAATGTCCCCATATTACAGGCTTAGTTGCAAAGTACCTTTCGGCTGCCATAACTGTCAGGGAGCAGATTAGCTCTCCTTCTTGATGTTTGACCAGTTTTATAACTGAAATTCTCTGTAAATTTGCCGTGCTGTACTTTTATTTTTATGCCAGTAAAGGTACTTGGATTTGGACAAGTTAACCATCTTCCTCTTTCTTTTTCCAGCTATGATCTTCGGAATTCCCAAGCAAGAGGGAAATTTCAGCTTCTGGAGAGGCGGCCTTGTGTTTCTCACCCGCCTTCTCCTCACTCCGGTTGGTTAACTCGTCCTTTTTCCACGGCCAATGAAAACCAAGCACTGTTAACTTCTTCCCCTTCCTCTTCTGTAGAAGGAACGTTGTAGAGAGGGGAGCCCAAACCTTCTCTCTTTAAGTGCAAGTTTGATTTGCTTCCCTCCCCACCATGTACACACGGCATTTCCCCCAGATGAAGACACCCACCACCGGCCAAACAAACCCTCAGCTCCGTCTATGAAGGATTTATTCGTGGTTTTTAAGAAGTTGGACCAGGATCTTGGTCTCTGCTTGGGGACCAAAGGGTCTTTTCCCCCTTCCCCCATAGGTTCCTAGCTATGACCTTAGGTTTTTAAGGAAAATTTGCAGTCGGGCAAGCACAGGGCACCTTCATCTATCGGAGAGGGCAGAGCAGCCGTTGGTGGTCCTGAAAACCCTGGAGCCGTTTCTCCTTACTTGAAGTGTTAAGAACTCTCACACAAACCGGACTCGCCTGGGTTTCTGTTCTCAAAAGGAGGTGGCAGCAAGCGACCGGCAATTAACCTGATTTCTGCCCATATTAAAGTCTTGCTTGTTCCCGGAATGTTCAGTTTCCCAGTAGACTCATCCCGCGAGGGGCAGAAGCCACACGGGGCTGAAAAGCAGGTAGGAGGGAATTTCTTTCTCTCCTCTCCTCCCCCCCACCCCCTTTGGGCTGGCTCCTTTTTATTTTTGCCTTGCCCTCACTGCCGTTGAACCGGGACAATACCCGTTCCCAGATGTATTTCCTTAATTGCCATTTTTTTTAAAAGCATCGAGCTGCCGCCTTCCATTCGGTTACTTGCAGCCTTTTTGAGACCTAGCGATTTTCTTCGCCCTACTTGAAGCAACGCTTCCCCTTATCCACCACTTGCAACGGGGAAGTAATTTAACTGGAGTGTCCAGAGCTCTCCAGACAGGAGTCCACTCCACATTTTCTCTCTTGCGCCTTCGTTTCTCTTTGAGACTTTTTTTTCCTGTTTGAAAGGTTTTTTAAATATTCCTGTTTGCTTTCGTTTTTCTGAAGACATGTGCAAAAAACAAATTGAAATAAAGCCACCCCGCCCCAAATCACCTGTAGACTTGCTCTTGATTTTTCTCCGACGTTTTGAAAGTCTCGAGGGATGAAGCAGCCACCCCCTCTTCCCCCATTGGCAATACTGGATCCTAGCGAGGCATTCTGCATTGGTCTGCCAGAAACAAAGAGCTGGGTATCAGTTTTTGGGTACTGTGTACCGCCACTTTATTGTCTCATGCCCAAGTATTCATGTACTTAAGACGATATTTAATTGTGTTTTGATCTAAAAAGTATATTATATATATATATAATATAAATATTACAAATTTGTGTCCTTTTCCTGTGTGATTCTTTTTTTCCCCTCTGGAGGCCTGAAGACAAAGCTTGCCTTCTCTCTACAAGTGTGTCTAAATGCAGGGCCACAATGTAAAAGATGTGCAAACAAACAAAAAAAAACACTGTGTACATAAGAACACAAGAGAAGCTATGTTGGATCAGGCCAGTGGCCCATCCAGTCCAACACTCTGTGTCACACAGTGGCCAAAAAACCCCCAAGTGCCATCAGGAGGTCCATAAGAACATAAGAGAAGCCATGTTGGATCAGGCCAGTGGCCCATCCAGTCCAACACTCTGTGCCACACAGTGGCCAAAAAAACCCAGGTGCCATCAGGAGGTCCACCTGTGGGGCCAGGACACTAGAAGCCCTCCCACTGTGCCCTCCCAAGCACCAAGAATACAGAGCATCACTTGCCCCAGACAGAGAGTTTCAACAAAATGCTGTGGCTAATAGCCACTGATGGACCTCTGCTCCATATGCTTATCCATTCCCCTCCTGAAGCTGTCTATGCTTGTAGCCGCCGCCGCAACCTCCTGTAGCAGTGAGTTCCACGTGTTAATTACCCTTTGGGTGAAGAAGGACTTCTTTTTATCAGTTCTAACCCGACTGCTCAGCAATTTCATTAAATGTCCACGAGTTCTCATTGAATTTCATTGACTGTCCACAAGTGTAATATATTATTTATAGTCACAAAGTGTGCTCAGTGTACAAATTGCACAAAAATATACTATTAGTGGCCTACATCTCGTATAGCATGAATATTTCAGAAGCAGAAGATTTCAAATGCACAGTCCCGATTACTGCATGATATCATCACATTCCCATTCAAGCACCAATCCATACAATGGGAAACGTTCCCAAGAGAACCAGTTTGGTGTAGTGGTTAAGTGCTTGGACTCATTATCTAGGAGAACCGGGTTTGATTCCCCCCTCCTTCACTGGCAGCTGCTGGGATGGCCTTGGGTCAGCCATAGTTCTTGTAGGAGTTGTCCTTGAAAGGGTAGCTGCTGTGAGAGCCCTTCTCAGCACCACCCACCTCACAGGGTGTCTGTTGCGGGGGGGTGGGGGGAGAAGATAGAGGAGATTGTAAACCGCTCTGAGTCTCTGAGGAAGACTTATGTTGAAATGGGCAATAAAATCTAGATACTCTTAGGAGGATTTGAGAAGACATCACCCTGAATGACCCAAGGCCATTTTAGCAGCTGCAAGTGGAGGAGCAGAGAATCAAATCAAGGGACAGGCAGTCCCTTGAATTCTGCTGGGGTTGAGCTGACCCTTTAAACATTCCAGGAAGGGTCTGCCGCCCCAGAGGGACCTTTGCAACCAGCAGCAAGCTAAGGCACACAGTTTGTAATGTCAAGGGATCTCTCGGCTTGCTACTGCAAGGCTGGTTTACCGTCCTTGCCTGCGCTCTGCTCTCCATCCCTTCTTTGGCAATAGTGTTGCGGAAGAGGCATGCTGGCCCCGTCACCCTGTTTTCTGGCATGCAAGAGATCTGATCCTTTCCCTTGGAGGCGGCGCCCCCCCCCCCCCTCAATGGCAACTGGTGCCTTCTCTTCCCACTGGCCTTGCTGCTCTCCCTCTCTCCCATTTGCTGCTTAGAGGATAGCACACGCACATTCTGTGCAACGAGATAGGCCATGCGTCTGCCTCGAGTGTCCAATCGGCTCATATGAGGAGGGAGGCCCCATAACCTGGTGGCAGAACACAGGCCCTCTGCTTTAAGACAGACTCTACTGGACAAGATGGAAGTCTGGTTTCACTGGGTTTAAATTGCGTTGCGTGGGCTAGCAGCGGGGCTTTCTTTTTGGAGCAGGAACTCCTTTGCAGATTAGGCCACACACACACACCCCCGATGTAGCCAATCCTCCTGGAGCTTGCAGTAGGCCCTGTAAGAAGAGCCCTCTAAGCTCTCAGAGGATTGGCTACATCAGGGGTGTATGGCCTAATATGCAAAGGAGTTCCTGCTACAAAAAAAAGCCCTGAAGAAGGATTTACGATCATCTGCTTTGTGCATGCCAGAGCCCCTGTGGGTTCAGTGCCTGGCATGCCCGCTTAAAGGACCTCCCTGTAGCAGGACCAAGAAGGTCTCGGAGAGCCACTGCTGGGCATGTGGACAGGACTGGGTTACATGGACTCGGGTAAAGGCAGCTATAGACATTTGTATTAGGGAAAGTCCCCAGCCTGGAGTTAGAGCACATGCTTGGCATGCTAATGCTCACAGGTCCAATCCCCCCCACCCAGTGAGAAGACTCTCCGGTCGCAGTGCTTTCTATGACAGATCTTGGAGAGTGGCTGTCAGCCAGAGGAGGGAATACTCTGCTAGGCGCAACGACAGAATGAAGTTGGGAGCCCAGTGGCCCCGTGAAGACCAACTTGGTTCTGTTGCTTCAGCCCAGCACGGCTGTCCACCAGGATCGAGGTGCGACCGTGTGTAAGAATGCTTCAGAATGCATTCGTTAGACTGGGCTTCGCATTACAAGGAGAAGTTCCTGATTCAGCGCTCACCACTTTGGTAAAAAGAGTTCGGAATGACATGTTGCTGTCGGAGAGCCTCTTCGAGTCAGCGTAGACAATACTGGGGGGGGAGGAGGAGGAGACTGGATTTATACCCCGCCCTCCACTCTGAATCTCAAGAGTGGTTTACAATCTCCTTTACCTTCCTCCCCCACAACAGACACACTGTGAGCCGTGGCGTAGTGGTTTAGTGCGCAGACTCTTATCTGGGAGAACCGGGTTTGATTCCCCACTCCTTCACTTGCAGCTGCTGGAATGGCCTTGGGTCAGCCATAGCTCTGGCAGAGGTTGTCCTTGAAAGGGCAGCTGCTGTGAGAGCCCTCTCCAGCCCCACCCACCTCACAGGGTGTCTTGTGGGGGGAGAAGTTATAGGAGATTGTGAGCCTCTGATTCAGAGAAAAGGGCAGGGTATAAATCTGCAGCCTTCTAATTCAAGAAGCCTTTTAAGGTAGATGCTGAGCTGATGTAGTTTAGTCCACCTTCTGGTGATGTCAGGGGTGGGTGGCATATGCAAATGAGTTGTGCTAATGAGCTCCGGCACCTCTTTTTCTACAAAATGACCCAGCAGGTAATGTGTCAGTTGCTGCGGGATGAATGATGGGAGGGGGAGGGGTCTGCTCTTTGTGGGCTTCCCGGGACCCCTGGTTGGCTACTGTGGGATGCTGGACTAGATGGACCCGCAGCCAGATCCAGCAGAGCTGCTTTTAGTGTGAGAAGCAGCACGTCGTTTGCCCATCTGAGTCCAATGGCACCTTTTAAGACCAACGAAAGTTTTATTCTGGGTATAAGCTTTCGTGTGTTCTGCTGCTTCAGACCAACTATCCACCTGAATCTGTTTGTCCGTCCATCCTTATTTGCCTCTAGACGTCGGAGGGCATTACTCAGCACAACCCTTCTCTCACCCCAGAAGCTTGGGCCCCAATAATAAATCATATCTGAAGAAGTGTGCCCAGACACACAAGGTTGTACTAGGGGTGGCCAAAAGCCACATAGAACAAACATCAGATGTTTGAGAGCCACAAGACATGAAGATGGCCACATTCACTCTGGCCCACCCACTCCCAAGACGCTGACTATGCCCCCCCATCTGATTCACTGTACAATTATATATTATTACAGATACACACACATGCACAGAGAGAGAGAGAGCATCACGCAAGAATAAAAGCTGTCTTGAGCTGCTGGCACAACATTTTATTTATTTTATTTTTTAACTGATCTTTGATGGTAATAAACTGAGCTACTAGATAACTAGAACGGTTTCCTGAAATTTTTCCTGAAAGCGAAATATTTTGGCAAGCATTCTCTAGCTCCCTCAATTGGAAACAAATGAGAGAGGTGGAAGGAAGGAAGGAAATAGATAGGGAGGGGGAGGGGAAAAGAAAGCAACTTTAAATGCACTTTCCAAGCTGCTGGCTGGTTTGGCTTAGAGAAAGCATTTAAAGAGAGAAATGCCTTCTCCAAGCTGGCCAACAGGGCAGTGGTGGCTTTCAGAGCAACACAATATGTGAAAAAGCTACATGTGGTTCTCGGGCCACAGTTTGGCCACTCCTGGCTTATACCTTCAATAAAACGTTGCTGGTCTGGTAAAGATAGATCCAGGTGGGCAGCCGTGTTGGTCTGAAGCAGTAGAACAAAGCAAAGTCAAGTAGCACCTTTGAGATCAACAAAGTTTTATTCAGAATGTATTATTCAGAAAGTTTTATTCAGAATTATTCTGATGAGGTGTGCTTAGAGCACACGAAAGCTTACTGAAGAAAACCTTGTTGGTCTTAAAAGGTGCGATTTGACTCTCCTTTGGTCTTAAAGATGTCACTGGACTTAGACGTAGTTTTGATAATAAATCTGTTACCCATTGAGGCGCCACCAGACTCTTCTTTTCCTGAGACAGACTTACCAATGCAGCCTCCTGCACATGCGCTCAAAAGTGAGCCCCTTGTTCCTTCAATGGTGCACCCCCGTTAAAGCACGCATAAGATCACAACCCAACACGGCCGCCCTCTCTAAGTCCCAGGTTCTCCTGCCATTCCTCCCTTTCACCATTAGATGGCGCCGGAGTTCCTTCTAGAGTGTCAACCAACGTCACTTGGCGCAGAAAGATGACGTTGCCCTTCCCTTGGCACGTGGGGGAGAGAAGGAAAGGAAGAGGGAGACGGGCTAGCCTGGCTGAGGGGAAGGTAAGTGGGTTCAGCCTTCCTCCTTGCAAACAGCGGTTGTACGATAAGGAAGAGGGATTGGAGGTGTAATGGGGGGAGAATAAGAAGTGGGGTGTGTGGAAAGGGAGTCCCTTGACTCAGACTTTGGGGACTCACGACTTGATCTAGAATTTTACTTAATGGGGGGGTGACTATCAGATTGTGCGGGGAAGGTCAGATTTTGGATTGCTGGCTTGTTACGTTATGTAGAAACTTCCTTGCAAGTAGAAATCTGGGGCAACGAGGCTTGACCTTTTTCCTGGGGACTAGAGTTGCCAGCTCCGGGTTTGGAAATCCCAGGATATTGCGGGGGGGGGGGGGGGGGGTGGAGCCTGAAGGTGGCAGGATTTGGGGAGGGGAGGGACTTCAAGCCCTACGGTCAGACTTCCCAAAGAGCCGTTTTCTACTGGTAGACTGATCTGCATCGCCCAGAGATCTGTTGTAGTCTCAGGAGATCTCCAGATACTACCTAGAGCAGGGGTGTCTAAACTTGCTTCATGTAAGAGCCACATAGAATAAACGACAGATGTTTGAGAGCGGCAAGGCAGACAGGAAGGAAAGAAAGGTGGAAAGAAAGCAAGCTCAGAGGAGGGAGGGAGGGGTGGAAAGAAAGCAACTTTAAATGCATTCTCCAGCTACCAATCAATGGGATGATATGTGTGGAAGAGTCGCATGTGGCTCCTGAGCCACAGTTTGGCCACCCCTGACCTAGAGGTTGGCACTCCAACTTGGGGGTCCCAGTATTAAAAAAAATGGAATGGGCTCCCCCCCCCCCCCCCCCATGGCATGCATTTGGAAACTGCACTTGCATTCTGAAGTGAGTAGAACCCATTCGGTCGACATAGGATTCTTGTGCTTCGTTTTATGAAAAGCATAAGAAATGTATGGTCTCTTTCTCTCTGTTTTGGCACCAGTGAAGAGTGGAGAAATGGATTTTGCTGTGGCGGAAGGACAGGGAAGGAAGAAACAATCCTACTTTGGGGAGGAGATGTTAAACACGAGGCTGAGAAAACAGGAGGATTGATGTAGTGAGGGGGGAGGATTGGCAGAGGCCTGTTTCTTACCAGAAACATTTTGGAGGCAAAAGATGTCATTCTGCTGCTCCTCTGAAAGCAAGGCACTCACTCTGGCTTTGCAGGTATTTGCTTCTGGTACAGGTCAGAATCCACAAAACCAGCATGATGAAGGCAGACGTTGAGCGGCTGCTGATCCAGTTCCAAGATGAGGCAGGCACGATTCTGGGGTCCCCTTTCGACGTGCCCATCGACATCACACCTGAAAAACTGCAGCTGGTTTGCAATGCCCTCCTGGACCAGGTAGGCCCTCTTGGATGCGGAAATTGTTTCTAAATGTTGAGACGCCTTCTTTGAATTCAGGGCATGTTTTGCTTGCTTTTTCTTTCTTCTGTGAAGCCCCAAAGCAGTGGCCGGTGGTGGTGGGAGAAAGCGTCATCAAGTCTCAGCTGACTTACGGTGACCCCACAGGGTCTTCAAGGAATGAAGAGATGTAAAATTTCTGGAAATTTTGAAGCTCGGAAAAAAATCCATTTTTTGTCTGGGGAAAAAACGGACATTTTTGGAAAAATTGAAAGAAAAAATGCTACATTAGCACTTTTTTCTTTTCCGGATTGAAAGTCATTCTGTTACTTTAGGAACATAAAATATGACTATGGAGAACATGTGAACATATGAAGCTGCCTTATACTGAATCAGACCTTTTGGTCCATCAAAGTCAGTCTTGTCTACTCAGACTGGCAGCGGCTCTCCAGGGTCTCAAGCTGAGGTTTTTCACACCTATTTGCCTGGACCCTTTTTTGGAGATGCCGGGGATTGAACCTGGGACCTTCTGCTTCCCAAGCAGATGCTCTACCACTGAGCCACCACCCCACCATTTGTACTTGGCATGAAATTATCACAACTAGCATATTAAAAATATAGTGTGTCCAAACAATTATTACAAACAGACTTTACTTTTTAAATAATATTTATTTGAAATTGTAACAAATGGAACAACACTCTCCTGAACTGTTTACTAGCTCATGTGGAACAGACAAAAAACCTCCACAAAACATTTTTTTAAAAATCCAGAGGTAACCATTATTCATATTTCCTCTCCACAGTATTAAATAAAAATAAAAAACTCATTCTCATAAAAAGAATTGAAGAGAGGGGGGAAGTGTATAGAAGGGAGTGTAGGACTAAGTTTCAGTGAATGGGCATGACCTAGGATTTGCTTGTCCTCAGTGCACAGAAATTAGAATAAACTGATGTCATGCATATTTTTTAGAAACGATTTGGAAAATATTTGAACACCTTGTCTGAAAATATTTCATTCATCATGTTAAAATAAAACATTCCATAATCAATGTTTTTCTTTTCTTTTCAGTTTTTTGGACAAAAACAAAAAAGGCTTCAGCAAAAAACCCGGGTTTTTTTTCCAAATTTTTCCAGGTCTTCACATCTCTAGATGAGTTGTTCAGTGGTGGTTTGGCCATTGCCTGCCTCTGCCAAACAACCCTAGACTTCCTTGGGGTCTCCTATAATCAGGGCCAACCCTGTTGCTCATCACTGATGAGATCGGGCTAACCTGGGCCATCCAGTGAAACAATTTATTTTTTAATAGTGTAATCCGCCCTGAGCCCGTCTGGGAAAATTAACCGAATAAATAAATTTTTAAAAAAAGATCTGGAGTGCAAAACAAAATTTGAAAACCTTCCCAATTAAAACCACTGAAGGAAAAAATTAAACTACAACAGGTGTACAAAAGGCAAATCAGAGGTAGTGCTGCCTCTGGTTTTCCAGACCGTGGCGCAGAGTGTTCAAGCTGCAGTACTGCAATCCTAAACTCTGCTCGCAACCTGAGTTCGATCCCCGGTGGAAGCTGGGTTTTCAGGTAGCCGGCTCGAGGCTGACTCAGCCTTCCATCCTTCCGAGGTCGGTCAAATGAGTCCCCGGCTTGCTGGGGGGAAAGTGTGTAGATGACTGGGGAAGGCGATGCCAAACCACCCCGTAAAAAAGTCTGCCGTGAAAACCTTGTGAAAGCAACGTCACCCCAGAAACGACTGGTGCTTGCACAGGGGACCTTTCCTTTTCCTTTCCAGACTACAAAGGTTTTCCAGAGTAGAAATTTACTCAACCTGTCTTGGGAGGCTTATAAGAATGGGGCTGTTGTCACCTCCATTGGGAAGAGGGCTTGGAAATTCTGGGGGCAGGCAACTGAAAAAGCCTGCTTGTGGGGTCCTAATGTCAAGTGCCGTGTCATGATTTTCCTTACAATATTAATCTGTGTAACCCTGCCTTGCTCGCTGCGCTTTTGCTTCCCAGCCTAGGCCCCACTTATCTTTGTAACTAGTTATAAGAAGCTTCTTATACACCTTGCCTCTGACAGCCATGATAACTAAACAGATCCTCCGCATTCAACAGAAGTTTATCTGAGTATCGGATAACGTGAAACGTGAGGAAAAGGGATGTTTCTAGATAGATAGATAGAGAGATAGATAGATAAATTTATTGTCATTGTTCACAAAAAAGAAAAATGAGAGCAACGAAATGAGGTGCTCTTCCACAAACATACCAACACATCAACACCCACAAAAGGACATATACATAAACCATTTAAATACATCTAAAAACACATAACCATTCATAACCCTGCATTCAGCTTAACCACGGCACTTGGATAGAAGCTGCCCTTGAATCTATTTGTCTTAGCCTTCAGCACTCTATATCGCCTACCTGACGGTAAAATCTCAAATAGCAAGTGGCCCGGATGTGAAGGGTCCCTTAAGATCATTTGTATCTTCCTTCTACATCCCATATCATATAGATCCACCAATGAGGGGAGAGAACATCCACAAATCTTCTGTGCTCTCACCATCACTCTTTGGAGCACCTTTGCCGCCGTTGGTTTCCCCCAATGCTTCAGGCTCCTGTTTCTAACGCTGGGCTAGATAATCCGATCCAGTAAGTCAGGTTGCAGGTGTGCATCTCTCAAATGAAGAGGCTTTCTTTTAAGGGAGGTAAACTTAAACTAAAGGCGATGGGCTTTAATCGTGAGTTGTGCTGTGTTTTTCCTTTTCTACATACGCTGTGTCCATATTGACTTCAAAGAAATACTAAAACCATGTTTTTTTCCTGGCCTGTGTCAGCCCATTCCCATGGTGACGGTTCTGTCCAGTTTTATCCCTAGTTAGGATTGGGGTGCAATTTGAGAGCTGTGTTAAAACAGCATTGGATTTCAATTCATATCATCAGCAAGGAGTCTCTTCACGCGCACACCCTTTAGAGTTACAGGAGGGGTTATTACAGATCCCAGGTACTATTCATCAGGGGTGGAATTCTAGGAGGAGCTCCTTTGCATATTAGGCCACACACTCTTGATGTAGCCAATCCTCCAAGAGCTTGCAAAAAAGAGCCGTGTAAGCTCTTGGAGGATTGGCTACATGAGGGGTGTGTGGCCTAATATGCAAAGGAGCTCCTTCTAAAATTCCACCCCTGCTATTCACTTATAACTTTACTATGCGTCTGTATGCATAAACACACAATATTAACATGCCTACGATGGTCGTCTAATGTTAGGGTTTTTTTTAAAGGTATGACCGTTTGAGCCCGACCCCATACATTTAGGGATAAGTGATAACGGCCCATCAAAGCTGCATGGCTCCACATCCTCTTCTTTTTGCCCTTTCGTTGTTCAGAGCCATTTTTTACAAGCCGACAGCACCTGTGGTGCAGTGTCTGAAAAACCCAGAACTTTTGTCTTCTCCCCACCCCAAAGGAGGAACCTGTCCCTTTGGCCTTCTATGTGCAAGACTCAGAAATCGTTGCTTCCCTGGAGAAGACGCTGGCCGAACAGGTGCTGGAGACCGAGAAGGTGGTGGAGATCATCTACCAGCCCCAGGCTCTGTTCAAGGTGCGGGCCGTCACTCGCTGCACCAGCTCTCTGGAGGGCCACAGTGAGGCTGTCATCTCGGTCGCCTTCAGCCCCACTGGGAAGTAAGTAAGTGGGAGTGAGGGGAGAACAGGCAAAGATAGATGGAGGGTGCCAAGTTGAAAAGAGGGAACTGCTTCAGACATATGTGGTTTTTTACTGCTGTAGGTGGGAAAATCAACAGCAAGTGAGCAATGTTCCCTCTAAGCTGCAGAGTCTTGCAAGCAAAAATTCTACTTTGTGAGCAACTGGCCATAAAGTAGTGAGCGACTGCATCAATTATTGTGCTCTGGGGCCATTTTCCCTGAGCTAAGACAAAAATGTGTGAGCGGGAAGCTAAAAATCTGTGAGCTAGCTCACGCCAACTCCGCTTAGAGGGAACGCTGCAAGTGAGTTAATGTAGTTGTTAAGGATTTCTACAACAAAGGACCTTCCTGGGTGGTCTCCCGTCCAACACTTAGCCAGGGCTGACCCTGCTTAGCTTCTGAGATCTGATGAGATGAGGCCAGCCTGGGCCCTCCAGACCATGGCAGAGACTAACAGAGGTGGTTTGCCATTGCCTGCCTCTGCCTCCCACTCGTGGTATTCCTTAGGGGCCTCCCATCCAACTCCTAGCCAGGGCTGACTTTGCTCAGCTTCTGAGATCTGATGAGATGAGGCCAGCCTGGGCCCTCCAGACCATGGCAGAGACTAACAGAGGTGGTTTGCCATTGCCTGCCTCTGCCTCCCACTCCTGGTATTCCTTAGGGGCCTCCCATCCAACTCCTAGCCAGGCCTGACCCTGCTCAGCTTCTGAGATCTGATGAGATGAGGCCAGCCTGGGCCATCCAGGTAAAGGCAGGAGATGTTCAGAGATGGTTTGTCCTTGCCTTCCTCTGTGTAGCAACCTTGGACTTCCTGGTAGGCCTCCCATCCAACTCCTAGCCAGGCCTGACCCTGCTCAGCTTCTGAGATCTGATGAGATGAGGCCAGCCTGGGCCATCCAGGCCATGGCAGAGACTAACAGAGGTGGTTTGCCATTGCCTGCCTCTGCCTCCCACTCCTGGTATTCCTGGTGGGCCTCCCATCCAACTCCTAGCCAGGGCTGACCCTGCTTAGCTTCTGAGATCTGATGAGATCAAGCCAGCCTGGGCCCTCCAGGCCCTTTCATTCCTTAACAACAACAAAATAATTTACAATAATGCCAGGTATGCTCCGGAGAATGCCAGCCTTTGCATTGTTTCCCAGCTGCTCCTCTTCCTCCACAGGTACCTGGCCAGCGGCTCCGGTGACACGACCGTACGCTTCTGGGATCTCAGCACAGAGACCCCGCACTTCACAGCCAAGGGTGAGTTCAGATATAAGGTTGGTGAAGAAATCAATTCTGGGAAGGTTGGATGGCAGCTGTCCCATGGGCTCGTGGATGAGGGCCCTCCTCATGTCTCTTGTGCGTTCCCAGGTCACCGCCACTGGGTTCTCAGCATTGCCTGGTCACCTGATGGCAAGAAACTGGCATCCGGATGCAAGAACAGCCAGGTGAGAGCACAACCTTCGGCTTGGCCTCGATAGAGGCCATGCTTTCTAGCTGCTGGCTAGTTGTGACCCTTTTGAAAGCTGAGGTCTTGGCCTCAGCTCTGAGGAGCTGAGGTAAGAAAGAGCCTCTGGTCATGTGCCTTGCCACAGCAAGCCTCCGGTAAGGGCCCGTGTGCCTCTCGCGTCACTGGTTCTGAGCCTTCCTTCTGGTTGACTGAACGCTTTTATGCTGCAGTCATGGCTCCCTGTCGTGTCCCCCAGGAATCCCGAGGATTTTAGTCTGGTGAGGCGGCTCAGAATTCCCTCTCTCCCCTTCACAGCCACGGGAAGTCATGGCGAAACCGCTGTGCGGTCTAGAGGTCCCCTTTATATATTGCTCGCATCCTCTGTTATATCCAAATGCAGCATTTTTGCAGAATGCCGGGCCACCTCATAGCACATTTATGATTAAGCAAAAGATTTATGTGCTCGGTTTTTTCTCCAAGTGAATAATGACAAATTGAAACAGTGCAGTGGGACCCTCAAAATGCTTCTGCCGTTATTTGTTTATTTATTTATATTTGTTTATTTACCTTAGATTTATATCCCGCCCACTCTGCAAGCGAACTCAGGGCGGCCAATGTTAAAAGCAACAATTTCAGTTACAGCAATTTCAGTTACAATTTCAAAAATGTTAAAAGCAACAATTTAAGTTACAATTTTAAAAAACGAAAATAATTGAACAAATAACAGTTAAACTAAATATTTGGTGCCATACAAGAATTTAACATAGGCGTATCAGATTATATTGATGTCATACTTCTTCTTTTCAGCCAGTTTGGTGTAGTGGTTAAGTGTGCGGACTCTTATCTGGGAGAACCGGGTTTGATTCCCCACTCCTCCACTTGCACCTGCTGGAATGGCCTTGGGTCAGCCATAGCTCTGGCAGAGGTTGTCCTTGAAAGGGCAGCTGCTGTGAGAGCCCTCTCCAGCCCCACTCACCTCACAGGGTGTCTGTTGTGGGGGAGGAAGGTAAAGGAGATTGTGAGCCGCTCTGAGACTCTTCGGAGTGGAGGGCGGGATATAAATCCAATATCATCTTCTTCTATCTGTTAGTGGTCCAACTGATGGTATTTCTCAGCAGCATAGAGCAGCAGCCTTTTCCCACTTAGTTATTATAGGCCTGTCAGAAAAGTTCAGTTTTACAGGCCCTGCGGAATTGGGAGAGACCCCGCAGAGCTCTTATGGCCTCTGGGAGAGCATTCCACAATATCGGTGCTGCCACTGAGAAGGCCCTGGCCCGTGTAGAGCCTAGTCTGGCCTCCCTCGGTCCGGGGATGGATAGCAGATTTTGAGCTCCCGAACGCAGTGCTCTCTGGGGAACATATGGGCAGAGGCAGTCCTGTAGATATATACCTTTGCCTCCTTATCAAACAGAATGCACTCCTCTCCCCAAGTCATGCTCATGAGTTACACTTTGCAGGTATTTCTAAACATTGCGGGGGGGGGGGTTGCTTTTCACCTTTGGGACAGCCATTTCGCAGAACGGGGGCTGCCACTGGAAAAAAGCAGGCACAAGCTGCAGCTGTCAGCCAGAAGTGGATGGATGGAGTGTAAAAACTGGGCTTAGAATGGAGTGGCCGTAAAGGCTCACACACAGAGAGGTGCATTCTTCGCATACGTGGCAAGATAGGTATGTTGTAAGCCCAATAAAGGAACACCTGTACCTTGAATTGAGCTCAGAAGCAAACGGGCAGCCAGCACCAAGATCTAAATGTTTAAAATAATCTGAAAATTGGATTCCTGTAAACCAAATGCCAAGCTCTTGTTAACCATGTGGGACGGTGGCTCCGTGGTAGAGCATCTGCTTGGTCAGAAGGTCCCAAGTTCAATCCCCGGCATCTCCCAACTTAAAAAGGGTCCAGGCAAGTAAGCGTGAAAAACCTCAGCTTGAGACCCTGGAGAGCTGCTGCCAGTCTGAGTAGACAAGACTGACTTTGATGGACTGAGGGTCTGATTTAGTGTAAGGCAGCTTCATATGTTCATCTGTACAAAATGCCATTTCTATGTCACTTTCAAGGGCAGCCCACGTCAGATATGTTAACAGCAGTCAATCGTGGGGTTACTGAAGCAGGGATTGTCATGGCCAGACCCGGGTGGAGGAAAGGGGCTATATTATATGCCATGTACAAACCAGATGCACTCTTGGCTATTACGTTGACTTCTTTCACCCCATCTCAAGTGGGCTGTTCAACACCTCCCGGGACCTCAGCCTTCCCAAGCAGCATCTTTTCTGTCTGACCTGGGTTCCGTCTCAGTTGCCACCTGACAACAGCGAGCAGGCCTGGCTAAATATTTTGTCAAAGGGAAAGTAGAATGTAGACCTTGCATCAAGAGTGCAAGAAGCCACTGAGCCCCAGGTAGGAATGGGCACAAACCAAACCATGAAAAAAATTTGGCACAAATTTTGCCCTGTCTGTTGTTCAGCAACAAAAGTTTGTGAAGAGGGCTGCAATCATAAATTTCCACGGACCTTTAAAGCAGTTTGTGGTGTTTCGTGGATGGAGCAGAAAGCAGGTTTAAAGGGACTCTGAGTCCCTTTAAACCCTTGCTTTCTCTTTCTTGTGAAAGCCGCAAGAACAGCTGAGCAGTGGGGAAACATTCTCTACTGCTCAGCTGTTTCAGGCTCTCTTACGTAGTCCCGTTAAACAGCCGGGAAAGCCACTGAGCCTGTGGGGAGCAGTCTTTCTGCTGGCTAAACTGTGTTGGGCTCTCTTGTACAGTCCCTTTAGACAGGTATGTTTAAAGGGTCTGCACAAGGGAGCCCAAGAGAGCTGAGCCAATGAAGAGAAGTCTCTTCACCGGTCCAGCTGTGGGCTCCCTTGTGCAGCCCGTTTTAAAGGGACTGGGGCCCATTTAAGCCCTGCTTTTAGCTCCCCTTGGATTTTCACCAGGAATAGAGAGCGGAGTTTAAATGGCCCTGCTTTCTGCTCACTGCAGTCAGCAGAAGGAAAGGGGGGAAGTGCCTTCTGGAAGGCATTCCCTGCCTTTCTGCCTGACATGGATCACCATGGCCGCAGAAAGAAAAGGGCAAAGTCCCTTCCAGAGGGCAGTTCACCTCCCAGTTTTTCACGTTGTCTTCTGCAGTCCCTTTAAAGTTTAAAGAGACTGCACGAGATAGTCTGCTTCCACCATTTAGCTGTTTTGGGGCTTTCTGCAAACCCCATTGAAAGGAGTTTGCAATCCCTTTCAACATGCATTTTGTAATTTTCAACGGGGACTGCAGAGCCGTGAACTGCACAAACTGGTTCAGTTCATATGAAGAAGTTTTGGTTTGGTTCATGGTTCAGCAATGATCTGAACCACATTTTCTGGTTCATGCCTTTCCCCAGCCCGGGAGGCTCCTCAGTTCAAATCCAAGCTTGTGGGTGTCTCCTCGCTCTCCTCGCTTTCTGCATGCAAAACAGCTCGGAACCTCTTTGAAAGAAACAGAAACCACCGTTTGTCTTTGTGCAGATATTCCTCTGGGACCCTGCCACAGGGAGCCAGATCGGCCGGGCGCTGGTAGGGCACTCCAGGTGGATCACTTCCTTGTGCTGGGAGCCGCTCCATTTGTAAGTAGGGGACTCGGCCCCTCCGTGCTTCCCTTCTCTTTTGTTTTTGGGCTGCCTTGATCGGAACTCACAGCCGGGATTCCTTGTGTGTTTCTGCGCAAGCCTTCTTTAAAGGCCGTTGTTAAGAGGCTGCTCTCAGTGTCCCTGCTGTCAGGAACGTGTTGAGATGGGCTCTTTCTGTTGTGGGTCTTTGCAGTTCCCCCTCAGCTGGCTCCTGCAGGATCGAACTCCTCAAACTGGGTTGGCAGGAAAAGGCATTTTGTAATTTTCCAAAGCTCTTTTTTAACCTTGCCCTTAACAAGCTTGACTGGGGACATGGTTCTTAGTCCTACTCTCCCCCCGCCCCTTCTTTTGTGATGATGCTTTTATGGCGTTTTGTAGTAATTTCTTGTTCTGATCTGCTAGTTGAGACCTGACTATTGCATCTGCTACTGCCAGGAAAACTCACCTACTGTTCTAGAGTGTACATTTGTTTTGCCCTTGCGGGTGCATTTGTTGGGTTGTCTTTGGAAAGAACCTTGGATGAGTGGGGGGAAATGCAGTTAAATATCTTCAAGTGACAGTCAGCTTGTGATGACCTTGTGAAGAAGTCCTTCATGGGGCATCCAGGGTCAGAGATGAACAGATTTGGTTTGCCATAGACTGTCTCTGTGTAGAAACTCTGGACTTCCTTGGTGATCTTGCCTCTCCTCTCCTCCCCTCCCCTCCTTTCCTTTCCTTTTCTCACCTCCCCTTTCCTCCTGTAAAAGCTCTGTAACTCAATTCCTTGAGCAATATAAGGGAGAGCCAGTTTGGTGTAGTGGTTAAGTGTGCGGACTCTTATCTGGGAGAACCGGGTTTGATTCCCCGCTCCTCCACTTGCACCTGCTGGGATGGCCTTGGTTCTTAGTCCTACTCTCCCCCCGCCCCTGTTTTTGTGATGATGCTTTTATGGCGTTTTGTAGTAATTTCTTGTTCTGATCTGCTAGTTGAGACCTGACTATTGCATCTGCTACTGCCAGGAAAACTCACCTGCTGTTCTAGAGTGTACATTTGTTTTGCCCTTGCGGGTGCATTTGTTGGGTTGTCTTTGGAAAGAACTTTGGATGAGTGGGGGGAAATGCAGTTAAATATCTTCAAGTGATAGTCAGCTTGTGATGACCTTGTGAAATAGTCCTTCATGGGGCATCCAGGGTCAGAGATGAACAGATTTGGTTTGCCATAGACTGTCTCCGTGTAGAAACCCTGGACTTCCTTGGTGATCTTGCCTCTCTTCCCCTCCTCTCCTTTCCTTTTCTCACCTCCCCTTCCTCCTGTAAAAGCTCTGTAACTCAATTCCTTGAGCAATATAAGGGAGAGCCAGTTTGGTGTAGTGGTTAAGTGTGCGGACTTTTATCTGGGAGAACCGGGTTTGATTCCCCGCTCCTCCACTTGCACCTGCTGGAATGGCCTTGGGTCAGCCATAGCTCTGGCAGAGGTTGTCCTTGAAAGGGCAGCTGCTGTGAGAGCCCTCTCCAGCCCCACCCACCTCACAGGGTGTCTGTTGTGGGGGAGGAAGATAAAGGAGATTGTGAGCCGCTCTGAGACTCTTCAGAGTTGAGGGCGGGATATAAATCCAATCTTCTTCTTCTTATAACAATCTGAATTTTCATTTATAATCTGTATTTATTTCCCAAAAGACAAAAGGAATAAGCAAATTTTGCAACATCCAAGGTTATAGTAGGATTTTGATTTGAGAAAAGGAAGGGGACCCCCCTGCTTAAATTAAAACCATTGCAAGACCACCAGCCGCAGGAGAATAAAATGGCATCTTAGATTAGCATATAGAGGGCATTCTAATAAAATATGGGAGACTGAATCTATTTTACCAAGGGACTAAATTCTGTCAGAGTAGAGAAGAGGCAGAAAGCGGCCTCTCGTAACCCCTGTTGGTCGTCTTTCGTTCAGGTACTGACCATGGCTGACTTTGCTTGCCTTCTAAGCTCGGACAAGTTTGGGCTCGTTTGTGCCGTTTAGCCTGTTACGTTAAAATAGATATTAATGAATATTCTAAATAACAAGAGGCCTGAAATCAGCAACGCTTTTCAAATTAAAGGTTGAGTCTGTGCAGCGGTTTGGTGCTAACAAGGAAAATCCAGAGGGTGAGAATTGGATGCAGGATTCCGTCCCTGGATAATCTTCTATTTCTTTTTTAATATTAAGAAATTGGAATAAGATTCTCATAGAATCATAGCGTGGGAAGGGACCTCCAGGGTCATCTAGCCCAACCCTCTGCGCAGTGTAGGAAACTAACGAACACCTCCCCCCAAACACCCCAAATGACCCATATTCTCTAAAGCAGGGGTGGGGCTCCTGCAGCTCTGGAGTCACATGTAGCTCTTTCACACATGTTGTGTGGCTCTCAAGGCCAGCTTGAAGCTTGGAGAATGCATTTAAAGTTAAAGTTGCTTTCGTTCCACCTCTCCCTCCCTCCCCATCTATTTTTTTTTCCTTCCTTCCCTCCCTCAAACATCTGACGTTCACGTCTTGTGGCTCTCGAACACCTGATGTTTGTTCTCTGTAGCTCTTGTGTTAAGCAAGTTTGGCCACCCCTGCTCCAAAAGTATGCTCAAAAGTTATGCTCAAAAAGCTACGAGCAGCACCTGTTGAATTCTCAGAAGCTTATGGAAGAATATAATAAGTATTCTGGCCGTCCTGGATTGCACAGCTCCGAATAGCTCCTCCTTCACAGACTAAGAAATGTGTCCGGCTTGCATAACTTATATAGGTTTCAAAATCCAGCTTTTTGGAGTGGAGAATTCGGCTTGCCTGGATTAAGAACTTTTTACAAATTGAGCGCAGCGTATTACAGTTTTCCCGTCTGCCTTCCAAGGAACTCAGAATGTCGCTACCTGGCCAGCTCCTCCAAAGATGGGAGCGTTCGCATCTGGGACACAGTCGTGGGACGCTGTGACAAGATCCTGACTGGCCACACACAGTCGGTGACCTGCATCAAGTGGGGTGGAGACGGCTTGCTGTTCTCCGCCTCCCAGGACCGGACCATCAAAGTCTGGCGGGCCAAAGACGTAAGTGAAGGAAGGTGGCGGGTTGGAGCCTGGAGGAGGAATGGGCCTCCTTATCTTCTGGAGGGGCTTGGGGCCCAGATTTTCCAATTTCCTCCCTGTACACGAGCCAATGTGGAGTAGTGGTTCAAATGGAGAGCCAGTTTTATGTTGTGGTTAAGTGCATGGACTCTTCTCTGGGAGAACTGGGTTTGCAGCTCCACCTGCAGCTGCTGGAATGACCTTGGGTCAGCCTTAGCTCTCGCAGGAGTTGTCCTTGAAAGGGCAGCTTCTGTCAGAGCTCTCTCAGCCCCAGCCACCTCACAGGGTGTCTGTTGTGGGGGAGGAAGGGAAAGGAGATTGTGAGCTGCTCTAAGACTCTTGAGATTCAGAGTATAGGGTGGAATATAAGTCCATTATCTTCTATCTTCTTCAAATCCCCAGTGTTCCAAGACACTCACTGGAATTTAGGTCCTGTTTCTCTCAGTCTGACTCTGCTTCAGCCTCGCCTACCTCAGAAGGCTGTTAGATGTCACCCTAAGCTTTAGGGAGAAAAGGCAGGGTAAAAAATTGATAGATGTGGGTTTACCTGCCAAGGTTGTGGTTTCTGGTGTGGCACTCCAGGGCCATACATCCTGAATTCACAGTCCTCGTCTTCAGAGCTATGACAGAGCAGCTCTCTCGCTAACTCTCTTTGGGCAGCCTGTCATTTTCTGTGGCCAACTTAACCTTGAAGTGGAATCTCGCTTCTGTTTCCGTGATTCTTTTTCTTCCCTTGATTGGAGACAAGCAGGGGTGGAATTCTATCAGGAGTTCCTTTGCATATTAGGTCACACACCCCTGATGTAGCCAATCCTCCAAGAGCTTACAAAAAAGAAGATGAATTGCAGATTTATACCCCGCCTTTCTCTCTGAATCAGAGACTCAGAGCGGCTTACAGTCTCCTATACCTTCTCCCCCCACAACAGACACCCTGTGAGGTGGGTGAGGCTGAGAGGGCTCTCACAGCAGCTGCCCTTTCGAGGACAACCTCTCCCAGACCCCCACAACAGACACCCTGTGAGGTGGGTGGGGTTGAGAGGGCTCTCACAGCAGCTGCCCTTTCAAGGACAACCTCTCCCAGACCCCCACAACAGACACCCTGTGAGGTGGGTGGGGCTGGAGAGGGCTCTCACAGCAGCTGCCCTTTCGAGGACAACCTCTCCCAGACCCCCACAACAGACACCCTGTGAGGTGGGTGGGGCTGGAGAGGGCTCTCACAGCAGCTGCCCTTTCAAGGACAACCTCTCCCAAAGCTATGGCTGACCCAAGGCCATTCCAGCAGGTGCAAGTGGAGGAGCGGGGAATCAAACCCAGTTCTCCCAGATAAGACTCCGCACACTTAACCACTACACCAAACTGGCTCTTGTAAGCCCTTGGAGGATTGGCAGTATGAGGGGGGTGTGGCCTAATATGCGAAGGAGCTCCTACTAGAATTCCACCCCTGGAGAGAAGTACTTCGCAAGAGCTCCCCCAAACAGTGATGCAGGGAGTGCAGGCTCCTTGCGTACTTGCTTGAACTTGAGTCAGTGGCCCTTCAGCCGCACCAGCAACTCACGGTTACTATAAAAGAAATTTAGGACCAACAAGGTTTAATTCTGGGTGTAAGCTTTCATGTGCACACAAAAGCTTATAGGCGGAATTAAATTTTCTTGCTCTTTAAAGTGCCCCCACGCCAGGGGTGGCCAAACTGCGGCTCGGGAGCCACATGTGGCGCTTTCACACTTATTGTGTGGCTCTCGAAGCCCCCACTGCCCCATCAGCTGGCTTGGAGAAGGCGTTTGTCTGTTTAAATCACTTCGCCAAGCCAGCTAGCAGCATGGAAATGCATTTAAAGCTGCTTTCTTTCCACCTCTCTCTCTCCCCATCTGTTGGCTTCCCTCCCTCCCTGTCTTGCAGCTCTCAAACAGCTGACGTTCATGTCCTATGGCTCTCCAACATCTGACGTTATTTGTGGCTCCTACATTAAGCGAGTTTAGCCATCCCTGCCCTAGACTCCAACTTTGTCCTGTTGCTTCAGACCAACACAGCTACCCGCCGGAATCTATAAAAGAAATGGTTCCTATAGACAGCCCCTTAGTTACATATCTGTCTCTGCCATAGTCACACGCATGCTGGCCTTTTGCAGTCCCTCCGAGCTATAATTTTCAAAAGTTAGTGACGTGCCAAGTTAAGTTAGTGCCAAGTTAGTGCCAGCCAAGCTAAAGACTAGCCCATCTGAAGTCCTTGTCCTTTTATAATCTGTGCTGATTAGCGTAATAGTTTTAAACTGATAAATGTATTATGGTTTTATATGTTTTATGGAATTGATTGTTTTTATGATACTGTAAGCCGCCCTGAGTCCGCTTGCGGAGAGGGCGGGATATAAATGCAAAGTAATAAATAAATAATAAATAATATAATACAAGGAGCCAATCAGGTGTCAGGAAGTTATAACCAGTCCCTAGCCGGGAAGGCCCCCTGCTTTCTGTACAAGAAGTACCAGTCCTTCCTTTAAGTGCTCCTCACCTTGGCCTGTCCCCCTCATCTCCTCAAAGCAGACTACCAAGATTGCCAGTGAGCCTGAATAGGTGAATCCGGGCAGCCTGGAACTCTGGGCTGAGCGCTGTTTTCTGTTCCTTTTTCTCTCCAGGGCGTTCTCTGCCGCACCCTCCAGGGTCACGGGCACTGGGTGAACACCATGGCTCTCAGCACAGATTACGCTCTCCGCACTGGGGCTTTTGAGCCAGCCGAGGCCTCCATCAACCCCCAGGATGTTAGCGGATCCTGTAAGCGAATCTTAAGCCCTCTGTGGCTTTTCCCTCTATTCCTGTTGCAGCTTTGTTTGCTGTTTGCAGCAACCTCAAGTATGCCCCCATTTTGTGTGTGTGTGTGTGTGGAGTTGATTCCACTGAGTGTCATTTGAGCTTTAGCTGCCAATGTGAGTGTTTTTCTGTTCCCAGGATTCTGCGCGTGTGTGTGTAGTTCCCTGTTTCATCACAGTGGCAGAAATCAGCTGCGAATGCAAAATTTTAAAGCATTCCAGAAAATTCAGCTTTTGGGGGGAAGAAACCCACAGGTCTAGGTTCGCTTCTCCTGGCAGAGCAAATTCTGCAAAGCCAACAGACGTGTGCTAATTTGCACTCTCACCCCTCGTTTTATCTTTGTTTTTAAATGATAGCTGGGAATAAATGAGCTGGTAAAAAAAAAATCATCGTTTAGCCAACAATAGAAATGGAAGTAATAAGATACAAGAAAATGTTATTTCCCAGTTACTGGAAGGATTAAACCAGTCAGAAAATACATAATTCATAAGGAATTACAATGAGTACCTCATAATTTACCACGGAATAGCATCCAATCATAGCTTTTATTCAGAGGAAAATGGAAGAGGATTGAGGCTAGTTGGACATAAGAGAGCCAGTTTGGCGTAGTGGTTAAGTGCGCGGACTCTTATCTGGGACAACTGGGTTTGATTCCCCACTCCTCCACTTGCAGCTGCTGGAATGGCCTTGGGTCAGCTATAGCTCTCGCAGGAGTTGTCCTTGAAAGGACAGCTTCTGTGAGAGCTCTTTCAGCCCCACTCACCTCACAGAGTGTCTGTTGTGGGGGAAGAAGATAAAGGAGATTGTGAGCTGCTCTTAGACTCTGATTCAGGAAGAAGGGAGGGGGAATAAATCTGCGGTCCTTTATAAGAACATAAGAGAAGCCATGTTGGATCAGGCCAATGGCCCATCCAATCCAACACTGTGTCACACAGTGGCCAACCCCCCCCCTCCCCCCCGCAAGCACCAAGAATACAGAGCCATCACTTGCCCCAGACAGAGAAGTTGACCACAAAACTATTATAAGATTGCCAGTGAATAAGCAAAATGCAAAACAAACATTTGGATGGCTTTGCAACCTGCAGTTCTCCTTATCCACTGACTCTCATAAGTGTCCCTAAACTTTTTCAGCTCTGATAGGGCAGCGTTCCCATTAAAAATTTTGTACACTAAACTTCCATCTCAGAAAGAGTGGGATTAGAGGCCACTGCAGAATTTCCACTTTAATTTTCACAAAAATATCTTTTCAGTATGACATATACTCAGTTCTCACTGTTCTGTTTAGCAAAAAGAGTTATAACTGCTCTGGGTCATTTAAGTTCCTAACATAATCTCTGTTTCTTTTCACCCCACAGTGGCAGAGATAAAGGAGAAAGCTCTACACAGGTATAATCAGGTCAGGGTAAGTTCTTCCCCTGGAAAGCCTTTGCTCCTGTTTTCTCCTTGACAGAGAGAGAGAGAGAGAAACTGGCCAGTCTCAAGAATCTTTATGTATTTTTTTAAATTTAATTAAAAAAAATAGAAATAAAACTTACACAGACGAAGCCCTGAAATACAAGCTACAAAACTGTTATAAAATATAAATTATACAAAGTTGAAATTAACTTTTCATTCTAGACAGGAAAGCATTCCATTTTCCAAATCAGACATTTGGCCAAATTAGTTGACATAGACCAGCGGTGGCCAAACTTGCTTAACGTAGGAGCCGTATAGAATAAACATCAGATGTCTGAGAGCCGGGAGGGAGGAAGGAAGGAAGGAAAGAAGGAAAATAGGTGGGGGAGGAGGGAGGGAGAGTTGGAAAGGAAGTAACTTTAACTTTAAATACATTCTCCAAGCCACCGGCTTTAAAGAGAGAAATGCCTCCTCCAAGCCAGCCAGCTGGGTGGTGGGGGCTTCGAGAGCCACACAATATGCGTGAAAGAGCCACATGTGGATTCCGAGCTGCAGTCTGGCCACCCCTGACAAAGACATTCTGTGAATTTCTCTAACCAATCCTCTTTCTTTGGAATTACGTTCTTCTTCCAATTCTGAGCAAATCTCAGCCTTCCAGATGTTATAGCACTAAGAACCGTAAACATCTTTAGAAAAGAATTCTATGTGATTTAACAGAAAAATTGTAGGGGATAATAGTGGCTCTTTCCTTATACCTTTAGAGATAACTGTAGCAACCATATTTCCAGAATTCTGCTGATCTTCCACACTCCCCCCAGATGTGTATAAAGTTGGCGTTAGTAACCACACATACCCAACAATCCTCTTTAGCCCCTTGGGATATTTTTGCTACTTTATAGGGTGACAGATGCCATTGATAGAGCATTTTTATTACATTTTCTTTGGCAGAAAGGTTTACTGAAAAGCCTCAAAAATCAAACCCTAGCCATCTAGGAGGGGCAAGCTAGTCCAGGTTGGGAGTTTTATTCCTTTTGGGCTGCAGGTGACTGACGGAGGTCCATGGGAGCTAGAAAAAGAACAACACTTTGGAATAGTCACTTGAGTGGTTTGGGATTCATGGGCTGAGACTGAAGGTGGGGAGATTTTCGTGGCCACCATCTTCCCCAATCATAAAGCTTGTCCGGCTGGTGGCCATTAGAAAAATCATCCCAGACAGTTTCAATACTTGAATGGCTTGTTGTCAACTTGAAAAGTGTGTGTGGGGTGCAGATAATAGCTGATTGGTTCATTATTGTTACACAAAGTCCCTATGCGTTTCACTGGGCAGGCTTCATCAGGGGATCAGAGAATTCACGTGGCTTTATTTTCTTTTCCTTTTTTGTTTGCTGGCATAGTGCTGGGTGTAGCCCAATTTTTCTGCGTCCTTGTTGTGAACTAGAAAGAACTCTCTCTCTGCTAAAGAAAGATCTGTGGAACGCATTAACCTGGGGGAAATGACATAGCACATTCAGAGACATGTTAGGGGAGGGACGGTGGCTCAGTGGTAGAGCATCTGCTTGGTAAGCAGAAGGTCCCAGGTTCAGTCCCCGGCATCTCCAGCTAAAAAGGGTCCAGGCAAGTAGGCGGGAAAAACCTCAGTTTGAGACCCTGGAGAGCCGCTGCCAGTCTGAGTAGACAATACTGACTTGGATGGACCGAGGGTCTGATTCAGTATAAGGCAGCTTCATATGTTCATATGTCTAAAACCAGAACTATATTTATTTATTTATTACTTTAGTTTTCTATCCTGCCCTCTCCGCAAGTGGACTCAGGCGGCTAACTGCCAATTTAAAAAACAATTTAAGGTTACAATTTAAAACAATAAAATAACAATTAAAATACATTTCATGGTGCTGCTCAAGACTTCAGTATAGGCGGGATCATAACTTTCTTTCTTCTGACAGTGACCCTGTGGTGACCCTAATTCCTCATGGGTGATGTCGCACAGCGGTGTAGGGTGGCAGTCCTCTCCCATTTAGGTAAATAAAGGCCTGTTGAAATCATTCAGTTTTACAGGCCCTGCGGAATTAGGAGAGATCCTGAAGGGCCCTTATGGCCTCTGGGAGGCTGTTCCACATTGTTGGTGCTGCCACTGAGAAGGCCCTAGCCAGTATAGAGCACAGTCTGGCCTCCCTTGGTCTGAGGATAGATAACAGGTTTTGTGTCCCTGAACATAGTGCTCTCTGGGGAGCATATGGAGAAAGGCGGTTCCGTAGATAGACAGGCCCTCAACCATATAGGGCTTTAACTACCTTGCTGGATCCAACTAAAAGGCGAGTTTAGTCCAGCATCCCGTTTTCTAGTGGCCAGTCATGTACCTTCAGGAAGACCAAAAGCTTAGTGTGAGGATGGGCCATCCCCTCCTGTGGCTGATATTCAGAGATAGACTTCCCCTTCACATGGAGGTTCTGTTATACCAGCAGAGCATCATTGATGAGATCTACATTCTGCTTTCTTTTAAACCAGGGGTCCCCAACCCCCAGGCCGTGGCAACCAGGCCGTGAGTTGTAGAATTATTTCATTATATATCACAATGTAGTAATAATAATAATAAGACGACATTGGATTTATATCCTGCCCTCCACTCCAAATCTCAGAGCAGCTCACAATCTCCTTTATCTTCTTCTCCCACACCCTGTGAGGTGGGTTGGGCTGAGAGAGCTCTCCCAGCAGCTGCCTTTTCAAGGACAACCTCTGAAGAGCTATGGCTGACTCAAGGCCATTCCAGCAGCTGCAAGTGGAGGAGTAGGGAGTCAAACCCGGTTCTCCCAGATAAGAGTCCACGCACTTAAGCACCGCCCCAAAATAAAGTGCACAGTTGTATCATCCCAAAACCATCCCCCCCTCCCCCTCCCGGTCTGTGGAAAAATGGCCTCCCACAAAACCGGTCCCTGGTGCCGAAAGGGTTGGGGACTGTTTTAAACAAATCCATTTTGCTGCTGCAGTAGCAGCAGCATTGTTTCTGTTCATTTTTAAAAAACATATAAAATTTGTGTTGGGGGGGGGTTAATATTCTGGGCCTCAGTCTTGTAAATTCTGGTTGGCTTTTTCCTATGAGTCTCTTGAAAGCATTAGGATCATTTTATTTAATAACATTCACTTTTGCTGGGGAGCTCAGTCCGGTCCCCTGTGCGTCCAAAACCGTAACCAGGATTTTAAAGCAACATACGGTTAAAATAGTCTAAGATAAATATAGCAATGTAAAATAAAAGCAGCTACCCCTGTTCCCCAAAGGCCTGATTTATAAAAAGAAGATCGGTAACCAGCTTCTTAAAAGCCCTGACTGAACAGGCCGTAGCCTTGAGCGGTAGCCAGTTTTTCACTTAGTCATAAACTACGCGTTGACTGTGGAAAGTTCATATAAATGAGGCATTCTCTGAAGTACATTGGGTCATGACGTTCAGTACCAGTACATTGAATTGCGCTGGAAAATAAATTGGCCTCTTGTGATAGTGAGTTCCAAAGGTTAAATTATGCACCGTGTTCTATGCACATGAAGTCTTGGGCAATGTTCCCTCTAAGCTGTGGCGTCTTGTGAGGAAAAATTCTACTTTGCGAGCTATGGGCGTCAAAGTTGCGAGCTATTGCATAAATTAGTTTTCTCTGGGGCCATTTTTTCCTGAGCTAGGACAAAAATGTGTGAGCTGGAGGCTAAAAATCTGTGAGCTAGCTCACGCTAACAGCTTTGAGGGAACACTGGCCTTGGGTGATTTAAAAAGGCACCGAAGCTGGGAAAATGGGTTATTTCTCAGGCCCTGAGGGACAGCTGTTTTAGGCCTGGCTGTTGTGTGCCCTGGCGAAAATGACTCTAAAAGGGGATCTTGAAAAATGGCATAGCTCAAAAACAAGTTTACAACCTTGCTGGGATCTAGGCCTTACACTGCAACAGCAATAATGGTGGTATCTTGTGGCATCCTTATAGACTGACCGTGTGGGGAAAGTGGAACAAGAACCTGCTCACCTAAACTGAGGAGCAGCGGGTTCAAGACAGACGGAACAGGCAGCAAAACTCACTGCCACAGGATGTAGTGATGTCCACAAGTTTAGACGGTTTTTTTAGAGGATTAGACAATCCATAGAGGAGGATGGGGCCCTATAAATGGCTGTTTTCCTTGTTTACTTTCTTTGATTTATCTCCCCACCCTCCCCACAAAGCGGGATCAGGGCAGCTTACGAGTCACGTGATATTGTGATAACAAACACAAGATAAGGGTTTTAAAAATCCAGGCATTTAAAATTCTGATTCCGTGCTAAAAACCAAAGCACAGGTTACCACGATAGTAACCAGGGGTGGAATTCTAGCAGGAGCTCCTTTGCATATTGGGCCACACACCCCTGATGTAGCCAATCCTCCAAGAGCTTACAAAAAAAGAGCCTTATAAGCTCCTGGAGGATTGGCTACATCAGGGGTGTGTGGCCTAATATGCAAAGGAGCTCCTGCTAGAATTCTACCCCTGGTAACACAGAGATAGAAAGCTTCTGAACAGTGTTGTGGGATGTTGAACTATCAGCCACTGGGCTGAGCTGATGGCAGCGGGGGGTCAAAAGATGGAGATTTGAGCTAATAGCTATGAGGGCTAAATGGAACTTCCATACTCAGAGAGAGTCTACCTGTGCAGACCAGTATTTCAGAATAACCACAGGGTGGTGGTGGTTATAAACAGTGGGAAGCTATATAAAGTTATGCATGGGGTAGAGAGAGCTGACAACAAGAATTTTCTGTTCCTAAGAATGTAAGAGAAGCCATTTTGGATCAGGCCATTGACCCATTCGGTCCAACACTCTGTGTCACACAGAGGCCAAAAAAACCCCAAATGCCATCAGGAGGTCCATCAGTGGGGCCAGGACACTAGAAGCCCTCACACTGTTGCCCCCCCCCCCCCCAAGCACCAAGAATATAGAGCATCCCTGCCCCAGACAGAGAGTTCCAACAATACGCTGTGGCTAACAGCCGCTGATGGACCTTTGTTCCTTCTCAAAATACTAGAACTCGAGGGCATCCAGTGAAGCTGATGGGCAGTAGGTTCAGGATGGACCAAAGGAAACAGTACTTTATGCAGAGGGTGATTATGCATGGGATGGAGAAAGTAATAATAATAATAATTTTTATTTATATCCCGCCCTCCCCGCCGAAGCAGGCTCAGGGCGGCTCACAGACATGGAAGTACCATGATTACATTTAATACATTATACGGTAAAATACATTAAAATACATTAAATAAATAATTAGTTAAAACCATTACAATTAAGGTGCTACAATGCGAACATATTAGATGTATATCAGATGGCTAGGTGTCATTTCCGGATTCAATCTTGTAGGCCATTTGAAAAAGGCTAGTTTTGCAGGCCCTGCGGAACTGATTATAGTCCCGCAGGGCTCAAACCTCTGCTGGTAGTTGGTTCCACCAATGAGGAGCCGTTACTGAGAAGGCCTGCTCCCGGGTTGTTTTCAATTTGGCCTCCCTTGGTCCAGGGATTTTTAAAAGATTTTGGGAGCTAGATCTCAGTGCTCTCTGGGGGATATATGGAGAGAGGTGGTCCCTAAGGTAGACAGGTCCTCGGCCATATAGGGCTTTAAACTTTAAAAGTATTGAAGTCCTTTTCTCCCTTTCTCACAATACAAGAACTCGTGGGCATTCAATGAAATTGCTGAGCAGTCGGGTTAAAATGGATAAAAGGAAGTACTTCTTCACCCAAAGGGTGATTAACCTGTGGAATTCGCTGCCACAGGAGGTGGTGGCGGCTACAAGCATAGCCAGCTTCAAGAGGGGGTTAGATAAAAATATGGAGCAGAGGTCCATCAGTGGCTATTAGCCACAGTGTGTGTGTGTATAATTTTTTGGCCACTGTGTGACACAGAGTGTTGGACTGGATGGGCCATTGGCCTGATCCAACATGGCTTCTCTTATGTTCTTAAATATGGAATTTGCTGCCAGTGGATATAGCCATGGCCACAGGTATAAACAGCTTTAAAGGATTAGATAGTTTAATGGAGGATGTCTATCAATGGCTACTTGAAACGGTAACTGAGGGGAACCTTCACATTCAGAGGCACTGAACCTCTGAATCCCAGAGCCAGGAGGCAACATCAGAGGAAGGCCTCAGAACTGTTTGGCTGCTGTGTGAGACAGGATGCTGGACTAGATGGACTATTGGTCTGATCCAGCCGGGCTCTTCTTATGTTCCAGCCTCTGTGCCCCTGCTCAAGTAGGCCTCGTGGAGCAGCTCATTTGCCACTGGGAAAAACCGGATGCCATGCTGAGCACCTCCTTTTGGTTTGGCTCCCACCATAGAAACATCTCCCATGATAATTCTGTTAGGTTTTAAGGTTCCGGAGGGATCCTTTTCTCTCTCTCTACCTAAATCATAAGGCCTTCATGATAGGAGGGTGGTTTGTCGTCTCTGTCTGCAGGGCCAAGGTCCGGAAAGACTGGTCTCAGGGTCAGACGACTTCACCTTGTTCCTCTGGGCCCCCGCAGAGGATAAGAAGGCTCTGCAGAGGATGACAGGCCATCAGGCGCTGATCAACCAAGTTCTCTTTTCACCGGACACCCGCATCATTGCCAGCGCATCCTTCGACAAGTCCATCAAGCTGTGGGACGGGAAGACTGGAAAGTAATTTTGAAACCTAAGTTGATTCTTCACAAGAGTTGTTGTTGAGGAGTTCAGCTTCTCTTAAAAACAGGTTTTGAGATGTTGTGACAGGAGATAGAGGAGAGCTGAAAAGAAGCGTTCCTTCACAGGCCGGGCCAGGGCGGAGGGTGTTAGCCAGTCAATACCTTTGGGGACCAGTCTGATCTTGTCAGTTGTGTGATTTCCAACTTCCCCTCGGACTATGTGTTGTTGAAGGCATTCACAACTGGAGTTCACTAGTTGTAGATTTTCCGGGCTGTGTGGACATGGTCTTGGCATTGTGAGACCTGACATTTTGTCAGCAACTATGACTGGCAGAGGTATAACCCAGAAAACTGGAGTTCCCTCTGGGTCAAAGTGGGGTGGGGCTGAGTCATTATTTTGCAGGAGCTTCCCAGGCTGTGACATGCTAATGGAGGAGCTTTCCTGAGGAGGTTCTTTTGTATATGAATTGGCTGTTGAAATTCTAATCTTACCTGTAGTGCTGTTGTAAGCTGTAGAGCATTTTGTGTTTTTCAGGACTGGAAACCTGCCCTATTCATTTATTTTATTGCATTTATATCCCACCCTCCCCTGATGGGCTCAGGACAGCTAACAACAGTCATTTTTAAACTCTTCCTTCCCCTCAGATTCTTGACCTCCCTACGAGGCCACGTCTCCGCGGTCTACCAGATTGCCTGGTCAGCTGACAGCCGCCTCCTGGTCAGCGGGAGCAGTGACAGCACCCTCAAAGTATGGGACACCAAGACCCGGAAGCTGGCCATTGATCTGCCCGGCCACGCAGATGAGGTAAATGAGCCAGCTGCCAGGTGGGGAACACTCCTTCATTTCACCATCGCTGACTCTGGGACTGGCAAATAGGGAGTGGGTTCCTCTGATGGGCCACCAGCGGCTGACTCTGAGGAGATGCAGTCGATTTGAGAGGCAGGATGGGAGGCTAGCTTGTCTGAAGATGGATGGGGCAGTAGCTATCGCTACATCACAAGGAACAGTCAGTCCCAGGGCTTTTTTTGAACAGGAACGCATTTCTGGCTGCCTTGGCATCAGGGCTGTGTGGCCTAATATGCAAATGAGTTCCTGCTGGGCTTTCCCCTAAAAAAAAAACCCTGTGTGAAACAATGGTGACATCCGGGGGTGTGGCCTAATATACAAATAAGTTCCTGCTGGGCTGTCTCCTAAAAAAAAACCCTGTGAAACAATGGTGACATCCGGAGGGGGGGGGTGGCCAAATATACAAATGAGTTTCTGCTGGGCTTTCCGCTAAGAAAATAACCCTGTGTGAAACAATGGTGACATCCAGGGGTGTGGCCTAATATACAAATGAGTTCCTGCTGGGCTTTCCCCTTAAAAAAACCCGTGTGAAACAATGGTGACATCCGGGGGTGTGGCCTAATATACAAATGAGTTCCTGCTGGGCTTTCCCCTTAAAAAAAAACCCTGTGTGAAACAATGGCGCCATCCGGGGGTGTGGCCTAACATACAAATGAGTTCCTGCTGGGCTTTCCCCTTAAAAAAAACCCTGTGTGAAACAATGGTGCCATCCGGGGGTGTGGCCTAATATACAAATGAGTTCCTGCTGGGCTTTCCCCTAAAAAACCCCTTCGTGAAACAATGGTGACATCCGGGGGTGTGGCCTAATATACAAATGAGTTCCTGCTGGGCTTTCCCCTTAAAAAAACCCTATGTGAAACAATGGTGACATCCAGGGGTGTGGCCTAATATACAAATGAGTTCCTGCTGGGCTTTCCCCTAAAAAAAAACCCGTGTGAAACAATGGTGACATCCGGGGGTGTGGCCTAATATACAAATGAGTTCCTGCTGGGCTTTCCCCTTAAAAAAACCCTGTGTGAAACAATGGTGCCATCCGGGGGTGTGGCCTAACATACAAATGAGTTCCTGCTGGGCTTTCCCCTTAAAAAAAACCCTGTGTGAAACAATGGTGCCATCCGGGGGTGTGGCCTAATATACAAATGAGTTCCTGCTGGGCTTTCCCCTAAAAAACCCCTTTGTGAAACAATGGTGACATCCGGGGGTGTGGCCTAATATACAAATGAGTTCCTGCTGGGCTTTCCCCTTAAAAAAAACCCTATGTGAAACAATGGTGACATCCAGGGGTGTGGCCTAATATACAAATGAGTTCCTGCTGGGCTTTCCCCTTAAAAAAAACCCGTGTGAAACAATGGTGACATTTATTTATTTATTTTTTATTTATTTATATTGGGATTTATACCCCGCCCTTCGCACCGAAGTGTCTCAGGGCGGCTTACAACATGATAATTCAAATACTACAATTTAAAACACTTACAAGTAAAATTAAAACCATAAATTAATAAAAGCAAGATAGATAAAAACCGGCGGTCTACAGATGCATTTTGTTCCATCCAAAAGATTTCCTTGTCAGTCAGTATTATAGGCCTGCCGGAAGAGGGCTGTCTTACAGGCCCTGCGGAACTGCCCTAGGTCCCGCAGGGCCCGCACCTCCTCCGGCAGCTGGTTCCACCAATAAGGTGCCGTTACTGAGAAGGCCCGATCCCTGGTGGATTTTAGACGGGCCTCCTTTGGCCCGGGGACTACCAACAGGTTTTGTGAACCCGAGCGTAGTACTCTCTGGGGAACGTGTGGGGAAAGACGGTCCCTAAGGTAGACAGGTCCTAGGCCATATAGGGCTTTAAAGGTAATAACCAACACCTTGTACCGGACTCGGAATATTACTGGCAGCCAGTGCAGATCCCGGAGCCCCGGCCGAATGTGCTCCCGTCTTGGGAGCCCTAATAACAGCCGGGCAGCAGCGTTCTGCACCAACTGCAGTTTCCGGGTCCGGCACAAGGGTAGCCCCATGTAGAGGGCATTACAGTAGTCTAACCTCGAGGTGACCGTAGCATGAATCACTGTTGCCAGGTCGTCACGTTCCAGGAAGGGGGCCAACTGCTTCGCCCGCCGAAGGTGAAAAAACGCGGACTTGGCAGTGGCTGCTATCTGGGCCTCCATTGTCAGTGAAGGCTCCAACAGCACCCCCATCCGGGGGTGTGGCCTAATATACAAATGAGTTTCTGCTGGGCTTTCCGCTAAGAAAATAACCCTGTGTGAAACAATGGTGACATCCAGGGGTGTGGCCTAATATACAAATGAGTTCCTGCTGGGCTTTCCCCTTAAAAAAACCCGTGTGAAACAATGGTGACATCCGGGGGTGTGGCCTAATATACAAATGAGTTCCTGCTGGGCTTTCCCCTTAAAAAAAACCCTGTGTGAAACAATGGCGCCATCTGGGGGTGTGGCCTAACATACAAATGAGTTCCTGCTGGGCTTTCCCCTTAAAAAAAACCCTGTGTGAAACAATGGTGCCATCCGGGGGTGTGGCCTAATATACAAATGAGTTCCTGCTGGGCTTTCCCCTAAAAAACCCCTTTGTGAAACAATGGTGACATCCGGGGGTGTGGCCTAATATACAAATGAGTTCCTGCTGGGCTTCCCCCTTAAAAAAACCCTATGTGAAACAATGGTGACATCCAGGGGTGTGGCCTAATATACAAATGAGTTCCTGCTGGGCTTTCCCCTTAAAAAAAACCCGTGTGAAACAATGGTGACATCCGGGGGTGTGGCCTAATATACAAATGAGTTCCTGCTGGGCTTTCCCCTAAAAAAACCCTTTGTGAAACAATGGTGACATCCGGGGGTGTGGCCTAATATACAAATGAGTTCCTGCTGGGCTTCCCCCTTAAAAAAACCCTATGTGAAACAATGGTGACATCCAGGGGTGTGGCCTAACATACAAATGAGTTCCTGCTGGGCTTTCCCCTTAAAAAAAACCCGTGTGAAACAATGGTGACATCCGGGGGTGTGGCCTAATATACAAATGAGTTCCTGCTGGGCTTTCCCCTTAAAAAAACCCTGTGTGAAACAATGGTGCCATCCGGGGGTGTGGCCTAACATACAAATGAGTTCCTGCTGGGCTTTCCCCTTAAAAAAAACCCTGTGTGAAACAATGGTGCCATCCGGGGGTGTGGCCTAATATACAAATGAGTTCCTGCTGGGCTTTCCCCTTAAAAAAACCCTGTGTGAAACAATGGTGACATCCGGGGATGTGGCCTAGTATACAAATGAGCTCCTGCTGGGCTTTTTCTACAAAAAAAGCCCTGGTCAGTCCATTAGAGTCAAGTTCAAATCCCCATGTGGTTTTCTATTAGATACACTGTTGTAGTATACCAAACCAGCCTGCTTAAAGTATATTGGATAGGGGCTTCTGAGCCCCCCCGACCGAAGGGAAGTATAACCTATAGTTACATGCAAGCATTGGAATATTGGCTGTGGAATGCAGCATACTTGAAAATGTGTCACTGAAGAAAAACAATACAAGTTTCTGGTCCTTGAGAGCAAGTGGAGTGGTATGTTGTCAAGACCTGGTGAAATCTTTTTTTAATGTAAAGAAGTCCGAGTTAAGCTCTTAAAAACTCCCACTGAACATAAGAGAAGCCATGTTAGATCAGTCCAATGGCCCATCCAGTCCAACACCCTGTGTCACATAGCGGCCAAAAAACCCCCAGGTGCCATCAGCACCAAGAATGCAGAGCATCGCTGCCCCAGACAGAGTTCCAACCATACACTGTGGCTGAGAGCCACTGATGGACCGCCGCTCCAGATGGTCATCCAATCCCCTCTTGAAGCCATCTATGCTTGTAGCCGCCACCTCCTGTGGCGGTGAATTCCATGTGTTAATCACCCTTTGGGTGAAGAAGGACTTCCTTTTATCTGCAGCCACTGATCCATCTTAATGTTCTGTCCTCAGGTATATGCAGTGGATTGGAGTCCTGATGGTCAGCGAGTGGCCAGTGGAGGCAAAGATAAATGCCTGAGGATGTGAGTTTTTTTGCTTTTGCCTGACCTAGGGGACTGAAGTGCCGCTGAGACCTCTGACGCTCTTTCCATTCTTCCAGTCCCCTTCCTTGGAGGCGGAGAGGGGAGTTGCGGTGCGGTTCCATCTGTGTCTCTATGAGAAGTCACTAAAAGGGTGGAGGGCAAGAAGGGTGCAGCTTTCAGGTTTCAGCAGTGAAGCAGTTTGCACACGGTGTGTGAAATTTAGAGAAGCAGAAGCAGCAAGTGGGAATGAGTGGGAGAGGCTAAGGGATGAACAGGAGCAAATTGAGATATGTCCGACGGATACTTGAGCCTAGGGTGTTTGAAATGGCCTCCCCACCCTCCACCCCTTTTCTTTGGCCTTCCTGATCTATGTTTCTTTTACACCACAAAAACAGGCATCAGTTTTGATGGCAATAATTGTGTCATTATTGGGAGTGGAAGGAATGACTGCCGCTTTGTCCTGAGCAGAATGAACCTGTATCAGAAACAGATTGGATAGGCTCAATACCAGCCCTACTCTGGTTCAGTTGGGTCACCCTGTTGGTCTGAAGCAGGGATGGCCAAATGCGGCTTGCGAGCCACATGTGGCTCCTTCACGCGTATTGTGTGGCTCGTGAAGCCCCCACTTCCCATCGGCTGGCTTGAAGGAGGCATTTCTCTCTTTAAGTCACTTTCCCAACCCAACTGGCAGCTTGGAGAATTCATTTAAAGTTAAAATTGCTTTCTTTCCACCTCTACCTCCTTCCTCTGTCTGTCTGTCCATCTATCTATCATCTATCTATCCTCCAGCATCTGTCATCTATCTATCTATCTATCTATCTATCTGTCTGTCTGTCTGTCTGTCTGTCTGTCTATCTATCATCTATCTATCATCTATCTATCATCTATCTATCATCTATCTATCTATCTATCTATCATCTATCTATCATCTATCTATCATCTATCTATCATCTATCTATCATCTATCTATCATCTATCTATCATCTATCTATCTATCATCTATCTATCTATCATCTATCTATCTATCATCTATCTATCATCTATCTATCATCTATCTATCTATCATCTATCTATCTATCATCTATCTATCATCTATCTATCTATCATCTATCTATCATCTATCTATCATCTATCTATCTATCATCTATCTATCTATCATCTATCTATCACCTATCTATCATCTATCTATCATCTATCTATCTATCATCTATCTATCACCTATCTATCATCTATCTATCTATCATCTATCTATCATCTATCTATCTATCTTCTTTCTGTCGTCTATCGTCTATCATCCTTCTATCTTCTATCTGTCTATCGTCTATCATCCTTCTGTCTTCTATCTGTCTATCGTCTATCATCTATCTATCTACTATCTATCTTCCTATCTCAGGAAAAGGAAGAGTCTGCGTTTTCAGTCCCATCGGTCCAAAAGGAATTTTGGTCTCTGTGCCATATTTGCAACAGCCGAGTTTATGAAATGAGAATCCATTTTTTTAAAAAAATTTCTTTCCAACAGCTGGAGGAGATAGCTGACCCACAAGATTGCTGAGACGTGACTGATTCGTTCTTTCGCTTGCCATGCGCCACTCGGACCCAACCACGTTCCTTTTTCATGAAGAAGGGCTTGAAAAGAACTAAAGACCTTTTCCTGTATCCCAACCAAGGAGAAATCGTCCACCTTTGAGAGCACACTGCAACCGGTTTCAGAGGGAGGGTACTTTTGCTGTGGCCTTTTGCGAATCTTGCAGTTCCACATCCAGATACAGAACCCTCCCCTTTTGTCTGTGTTACCTGCCCAGCTGCAGTATAACAACTGAGAGCAGTGAGAACGTCCCTCATTCAAATCTTGCCTGGCTTGTTCATTTACAAAGTGAATTAGGCAAGGCCCAGAGCTATCCACCTGGGCCCTCTCGCCGTACTGTGAAGATAATGTGGGCTTCTCTTGCTGGGTGCTTCTAAAAGCTGCAAAGAGAATGGATGTGGAAGGGCTTTGAGTATTCAGAGTCCTGTAAAAAGCTGATCCTCCCCAGTGGGAGTGGTCCAAGGCGAAGAAACAGCACTCTGTGTCTGCTCAGAGACTTGCATTCTAGCACAGATAAAGCCCTGGGGGCTTTTCCCCCTCCTTTTCCGGTTGGTGCCTGCGTAGAGAAGACCAAGTCGCCCTGACCAGAAGAACATCCTCGTCTGACCCTCCTGATCGACAGGAGAAGAGAGCTCTCCCTTTCTTTCTCTTCCATTTTAAACAAAAAGCAGCCTGGTTAGCTGGCTCAGGGGAGTTATTGAAGCTGGCATTTACGGAAAGCACCTGCTAAGATTTACCGGTTTTGCCAAGGCCGTTTAGGATAACCTTTGACTCAGACCGGAAGTCATGTGGTACTGCATCTTGGTAGCAACCCCAGTCAGCCACCCCCACCCCAGACCTTCTGCCCCATTTCTGGCCTTCTGAGGTAGAGTGCCTCAGTACACGGAGGGTCCGTTTAGCTACGCAAATATTTATCTGATCCCTTCCAGCGAGATGACGGATGGGCTATTGATTCAGATTGAGAAGTCCCCGGCTTCGGATCTCCATTAACTGACCAGCACTGGAGTAACCTTAGAAAAGTTGCCTCCACTTCTCAGTAGAAGCAAGAGAGACAGTCTGTCTGGCTAAAAAGTAGGCCCCTGCCTGAAGGACTGGACCATCTAGTGCTCCTCAGTCTTTTCCCTCTGGGTTCAGAGTCAAGGGCACCAATTTTTCATGACATATCATTTCTCCTTAAGTGAATAATAAAATATAAATATTTTAAAATATGTGTAAGTAGTCATCACTGGTCTTCTCTGTCTGTCTGGCAAATGGCGTGCATGTGTTTTAAAGCTGTTTCCCCACATGACTATTGCTACCTCTTGTGGCAGTGAGTTCCATAAGTCTGCTATATGGAAACTACTTCCTGCTACTGTTCTACTGCTTTGAGTGACTTCTGTTTTTCAGTATTATGAGTATTATTTCAGTATTATTCGGTATTATGGGAAGAAAACAGTTCTGTGAAACTCAAATGTTTCATACACTCTTATATCTCCAGCTTTTTTCCTAAATTAAAAAGCCTTAAAGGCCTCTACCTCACCCAGTAGCCTTCTTGAGAAGGGTGATAGGAGAATTGTCCACACGGCTTGCAAAGGTATGTTGATAATTCAGATGATAATCAGAAATTTCTGTTCCCTTTTCCCCCCAGAAATATCAGATCCTACCCTGCTTGCTTGCCTTCTCAAATATATTTTGTCTGCTTGGACAGTTCAAGCCCTGCTGGTTTGTCCCCTAACTTACGGAGCTTTCTGACAAACACATTTCTTTTCCTTCCCTTTTGTGGCATCTGTACGCAGATTGTGTGTATTCCATGTAACTTGTGAACAGGACTGGTGGCTGGCCTCATTCGGGGAGTTAATTTCCCTCTCCTAAAATAGAGAATCTAAGAGCTTCACCTGTCGCTCTCTCTAGAATTGTCCTCGTCAAATAATTCACTGCTTCTTTTGTGTATTTATCTGCTGACAGAAATTTGTGACTCTCCTCTCAGCCAGGGCTGACCCCTCTCAGAGTGAATAATAACCCAACTGTCTCTGGGGACTACTTTCTCAGGAGGGCTCTAATTGTAAGCCCCAAGCCCTTGTCACAACTTGAGTCTCCCCTCATGAAAGAATCGTTTTTTAAAACTGTCACCTTGGCCTGCTGAGCGCAGAAGACCTTGAGGCCATTTTTCATCCCCCTCGGGGTAGGAGCAACACTAGCTGTATTTTCCACAGTCTGCACTTTACTTTTTACTAAAGCAAGCCATTTTCGACTTCACCAGACCTCTTCCTCAGGCTGGATGTTACAAAAAAAATGTTTCAAAAAGAGGGAAAATTCCTCAGGAGATGATGACAAGTCCTGGTCATGCCTGCGTTGTGTGTTAGATGCTGAGATGCTTCAAATGGTGCTGGGTTCGAGTTGCATCCAGGCTCCTAGGAGAAGGAGGAAAATAAATCCATTAAACTCCCTTAACAAAGGCCGACAAGTGTCTCTAATGCAGGCCAAAATCAAGTGATTCACACAACACTTGTTTCCTAATACAGTGAACATAAGAACATAAAAGAAGCCATGTTGGATCAGGCCAATGGCCCATCCAGTTCAACACTCTGTGTCACACAGCAGCCAGTGTGTGTGTATATATATATATATACACACACACACACATGTGGCTAAGAGCCAGTTTGGTGTAGTGGTTAAGTGTGCGGACTCTTATCTGGGAGAACCGGGTTTGATTCCCCACTCCTCCACTTGCACCTGCTGGAATGGCCTTGGGTCAGCCATAGCTCTGGCAGAGGTTGTCCTTGAAAGGGCAGCTGCTGTGAGAGCCCTCTCAGCCCCACCCACCTCACAGGTGGTCTGTTGTGGGGGGAGAAGATATGGGAGATTGTAAGCCGCTCTGAGTCTCTAATTCAGGGAGAAGGGCGGGGTATAAATCTGCAATTCTTCTTCTTCTTCTTCTAAGAGCCACTGATGGATCTCTGCTCCATTTTTGTATCCAATCCCCTCTTGAAGCTGGCTATGCTTGTAGCCACCACCACCTCCTGCGGCAGTGAATTCCACATGTTAATCACCCTTTGGGTGAAGAAGGACTTCCTTTTATCCGTTTTAACCCGACTGCTCAGCCATTTCATTGAATGCCCACGAGTTCTCGTATTGTGAGAAAGGGAGAAAAGTGCTTCTTTCTCTACTTTCTCCATCCCATGCATAATCTTGTAAACCTCTATCATGTCACCCCGCAGTCGACGTTTCTCCAAGCTAAAGAGCAGTGTTGACAGTTTGGGGCAAAGTCCCATGTCCTGTACCCAGCTTGCTGGGGGGAAAGTGTAGATGACTGGGGAAGACAATGGCAAACCAGCCCGTAAAAAGTCTGGCGTGAAAACGCTGTGAGAGCAACATCACCCCAGAGTCAGAAACAACTGGTGCTTGCACAGGGGACTACCGTTTTTTTATATTAACACGAGAGAGAATTTGGGTCCAAGGGTATAGTGAAAGGATGTGGCTTGTGCTTTTAGTTATTGAGAGGGTTGCTAATCTTGATCCTGACGAAGGAGGCAGGGGAGTGAGCGGGGCCTGGCTTCTCTCCTGCTAGTGCTATGTTCTTTCCTCAGGCATTCTAGTTACAAATTCCTTCCCCATCTTTGCATAGCTGAATGGAGTGAAGTGCAGGAGTTGCTCCTGAAAACTGGGACTTACCCAAGTCTGCTTTAGTGGATTGCAACCTCAGTCTTCACACTTCCATCTGTAAAATGGAGCTGGGGCTGTGAAGAAAAGTCTTGCTCGAGACCAAGAGCTCTGACCCTCTGCATGCTGCCCCTGAACCCAGAAGAATTCCCTGCTGACAACCCTGTGTAGAATTGGGCTGTTAGACCAATTAGGTGATGAACTTTGTGTTCTTTAAGTGCCTCGTGGATGTGTTACACGAATCTACGTCTTTCTCTTTGGACACCTGGGTTTTAGAAATATTTAGACTGGTCCTGCTGGCAGGAAGCGTGAGGAACGGGTGTTTTGCAGCTAGGTGGATCCCAAATTGCACAGGAAGCAGAGGACTCCCATTCCACATTCTTGTCCTGGCTGTGACTGTACTGAGCTAGTTTGGTGTAGTGGTTAAGAGCAGCGGACTCTAATCCGGAGAACCGGTTTTGATTCTCCACTCCTCCACATGAAGCCAGCTTAGGGTTGCCAATCCCCAGGTGGGGGAAGGGGATCCCCCGGTTTGGAGACCCTCCCCCCCCCCGCTTCAGAGTCTTCAGAAAGCAGGGGGGGAGGGAAATGTCTGCTGGGCACTTCATTATTCCCTGTGGAGACCGATTCCCATAGGGTATAATGGAGAATTGCTCTGAGGGTATCTGGAGGGGGGGTCCGTTTTTCATAGTAGAGGCACCAAATTTTCAGCGTAGCATGTGGTGCCTCTCCCCAGAATACCTTCCCAGTTTCAAAAAGATTGGACCAGGGGGTCCAATTCTATGGAGCCTCCAAAGTAGGTGCCCCTATTCTTATTTCCAATGGAGGGAAGGCATTTAAAAGGAGTGCGGTCCCTATAAATGTGATGGCCAGAACTCCCTTTGGAGTTCAGTTATGCTTGTCACAACCTTGCTCCTGGCTCCACCCCCAGTGTCTCCTGGCTCCACCCCCAAAGTCCCCAGACATTTCTTGAATTGGACTTGGCAACCCTAAGCCAGCTGGGTGACCTTGGGTCAGTCCCAGTTCTCTCAGACCTGTTCTCTCAGAGCTCTCTCAGCCCCATGTACCTCACAAGGTATGTGTTGTGGGGAGAGGAAGGGAAGGAGATTGTAATCCGCTCCAAGACTCCTTCAGGTACGTAGTGAAGGGTGGGGTGGCAATGGTGAGAAGGGCTGAAGTGTAGATTCTACCAGATTTCAAAGCCCCACTGTTTAGCCTTGAAAATCCCTAATTAAATTTTATTCCTCTCTTCTGCAAATCGCGCCTCTCAGTCTTCACCTTTGTGTCATTTCCTGGTTCCCTGCCTGATATGTTCACAATGAAATTGTATACATTTTTAATATTTTTGCATAGTTTTGACATATCAGTGCTGTAGAATGTAGAAAAGGAGCTAGAGACTGGTATCAAAGAAATCAGGAAGACCTACTGCAAAAAATGGGTGAAGCAAAAAGAATCGCAACAACAATATAAAAAAGAAACACATTCAGGAACATCTGCCCCGCTTTGCCTATGACCCCATTGGATTTTATGTCCTCGGCCAACACGGCTGGTTTGTAACTCACTTTAGATTGTCGCATTCATTTATTTTAAACTTTACACTGCTGGTTAGTCATGCTACTATGGCGTTTTTAATTGTATCAGTTTTAACAGGATTTCTGTTGAAGAGAGGTTGAGTTAACTGTATAGAAACCATCAAAGCAGTTTGAAGTACCGCCAGAGTTGTCACCACCAGAGAGCCAGTTTGGTGTCGTGGTTATAAGAGCAGCAGAGTCTATTCTGGAGAACCAGGTTTGATTCCTCACTCCTCCACATGCAGCCAGCTGGGGAACCCTGAGTCAGTCACAAGGCTCTCTCAGAGCTTTCACAGCTCCACCTTCCTCACAGGGTGTCTGTTGTGGGGAGAGGAAGAGAAAGGAGATTGTAAGGCACTCTGAGACCTCTTCATTACATTTAATAGCATCTGTAATTAATTTTAATAAACTTCCATTCTGTGTCACATTTGGTACTTCATCATTTTGTCTCCTCCCCCCTCTCATTTATTTCCAGTTAAGAAGAGTCAATTGAGAGACGTTAACATGTGCGTGTGTTTATTTTATTTTATTAATTTAATTTATATCCCGCCCTCCTCACCAAAGGCAGGCCCCGGGCGGCTCACAAACCAAGGGTCGACGCAAACACATTAGTGTGACCAATACAATAAACAACAATAAAAACATAAAACATAGAAACAATTTAAAAAAATTGCATGGGCTATCATAATTTCAGGCAGCGATTTCAATTCTGGTGGTTAGCTATACCCAGAGGTCTCAAGATCGCCATAGCGCAGTAGGCCATTGGTGGTGTTCTTATGGACCCGTCCCGTTGCTGCAGATGTTAACATTCATGTAAATGCCTGGCAGAAGAGTGCCGTTTTGCAGGCCCTGCGGAACTGTAAGAGCTCTCGCAGGGCCCTAACCTCCTCCGGCAACTCATTCCACCAGCAAGGGGCGGCAACGGGAAAGGCCCTGGCTCTCATTGTTTTGAGCTTCGCTTCTCTGATGCTGGGAACTGTCAACAGGTTTTGAGACCCGGACGGAAATGCTTTCTGGGGCATGTGCAGGGAAAGGCAGTCCCTAAGGTATGCAGAACCTCAGATAGGGTTTTAAAGGTAACAACCAGCACCTTGAAGCGAATCCGGTACATTATCGGTAGCCAGTGCAGCGCTTTCAGCAGTGCTTTCTGTTTGTCTCAGAAGATTGCATTGACACAGTATTGCCTGTCTTCTTCTAGATAGGTATGCACAGAGATGTTCCAACAGGTGATTCCACGCAAATTAAATATCTGGAAGCAGGAAGCTATTAGCTTTGCGTTATCTAACATGCCCCTGCACGCAGCCTTTTCTGCGGAACTAAATGCTTGACCTATATAACATGCGCTCCTTTTGACATATTGTTGTGATTGCAGTATGTCTCTGTTTGGTCTGTCCAGCTGGGTGACCTTTGGTTGATTCCAGGTGCAGCTGGAAAAGAGGTCATTTGGCTCCTGTCTCAGCCTTGCATGCCTGGATTTTGGAAATGGGCATTCTTCAGTTGGCAGGCAGGTTGGGGCATAGGGAGAAGAAGGTATTGGATTTATATCCCGCCCTTCACTCTGAATCTCAAGAGTCTCAGAGCGGCTTACAATCTCCTTTACCTTCCTCCCCCACAACAGACACCCTGTGAAGTAGGTGGGGCTGAGAGAGCTCTCCCAGAAGCTGCCCTTTCAAGGACAGCTCTGTGAAAGCTATGGCTGACCCAAGGCCATCCCAGCAGGTGTGAGTGGAGGAGTGGGGAATCAAACCCAGTTCTCCCAGATAAGAGTCCGTGCACTTAAGCACTACACAAAACTGGCTCCCAGAAACATAATCAATATGTCTCTGGTCCAAAAAGAAGAGATGAACATGTCAACCCAGTGTGCTGCAGCAGTGAAAAAGGCAACTGTGTTAGGAATTATAAGGAAAGGAGTTGAGAATAAAATGGCCAATCTTGTAATGTCCCTGTATAGATCTAGGGCAGGGGTAGCCAAACTTGCTTAACATAAGAGTCACACAGAATAAAGGTCAGATGTTTGAGAGCTGCAAGACATGGACTTCAAATGAGGAAGGAAGGAAGGAAGGAAGGAAGGAAGGAAGGAAGGAAGGAAGGAAGGAAGGAAGGAAGGAAGGAAGGAAGGAAGGAAGGAAGGAAGGAAGGAAGGAAGGAAGGAAGGAAAACAGATGGGGGAGAGAGGTGGAAACTTTACATGCATTTTCCAAGCTGCTTGCTGGATGGCTTGGTGAAGTGATTACAAGAGACAAATGCCTTAACCAAGGTGGCCAGCAGGGCAGTGGGGGCTTTGAGAACCACACAATATGTGTGAAAGAGGTACACATGGCTGGGTTTGATTCCCCACTCCTCCACTTGCAGCTATGGGTCAGCCATAGCTCTTTTAGGAGTTGTCCTTGAAAGGGCGGCTTCTGTCAGAGCTCTCTCAGCCCCACCTACCTCACAGAGTGTCTGTTGTGGGGGAGGATGATACATGGGATTGTGAGCCACTCTGAGACTCCGAAATCTTCTTTTAGCCTCATGTTAGCTTCTAGGATAAGTTCAGGCTTGATTTGGGGTTTTTTTTGGTGATCCACAGTACTCGTAAAACTCTCCTCCAACACCAGATTTCAAATGAATCAACTTTCTTTGGTGTCCCAACGATGCCCATGTAGCCTAGGCACTTTTGAAATGGAATGTTATGTTTTATTAAACTGCCCTTTTTACATTAAGACTCGAGAAAAATTCTTGAACTCATTTTTGTACCTGCTGTGGCCTTCCTGCTTGTATTATGGTCCAGTGATTACTTTCATGTTACAACTTTTTCTTAACTTTTAATGTTGCTTGTTTTCTTCAGTCTGCAATCCAAATTAGGGAAACTATTAACTGACTAATCTCATTTTGGCTGGTTTCACAATTGCTTTGACTGCTATCTTTTATAAAATGATGTTCTTCAATGCATTTTTTAATCTTTGATATGCCAATAAAGGTCTGTCTATCTGTCTATTCATTTAGTAGGCTTATATTCTGCCCTCTCTCATAATGGGCTCAAGGTGGGTCACAACATGAACTGAACAACGATTTAAAAACCTACCATTTAAATTTTTTAAAAATACAATAAAATTAGCAAATCAAAACAACAGAACAATAAAACAAATAAGGTGCATCATCAGGTGGGAAGGGCACGTTTCACAGGATACAGCAGTTTTCGGACCAGGACGAAATGATGGTGATAATAAACAGGATAGCACCATAGTCTGTGAAGCATGATATCCCAACAAGGGAGGCTAACTGATGGAATAGTGGCTGGAATAGGACGTCTGCTGCCTCAACCAAAGGCCCGGCGGAATAGCTCCATCTTACAGACCCTACAAAATGATAGTCAATCAGGTAGGGCCCGGATCTCCTTAAGGAGCTGATTCCACCAGTCAGGGGCCAGAGTCAAGAAGGCCCTGGCTCTGGTCGAGGCAAAACAGACGTCCTTCAGGCCAGGGATAATCAGGAGGTGCTGTGTAGCAGACTATAACGACCTCCAGGGCATGTAGACATAAGCATACCTAGTAATGGGGACTCTAGTATGATGTATTGTCTTGATCCTGGTCACCCACTACACATCCTTGCACTTCAGAATCTTTTCCCACTCCTTCAAGGCTGCTGTTTCCTGTCTCAGCCTCCTCCTGATTTCTTGGTTGCAGTCTCCCTTGTGATCAATGAGCTGTTTTGGTTAGTTCTAGTAAAAGAGTCTACATGGCCTAACGTTTGTACAGTAGTAAACTACGTAGCCCAGGAGTCAATGTGACCAATTAAGACCGCTGTATGATGCAATGCGGCGGAGTTAAGTATGTAGGTTGACTACATTTACCTAATAGAGGTCAGCTGTATTTAATGGGACTAGCCGAATGCAAATAGAAGCGTGTTAATCCGTCAGTTTATGCTAGCAGCATTTGAAAGCTAGAGGAAGAATTGCATTTGCAAATGCATGCTGATAGGGGTGCCAGCCTCCAGCTGGTGCCTGGAGATCGCCGGCTATTACACTTGATCTCCAGGTGACAAAGATCAGTTCACCTGGAAAAGTTGGCCAATTTGAAAGGTGGACTCTGTGGCATTATACTACATTGAAGTCCCTCCCTTCCCTAAACTTTGCCTTCCTCAGGCTCCACCCCCAAATGTCCAGATATTTCCCAACCTGAAGCTGGCAACCTTAATCTATGCAGAAAATTAATCTGCCACTTCAAATCTTACCAGATTCTTTCACTAATATGAATTGCTTAACTTTTTGAGTCTGGGATTGCATGCATGAATGTTTCACTTACACTTGAAGATTTATAGGAGTCCTACAAGCCGTGCCTAATGGGTTTCTTTGTTTTGCAGCTTTGATGGTCTTGTCCATGCATTGGTGATTTTAAATAGGTCCGAGGACTGTTATTGTAGATTTAGTGAAGAAGATTGCAAGATGAATACAAAACGGTTAAACGCTGCTGCCAGGATAAACAGGCAAACAGAACTGAAAAGTGTTGATTCTGGTACAATTACCGGCTACTCTGGGAAACTGTTTTGCTCTAGCATCAAGGCTTTTTTTTGTTTTAATCCAGGAATGCACAGGAACGCAGTTCCAGCTGGTGTTGACATCAGGGGTGTGGCCTAATATGCAGATATGTTCCTTCTGGGCTTTTTCTACAAAAGGCCCTGTGTGAAGCAATGGTGATGTTGGGGTGTGGTCTTATATGCAAATTAGTTCCTGCTGGGCTTTTTCTTTAAAAAAAAGCCCTGTCTCGCATCATCTTATTTATTTATTTATGTATTCATTTATTTTATATCCTGCCCTCCCCGCCGAAGGCAGGCTCAGGGCGGCTCACGGGATCGCCGTAGCGTGATAAGATAAGATAGGCCATTGGTGATAAGCGTGATAAGATAGGCCATTGGTGGTGTTCTTATGGGCCAGTCCTGTTGCTGCAGATGGTTACTATCATGTAAATGCCTGGCGGAAGAGTGCCCTTTTGGAGGCCCTGCGGAACTGTAAAAGCTCTCGCAGGGCCCTAACCTCCTCCGGCAACTCATTCCACCCGCTAGGGGCAGCAGCGGAAAAGGCCCTGGCTCTCCTTGTTTTGAGCCTCGCTTCTCTGATGCTGGGAACTGTCAACAGGTTTTGAGACCCTGACTGACGTGCTCGCTGGGGCGTGTGCAGGGACTGCAGTTGCACCGCAATTGCAAACTTCCAGTCAATGTCTCTTTCAGAATGCACCAGCGAGTTAGCGTATTCTTGTACTGCAGAGAGTATGCTGTCCTCCCACCTCCAGATGTAAAGCTCAGGCCACACACTTTACAGTTTCACAATCCCAAAAGATCAGGTGCTTTTGAATATAGGTTTTCCTTATAGCGAGCCATCAGCCAGCCCCATATTCTGGAGGATGACTGAAGAGGGAGCGAGTGACGCTCCCAAACAGTCTCAGCCCTGCCATTATCAATTGATCCCTGCCCATGCAAACTTAGAAGTGCATTCTTCAAGGATACGATCCAATGGAGAGCAATATGTGGGTTTAATACAATCCTGGACTGTACAGACAATCAGGTTACAACAAGCAGTTAAAAATTAAAGTAACTGACGGGAAGGAAGGTGTTTCCTGCGCTCCTTACAAGTGGCTTGCTTGAACTGCATTTGTAAGCCCTAGAATATGGAATGGAATGAATTTTATCACACAACATCAAGATAGGGAAGTTGTAATAGACCGGAGAAATTACCCCAGCTGATGAGCTCAACCAGATACATCTTGTGATGCTCATAAACCACATCTGCAGTGCCACAAGGGTCATTTCACAGGAAAATTAAAGTGGGATCTGCTCCTTCCCTTTATGGTTTCTCGAGCAGCAAAGGGGTGTGTGTGTGTATGCACCAACCAATGCTCCCTCTAAGCTGCAGAGTCTTGTGAGCAAAAATTCTCCTTTGTGAGCTACTGGCATGAAAGTTGTGAGCTACTGCATAAATTATTGTGCTCTGGGGTCATCCTTCAAAAAAAAAATGTGTGAGCTGGAGGCTAAAAATCTGTGAGCTAGCTCACGCTAACGGTGTAGAGGGAACACTGGCGCCAACTACCTCTACTACGCCTGCACCAATGCAACTTGATACCACAGACAAATAGCATGGTTCTCAATTCCAGAAAAGTTTACCCTGTGGCAGAATTTCACCTGTGCTGTTAAAAGCATAGGAAAAGGAAAAAGGAAAGGTCCCCTGTGCAAACACCAGTCATTTCCAACTCTGGGGTGATGTTGCTTTCACAACGTTTTCACGGCAGACTTTGTATGGGGTGGTTTGCCATTGCTTTCCCCAGTCATCTACACTTTCCCCCCAGCAAGCTGGGTAGGTACTAACTTTCCCCCCAGCAAGCTGGGTAGGTACGACTTCGGAAGGATGGAAGGCTGAGTCAACCTCGAGCTGGCTATCTGAAAAACCCAGCTTCCACCGGGGATCGAACGCAGGTCGTGAGCAGAACTTAGGACTGCAGTACTGCAGCTTTAGCACTCTGCGCTACGGGGCACAGCAAATAGAGTTTCTCTTGATGGCTGGGGTCTTAATTCAGGACCGCCTTTCCCCATATGTACCCCAGAGAGCACTACATTCGGGGTCCCAAAATCTTCTTAAGATTACCGGACCAAAAGAAGCTCGATCATCCATCACCAGACGCAGAGCCTTCTCGGTAATAGCCCCCGCTCTGTGGAATGCCCTCCCCGGAAACATTAGGGCCCTGTGGAACTTGTCACAGTTCCACAGGGCCTGTAAGATGGAATTGTTTAAACTTGCTTCCAACAGCTAAGGGGAGATGGCTGTTACTCCACAGCACTGGCAATCTCAGTGAACTGTAAGAACCGAAACCAAAAACATCAGAATGATCAGAATATCAATGCACATCTTGAATGTAATGATTGTAAAATGTATGCTGCCCCTGAACCCAGAAGAATTCCCTGCTGACAACCTTGTGTAGAATTGGGCTGTTAGGCTGGTTAGTTGGTGAACTTTGTGTTCTTGGAGTGCCTCGTGGATGCGTTACACAAATCTCCTATGTCTTTCTCTTAGGATACCTGGGTTTTAGAAATATTTAGACTCGTCCGATGCCACCAGTGGGGTCCAGTGCCAGAGTCCACCCTGCAAACATCAGTTTTCCCCAGGCGCACTGATCTCTAGTTTGGTGTAGTGGTTAAGTGTGCGGACTCTTATCTGGGAGAACCGGGTTTGATTCCCCACTCCTCCACTTGCACCTGCTGGCATGGCCTTGGGTCAGCCATAGCTCTGGCAGAGGTTGTCCTTGAAAGAGCAGCTGCTGTGAGATCCCTCTCAGCCCCACCCACCTCACAGGGTGTCTGTTGTGGGGGAGGAAGGTAAAGGAGATTGTAAGCTGCTCTGAGACTCTTCGGAGTGGAGGGCGGGATATAAATCCAATATCTTCATCTACCTCACAGGGTGCATGTTGTGGGGGAGGAAGGGAAAGGAGATTGTGAGCCGCTCTGAGACTCTTCGGAGTGGAGGGCGGGATATAAATCCAATATCTTCTATCTTCTTCTATCACTTGGAGAGGCGCTGTAATTCCGGGGGGATCCCCAGATCCCACCTGGGGGCTGGTAGCCCTCATTGGTGAGAAGCCTGACTGGACTTGTAGGAGATATTTGTAAAGATGAAGAAACGGAGCAACGAGTTAGGAAGCCCTTGGGTCACCTATGACCTCCGCAGCATCCTCTTTCCCAGTGTCACTCCTCCAGCTCTATGTGGGGATAACAACACTGGCCTGCTTTAGAGGGCTGTTGTACAAATAACCAGTGTTCCCTCTACGCTGAGTTAGCGTGAGCTAGCTCACAGTTTTTTAGCCTCCGGCTCACACATTTTTCTCTCAGCTCAGGAAAAACGGCCGCAGAGCAAGCTAACCTATGCATTAGCTCGCAACTTTAATGCCAGTAGCTCACAAAGTAGAATTTTTTTGTCATAAGACTCCACAGCTTGGAGGGAGTACTGCAGATAACTTTGGTAGCTGATGTGAAGTGTTACGGAGAGCAGGTAAAAAAGGTAAAGGTAGTCCCCTGTGCAAGCACCAGTCGTTTCTGACTCTGGGGTAATGTTGTTTTCACAATGTTTTCACAGCAGACTTTTGAGAGCCAGTTTGGTGTAGTGGTGAAGTGTATGGACTCTTATCTGGGAGAACCGGGTTTGATTCCCCCCTCCTCCA